>NC_062525.1:20941837-21278081 GCF_022655615.1 Tachysurus fulvidraco
TGATCTGGATTTGACCTCAACATCTTTTAAAGACAGGACTAACACATTTCAGTTCTGCTACTCTGGAAACCCCATTTTCACTTATGAAGTAAGGATAAATGTCAATCAGAATTTTTAAATGATCTATTATATCAAAGCTGCTGAAAGATCTGTGAGTAAAAAGTGATCTACTGACAGAAGACATAAACAAGTAAACAAGTTTTTGTGCTATGATGGGGACTAAATCTAGAAGCTAACGATATACAAATTTCCTTTATTTATTAGGAACATTTATTTTCATATTTAGGAATTCCATAGCAGACTTGCAGTAAACCCAAAACAGTAGACTCATGAGTAAAACCAGAATGAATGGAGTTTACTCAGGCAAGACTTCTCAACTAAAAATGAAGCACAGCCTGAGGTAACAACAGGACAATACCCAGATCTGTATTTGGGCACAGGCCAAAGTCTGGAGTGGGATCTGAGAGGGAAACAGGTCTGAGGACAGAAATAGGAACAGATCTCAGACTGAAACAGTAGAAGTAGTAATATGGGCTGAAACAGAAGCAGGGATCTCTTCAATTTGCCAACAACTAACATGACTGATGGCATTTAGTCAATAGAAAACTTATCTTAGTAATTTGAGAAGTCAATAGAAGTATTTCCCATGATTTATATGGATTTTTAGACACTTGTAATACCAGAGTAGTACTGGTATCTCTGCTGAGGCAACATGAAAAGTCACCTTGAATAAGTCCATTTTGATACAAAGGAAACAGTAGGATTGACTCCTTCTCACAGTTCCCTGGTTCAATCCTGAGCTCAGGTCTCATGTTCTCTTCATGGGTGGATTATAGCTTGGTTCTCTGTTGTAGTGCCACCTTTCAAGTACCGTGCAATGACCTGGTGTCCTCTAAACATCTTGAACCCAGTTAACCTGGGATACACTCTGGTCTTTACCAGGACAAAGTGCTGACTGAAGATGAATGTATGAACAATTCTGCAGATTGTCATCCACAAACAAATGTTTGTCCCTTCTGTATATTCTTTTGGAATTTTCATATTGTATCCTTTGGCATCTTTAAAAAAACACTACTCTCAAAACTTGACAGTTAAAAAAGTGAGAATTGACCTGTCTCGATTTTGTTATAATTTAGAATTATTTTAAAACAAGCATTGTAAGAAAGTTTCTCCTGAAGCTAGGAGCGCTCCGGAGCACTGAGAGAACAAACCAGTGTTTGGGGGGTGGGAGGGGGTGGGAAAGAGATTTTCAACATAGATAGGGGTATGCAAGAATGCTGCTTCCTCACAACTCTTATCCAGGCATTGAAGGTCAGGAAGCCTGTACATGAACAGAGGAACTGAATGTCCTGCGAGTAATCTCACAAGCAGGTCAGCCGATCCTGTCTTCTTCATACTGTCAAGATAGAGCACTAAAAAACAGGATAGACTCAAACCAAGAACATTAAATCAGAAGAGGTTAAGATAATATATAACGCAGAAATACATTTCAACAAGCATGAATCTCATTTAATTCCTGTTTAAATAAAGAAAACACAATATTCTTGTTTTGGTTTTTGTTTGATTTATTTAGATCTCCAGGAGGAAGAAACTTTCAGATGTGCCATAAGTGCAGTGCTGAACTAACTCACTATCTTAGCTTCCTTTTTCTTATCGCATATCATGCCCTCATCACACGATATCTATTAGGGACAGATTTTTTAATCTTTTGAAAACATCATATGATCTCGTAAATATGCAGAATAAACCTGAATGAATCTTTTGTGTTTAATTTAAAAAAGATCGACTCTGTGAAAGTTCATACAATGCTGCCACTCCACTTGTTTTTAACACAGTTTATTATTAAATAAATAAAACAATTCAATGTGTTTGCTGGTTTGTCGCTTAACTTATTTATCATAGAACATGATGATGAGTAGGTGCTTTGATGGGTTCTTTAGAAGTCCATCTAATGTTGTTTTCATTTCTTGCAGGTGAAACGTTCTCTGAGAACTTCAGCCACACCGAGAAATGCACACGATGCACAAACTGCGGTGGGCTGTTACGCATGGAGAAGCCATGCACGGACACTGATGATGCGACCTGCGTATGCGACTACGGCTATTTCATGTCGCAAATTACGGGGCAGTGCCAGGCGTGTACGGCATGTCCATTGGGCAGCGGCGTGCTGAGACGCTGCAGCCCCACGGAGGACACCATGTGTGAGACTTGCGTGGATGACACATACTCAGACCAGGAGAGCGAGCTGAACCTCTGCCTACCGTGCACCATCTGCGAAGATACAGAGGAACTCCAGCACTGCACCCCTGTCAGCGACACTGTGTGCCAAGGTATGAAAGTGTTGCAGTGGGGTAGTGGGTAGAAATAGTGCCCTCTGAGTTTGCCAAAATACGAGCGTTATTCATATTTATTCATTAAACAATTATTTAATCTGTGGGCATGGTGGCTTAGTGGTTAGCACATTCGCCTCACACCTCCAGGGTTGGGGGTTCAATTCCTGCCTCCGCCTTGTGTGTGTGGAGTTTGCATGTTCTCCCCGTGCCTCGGGGGTTTCCTCCAGGTACTCCGGTTTCCTCCCCCGGTCCAAATGAGAGTGTGTGTGCCCTGTGATGGGTTGGTACTCCGTCCAGGGTGTAACCTGCCTTGATGCCCGATGATGCCTGAGATAGGCACAGGCTCCACGTGACCCGAGAAGTTCGGATAAGCGGTAGAAAATGAATGAACGAATGAATTATTTAATCTGCCAGAGCTGCTGTTATAGAAAATTAATCTTCTGACCATTCAGAACCAGAATCCAGTGTAGGCAGATACTGTAAATAGAGAAATAGAGAATGCTGAGACTTGTGCCAGAAAAGCAAAGGCAACAAATGATAAAAGCATAAAAAGTAAAACAGGTGAGAAACTACTGTAGCAGATGGAAAGAGATTTCTAACAACACTTGGCCAAGCGTAAATTAAAAAATCTAATAAACCTGCCAAACAAATTTGTCACTGTAGCCAGCTGACTAGCAACCTGAATGTTAAGAGGTCAGAGGTAAACCTTGAGTGTGACCTTTAACCCCCTCCTCACTTGTTCGTCTTGTTTTTCCAACCACTGAGGATTCATCCTTGTGTGAACCTTTTTTTAAATACCTTTTTATACAAAAAAAACAAACATTTTAACCTTTTTTTATATTGAAAAACACAGTCAATGATACTTAGGCTAAATTTGCTGAGAATGTTGACAAGCTAGCTCAGAAATTGTGAAAAAGCATATCAAAATACACAATAAAGTGCATTTTGCTTCATGTTTGTTCTTGGCTTAAATCCTCTAACACCGTTTTTATTCGTCCAAACATTTTTTGAGTTAGCTAGCTGTTTTATGTGAGTAGCCACTTTTACAAAAAAAAAAAATCCATTTAGTTTCTCTGTAAAATGTATTGAAAACACATTTAGGATATTTTCATGAGGTTACAATAACCTTGTTAGCAAAGATAAATAGCCTGTGTTCTCTGTGTGCTTAATACTTTTGTAAAGCTTCGAGTTTCTGTGTACACACTACTGATAGACAGGAAACAAAAGTGTATAAAGAGTTGTGCTTTAGCCGAGTACATGACAATAATAATATTCATTTGCCACCATAAATACAAGATTTTTGCTAAGCAAAACTAGTAAAGAAAGCTTGTAAATATATAGTGAAATATTTGCTAGGCTAATAAGCGATTAAACCTAATTTCACCAGGCTATAAATATTCTGTTATTTGTTATTAGCTTACCTCTGGAAAATTGTCCGTACTGTGTGTGTGTGTGTGAGTGAATGAGAGTGTGTGTGTGTGCCCTGCAATGGGTTGGCACTGCGTCCAGGGTGTATCCTGTCTTGATGCCCGATGATGTGTGAGATACGCACAGGCTCCCCGTGACCCGAGAAGTTCGGATAAGAGGTAGAAAATAAATGAATGACTGAATGTTAATAGCTGCATCTATTCTATATTATTAGTGTGGATTGGCTAATATCCTATGGACAGGATATTAACCACAAACAGACAAACAGAGTGTGCATGCTTCATTATCTATATATTACTAAAGAATAACATGTGGTACATACAAATGAAATGCTTAAATACTTATGAAATACTGAAATTAATTTCTGATTTTCAGACTGACAAAAGGAGGTTTAAGGTGTAACATATAGATAAAAGAAAGCTAAAGAAATATTTATAGTCATCTCTCTGCCGGCCGATGTTCGGTTTTAAGCGGACATTTTGCTCTAATCTCAGTCCAGGGGGTGAAAGGTCAGAGGGTGTGAGAGGCAACCGTAGGCAATGGGTTAATGAATAGAGTGGAGGGTTTGTGTTTGTGTTCATTACATAATGTGTAAACACAATTTTAAGCGCTTAGCTGATGAAAGAAATAAAGCTAACAAGCTAGAGGTTCAGCATCAGGACAGGTCCTTATCTCCTGACTGCTGGTAGATTTTGTTCTAAACAGTCTAAATTTAAAGTGTGGTGTTGATGTTAGGATCGTGATCCAGCAGAGCAGAAGAAAGTATAGAGAAGCAATTTTATGACATGATTTTGATCTCATCTGGTCAGAATGTTCTCTTTGGCCTTGCTGTAATGAGAATGTGTGCTTTTGTCTGTGGCAATGGATAGGGGCCACACAGGAAGGCATTTGGGTTCACAGAGGAGGCTGCATGAAAGTAGTGTGTAATCTCATTAATAAACGAATCAGTTTCAGAGCTTCTACCATTAGGGTGTTTGATGAATGCCCGAAGGAGAATAGAAGACTCCCTGGAAAGAAGGGTCCAATCAATTATACCTATTTTACCATGACAGTATAGGATTTAGCATCATTGCCATATTGCTAAATCTGTGTAGCGACATTGACAAATTCAAACTATCAGCCAGTAAGAGCAAAAGAGTGAAAAAAATAAGATGAACCAATCTCCTGTTTTCCTTTCCAATTTGTTCATGTGCAATTCCCAACCACCAGCCAGATCTCCCATTGCTACAAATCAGGTAGAGTGAACCATAAAGCCAGCCGTCATCAGCCTTCTTGCACATACATGACCTTAAAGATGATTACAATTGGTTTTCAGATGATATGCCATCTAATAATATATCTGCAGGATCAAACTCATCAGAGCACTTGATCGAACCACTTATGAGTCACTCAAAAACAGTTTAAACTGAACAAATCATGGACTTTTAGATCTCAAAGCAGAGAATGTCTCCTTCCAGAGAATTTCCCCAGAGAGCAGAACGTTTTTACCCCTTCTGACCAATCCAAATCTAGAATTCAACGCTGCGCTGGTATTAGCTTAGAGAACCCATCCGAGGTATTACTTGCAGGAAGTTGCACTTGAATGGAAACCCAAGTGAATTTTATTGGACTGATTGAATGTTCCTGACTCAGAGGTTTGAAACAAAGCCATAATGGAAGATCAAGCTGATTGAGTGACTGTGTGTCTCTTGAATTCCGGTTTCTCTCTGTCATCTGATTATCACTTGGAGTGTGTGTGAGAACACATTGTACACCGACCCTCCACAGCAGTACATTGATAGAGTTATCACGGCCGGGACCGACCTTTCACCTTAGCTCGCTGCCTAATACAATGTGTGGCTTTGTGCCTGATGAGACGCTGCATTAATGTGCTTCTCTATGTCTCTTTGCCGTCCTCTCTCTAACCCCAGCTTCTTTCCATTGGCCTCCATCTCTCTGTGTCTTCTCTCGATGGTCCTTCACAATGAAGTCTATCCAGTTCGTGTTACGGCGCCTGCAGATTGCCAGCTTTTACCCCACATTACATTCTTAGAGTTTTTTAAAAAATTTTCGCAGTCACAAAAGTCCAAGAGGTGAAAACCCGAGCACGTGGCACAGCCCACGGCATTTCCCCCAGCCTCATAAATTAACCAAGGATGACCCCGAGAACAAGGGATAACATTAAACTCTACTCAATGCCAAATGTGACATTCTTTATGAAGATTGCTTGCTTGTGTCTTCTGTGGTGTTCATGGATTACTTGTTTTCTTATCTCAGCAGCTAATCTAAGCGTTCTCTGACTTGCGACATTTACCTCAAAACGTTGCCCTCACATGACATCGTGGCTGTTTCTAGTAGGAAAGAACTTTCTGAGGATGCATGCTGTGATTTTGTTTCTGTTTGGCTAGCAAGAAAATGCTTTACATTTACAGCATTTACATTTACAGCATTTGGCAGACACCCTTATCCAGAGCAACGTACATAAGTGCTTAAATCTCTAACATTGAATACATTAATGCTGGTTCACTAGGTTACATACTTAAGATACTATGAGTTTAAAACATTTTTTCAAAGTTACAATGAAAAAGTGTCAAAGGTTTTATTTTTTTTTTAAATGCAAAAGGAAAGAAGTGCTAGTTGAAGTGTTTCCTGAATAAGTAGGTCTTCAACTGCTGCTTGAAAATAGCCAGTGACTCAGCTGTCCGGACCTCTAGGGGAAGTTCATTCTACCACCTTGGTGCCAGAACAGAGAAGAGTCTTGTAGTATACTTGCCTCTTACCCTGAGAGATGGTGGAACCAGTCGAGCAGTGCTGGTAGATCGGAGGTTGCGGGGTGCAGTACGAGGAATGATGAGGGCTTTGAGGTAATGTTTTACAGTCTGTCTTTGTGAGAAATCCCTCGTTAAGTCAAGTTCCAATACCTCAAGGGTACGAAGGAAGCTCAGAGTAAACACACATCTTTGTCCAGTTGACTAAACAAGCAGTTTTCATCATCAACAATACATTTTATTTTACAAAACCATGAGGTCATTCAACTAATGAAATCAAAAAGGATGAATCAATGAATGTCTGTAAAAACGCTTGAAAAGCATCTTTCAGCTGCTACAGATGCCAGATACTGATTTATAATTCAAACACTAGACTCATCCATCCATCAGAGCATCCTTCTATTTTCTGTACTGCTTATCCTACACAAGGTCACAGGAAGCTTCGAGCCTGCCCCTGAGATTCAAAGCACATGGGGGGGTAGCACTTTGTACCAACCCGTTAAAAGGCACAAGATAAATTTAGAGATGCCAGTTGGGCTAGATGTAGACTGGGGAGGAAACGCATGAGGTACAGGGAGAGTTGAACAAATGCAGGGGGGGTATGGTGTCTTAGTGGTTGGCACATGGTGGTGCACCTCTGAGGTGGATTTAAATCTTGCCTTCATCTTGTGTGCACAGAGTTTGCATGTTGTCCTTGTGCTTTTTTGGTTTCCTTTTGGGGTGTTGTAGGATGATTGGCATGATGAAAATTGTTTGTAGTGTGTTGTGACTGTGTGCAATAGTATCTTCTGATTGGCATCCTGTCAAATCCAGGGTATCCCCTGCATTGTGCTTCAAGTCCCCTGGGATAGGCTGCACATTCCCCTTCAGCACTGTGTAGGATAAGCAGTACAAAACAAGGATGGATGGACCAATTGTAAAAACAAACAAACAAACAAACAAACAAACAAACAAACAAACAAACAAACAAACAAACAAACAAACAATAGTCCAACTTAAAAGCTATTGTTTATTTGTTTATGAGGGACTCCTAATACAGTACATATGTATACAAGCTTTTGTTCTGTATAAAGGGTGTGACTTGAACTTTAGAGTTTCTCTCATTTAGGACATTCAACATCCAAAGCTTATGGAGAAATTCATTTTTGTTTTATGCTTGTATGTGATAGATTTGTATACAAAGCTGCAGCGTCACACCTACTGTATGCATGAAGAGAACGAGTGAAAAGAAAGGTGAAACAGATGTACTCTTGAGATAAAGATGGAGAAAAGAAAGGAAACAGAGCGAAATAATAGATGCGAAACAGCAAATGCAGTAGATAGGAGAGATGAAGTTTCTCTCCTGCATTATCACGTTTCACTGCCTGACCGTTGAAAACATTTCTGCTGTAGGTAACCTGGCTACACACACACACACACACACACACACACACACACACACACACACACACACACACACACACACACACACACACACACACAGAAAGATTTTCTTTTCTGGCTGGCATGATGGGGCTTGCTCTCATGGCAGTTATGTAGTTAGTTCTCTATAAACAAAATAACACGAAATGGGGGATGGCTGTGGGGGATCAAATCATTTTCTGCATCGTCACACATAAGCGAAGCAGACTGTTACACAAGCACTAACATGTGACTATGTTTTTATGTGTGTGTGTGTGTGTGTGTGTGTGTGTGTGTGTGTGTGTGTGTGTGTGTGTGTGTGTGTGTGTGTGTGAAAAACGTTTTCATTTTGTACATTAGTTCATGTCAGTGAACTCTAAATAATTATTCAGTAGAAGAAGACCTTTATCATAGGCATGCGCCATATTGTGTAGGGTATTCATTGATACTGATGCTGCTATCGGTCATTTTTGGTAAATTTTTCTTGCAGAGAAACCGTCATGCCTAAAACACTTCAGTTTTTCACTCAAGCAGCCTACATAAACTGAAATAGACAAAATGTCCCATGGTGTTTCTAACTGATTAATACTAAGTCTATGATTCATTACATTAGCAGGATCAGTGAGTGCTAGCAATGTCTTGGTAAAAAAAAATAGATGCTTGCAGCTCTTTCTCTTTATTCAGTTAGGAACTTATTACAAAACATTGCCTTCGGGGGGCTTTCAGCACAAAGGTTATGAGTTTGTTCAAATAATATTCTAATTTCCACAGTATTTACAGGTTTCATAATGGGTGGAGTTTCACATGTTCTCTCTTCAACTTATCTGGATTTCCTTCGGTGGGGTTCTACATACTGATAGATGGATAAGTGTGTGTGTGTGTGTGTGTGTGTGTGTGTGTGTGTGTGTGTGTGTGTGTGTGTGTGTGTGTGTGTGTGTGTGTGTGTGTGTGAAGCTTGGATCCTTTTATAGGCTCCTGTCAGAAGTGCTTACTGAAGATGGACAAATCATTTTGACACAACTAAACAGAAATGGCTTTTTTTTTTCCAAATGTCATTCTGGGTCAACGCTTAAATTTATGGTGTCACTGGACTTTCATTGGTGACCAGATATGACATCTTACAACAAGGCATTGTTTTTTTTATTAACAACAAGCTAGCCGGCTAGTTAGATACGGCTATATTCAGTGCTTCCTCTATCTTGGCTGTTCTGAAGCAATCTCGGTGTTGCCTGTGCAGTGATTTGATTGGCTTTGCACTAGCTTTGTTTGAGGAATTGTGGGAATTGAAACTCTGAGGGCTTTGGAACAGCACAGAACGACAAATACAACTCAAATCGAATTCATTACAACATAAGACATATTGTTGCTAGATTTTCCCATAGACATCAAATCTATCAAGAAATTATTCACATTTTTTTTTCATTTCACAGAATCCCAGTTAACTGATATTTGGAGAACACTTGAAAACCAAGCCAATAAAGTGCAACCCAATAGAGTGTAACCCAATCTCTTTAAAAACCTCTCTGAAGTGGCTGAGTCCATCTGCTTTCTTTTAGAGTGTAATTACTGTTTCTAATGAGAAATCCTCCAAACTCTCTCTCTCTCTTCTTCTTCTCTTTCTGTCTTTTCTTTTACCTAAACAAAATCCAGGGAAGTCTGATGGATAAAATAACAATAAAATGACCTTCATGTGTTGTGGTGTAAAAACACGGAGATGAAGTGAAGCGAGGAAAGGAGGAGAAGTGAGAAAAGGAGAAGTGGGATGAATGAGACAAGCAAGACGGGAGTCTGGCCTTTATCGATGGAGGCCGACTGAGCTATGCATATGAAAGATGGGAAGATAAAAAGAGAGCGACAGAAAGAAAGAAAAGAGAGAGAGAGAGAGAGAGAGAGAGAGAGAGAGAGAGAGAGAGAGGGCAAAGAAAAGACTGAGAGTGTTTTGTACACCACAAAGAGGATCTCTGTCCACACTGGTGTCTGGTGTCCTGTCCCTTAGGAGAGACACTGTGTGTGTGTGTGTGTGTGTGTGTGTGTGAGTGAGTGTATTGATATGGTGTATGTATGGCACACTGGGAAAAGGAAACAGGGAGTGGTCATAATCCAAAAACACCCCAGAATATAAAAAAAGACCTTCAAAGAATGCTAATAACAGATTTAAAGAAAGTTCATATTGATTTCTGTAAGAAGTTTGTTTAACATTTAAAGAAGGAGTCTCCAGTGCAAGAGCTTTAATATTCAGCAGTAAATCTGTAACAGATAGATCAGAAAAGCACAGATAGATGCAGTATTTCTAGAAGGATGGTGGACCTGTGTGGTCCCTTCTGCTCCCCCAACAACCCCCACCCCACCCCCGAGGTGCCCATTCTCCGCCCTGTGCCTGGAATATCAGATGATCCTCAATATGTGTATCCATCTGTCCCTGCAGCCAAACATCCTGTAGCTTGAGGCCCATTATTGAGCCTGCTTTAGTGTGCATTAGCCTAGACTCAGAGTAAGAGTGTGTTTATTATGGCTTCAGATCGAATCATGTCTAATCTCATCTACTGCTCCATCTCTCACTCACCCCAGCTTTCCACTGCAGGCCAAATAAAAGCAGCCGTGGCGATAATTTTATTTTCTCCTTGCTTTGTTTTTCCTTTACATTGCCTGAGGTCTGATGTCACTTCCAGTATAAATGCTTTTCTTAAACATTTCTTCCTGACAATGGAACAAAAAGTGCAACTTCTTTATTTATCTGAGAACAATTTTTACAGATTACTCATTATTATGCTAGCCTTCATTCATTCATTCATTTATTCATTTTCTACCGCTTATCCAAACTATTCTCGGGTTACGGGGAGCTTGTGCCTATCTAAGGCGTCATTGGGCATCAAGGCAGGATACACCCTGGATGGAGTGCCAACCCATTATGCTAGAGTGAATCTTCCCTCAGTGTGTGTTACACTGCCCTGTGATACAGGATGAGCAGCAGTTTTAAAAACATGTGATGCTGGCTTAGTCTGTCTTAGCTTGTGAAGTTAGGAGCTGTCGTTTGATAAGGGAGAGCTGGCTTGTAGTTGAGAATTGCCAACAGTCGACCATATTGGGGAGAAAAAATAAAATTTTTACACTTTTTTGACTGAAAGTTTTAATTCATATGTGTTCATATATATATATATATATATTTACCCCCTTCTTCTAGAAATGAGCCTTCTGAATGCTTCAAGCACACCGCTGTTCCCTGAGGAGCCATCAGACCCTCCATTTGAATTCACCAATTTTCCACCGGAAGTTCTACCAGAATCCACAGAGAGCATGCCGACAGTTGTCCCTGAATCTAAAAAACTGGGCCTGGGTTATAATCTCATTCCACTCTATGCCTCCATTGTACCCACTGTGTTGCTTGGCCTCATTGCCTTCATTATCATCAAAAGGTGAGTGGAAAGTCCTCCCTCTTCAACATCCCCAGTCATGTTTCACCTCCCCTTCCCCTGCACATTTCACTCAATTTAATTCAATTAAATTTATTTGCATAGTGCTTTTAACAATTCCCATAGTCTCAAAGCAGCTTTACAGAAGAATGGAAACAGAAGAGAGAGGGAAAAAAGAAATAATAATAATACATATAATAATAATAATAATAATAATAATAATAATAATCATCATCATCATCATCATCATCATCATAAGGATAAAAATAAATCAAAGAATACAAACAATTCAAGTTTAAAACTAATTTTAAAAATATTAACTTTAAATTTATGATATTATATATCTATCTGTATTCCTAATGAGCAAGCCGGAGGCAATGGCAGCATGGGAAAAACTCTGATAGTTGATAAAAGGAAGAAACCTTGAGAGGAACCAAGCTCAGAAGGGAACCCATCCCCATTTGGGTGACACTGGACAGGAAATGATGTAAATGTAAATAATGTAATTTCTACAACAGTTTATAAGCACAACTGAGAGCTCCTGAGGAACTAATGAGTCATCGTAAACTCTAGACCAGACCATACAGCTGACTGACACAACATTGGTTCAAAGAAGGCATGACAGTCTCCGGGCTGCTCCATCCACAACAATCCCATGAGTCACTGGCTCCATCCTCCTCCTCCATTCACAATAACATTTCACACACACCCCACACCCAGTTACCAGTCACATTTCACCCGCACCCTGTCAAATTTCACCTCCCCATCTCTCATACCCAGCCACATTTAAGTCTCCTTCTTCAATTAATTTCACTTATCACCCTCCTCCCCTAGACCAAGCCACATTTAACTCACCCCCCCCCCCCCACTCAGTTACAACCTTCACCCTAACCCTTCATTTAATAGAATAGAATGGGGCATAGAAGCCTTTATTATTACAGCATAGTGGAATTCTTTTCTTCACATACCCCAACTGAGGAGGTTGGGGTCAGAGTGCTGGGGGCAGTGATACAGCCCCCCTGGAGCAGGGAGGGTTGAGCAGCTTGCATCTTGAGCATCTTGGGCAGCTTGCTCAAGGGCTGAGTGGGCAGCTTAGCTGTGCTGGGCCTTGAACCCCGATCCTCCGATCAACAACCCAGAGCCTTAACCAGTGCCCCGACACACATCCTCCACACACATCCTTTCACATTTCACCTCCCCCCACACTCAGCCAAATTTAACTCCACCTCCCTGATACCCAGTCACATTCCCCCCCACTCCCACCCCACCCACACTTCCATATTGTATGCTTATAGGGCTTACCCTGTGTTAGAGTTTTTGGGTTCACTCAGAAGATATGCCAAGATTTATTCAGAATACATCACCCTTTCTTCTGACGAGGAAGTCTGAATGAGAGAGAGAGAGAGAGAGAGAGAGAGAGAGAGAGAGAGAGAGAGAATCGAGGGAAACCACAGCATGTATCACTTTAAAGCTACGACTTTGTTATCAGTGTCTTTAGGAATCCCAGATATTGTTTAAGTCCTCATCCTTCAGCCGCTGCATTAATATTAAATGAGCGTTTTCTCATTTTCACTGCCAACAGCTTGTCCAGTTAATGTAAAGGAGATGGGATTTGAGTATAGTTAAGAGCGTTTCTAAGTGTTGGATATCAAATCTGGGACATGTGAAATATTTAAAGACGCAGCTTGAAGCCTTTGACCTGCTTAGGAAGAGCAGGAATTCTGTTGTCTAAAACATTAGCATGTATTGATCCTCCAAGGCAGGATCAATACATGCTAATTTAATGCTAATTTACCTGCCTTGGAGGATCAATACATGCTAATGTATTGATCCTCCAAGGCAGGATGATCAATTTAAAGTAACCAGTACGTGTTGTAAAAAAAATAGCAATACTGCAGATATTATTACTAAACTAGAATGTACATTTCTTGAAGAAAATGTGAATGGTGCTTGCACGTGTCAAATCTCGGCACTCGGTTGCTAGGGTGAAATTTTAGGAATTTCCCATTCAAGTCTATGGGACTTTTTTGGCCGCTTTTATGTCCACTGTGTGAACATCATTAGTTGGATCGCTTATAAAAGTCAAAGCACACTTCTCCCCAATGAGCCGGTCGATTTGACACCATCCGTCTGTGTTGCACAAGTTACGCGCCGAAGTTTTGTACGGAAAAAGAATAATCTGTATGCAAGATAACAAGAATGTTGCTTTGCAAGCACCATTAATAATACCAAAAGTTGTAAGTTAGGGTTAAACACAGTTGTATTGTGCTTAAGGTCTTTCTGTCTTTTATGCAAGGTACACTCTAATGGCTATAACAGAAAGGACAGGATTATTATGTCTGTTTCTATTTATGAGAAGGCAGTAAGATTCTGGCAGATTTATTTACTGTACCTTTTTTAAAGCGAATACAGCATGAAGAATTTGGACACAACAGAAATGGGTTTGATTTATTTGATGATGGGAAAGCAGGAAGCTTCTGGAAACACCTTCTCAAAACTTCCTGGCCATGTAATGTATAACAGACACTGCGAATAACGTTTTATTTCCCACATTATCTTGTATCATTGAGTTAGTAAGTAAAATCTATGCAAATAAGTAAGAACATAAGTGTAAGTAAATGAGTAAACAAATGATTATGATGATTATGTAAATTATATAAATAATAGGTGAGTCAATAAAGTAACAAATACATGAATGAATAAATATTAATAATATGTAATATATAATGAATAATATGTAATAATATATGAATAAATTAAAGTAGTAAGTTTTTGTTGAAAATCACACTTTTACAGTGTTATCACCACATTTCGGTGACCAGCATATACACTGTAACGATATCAGGTGAAAACCAGGATGTAGCAACACAAACGGCTGGGTAGATAGAGTCAGGCAGCAAAACTATCATGGAAGTGCACACTAAAGCGAGGTCAGATATTGACAAACAAACGACAGGTTGACTACACGTCAAATTTAAAAAGAGTAGAAAGCTCTGAAAGATAACAGAACCTCCTCAGATGCTGAACGACAGACCTGAAGTTTTTTTATTCACTGATAAAAATTAAAGCATGGGACAAGTTGTTATTTAAACATTTAGGGTTGTTGAGACAAAAATATGCAAATAAGATGATGTTAAGCCAGGATTTAGGAGAGAACAATGTACATATTCTGAAGAGCCAGGATTAAAAGTTAATCCCGGGTAAAGTATGAGCAGTGTGAAATGTCTAAGATAACCCAGGATTCTGTTTATCTGAAGTTCAACAATCACACAAAGAAATATTTCAGGTCCTTTAGTGGTTGAAACTGTCTCTCTGTCTGAACTCAGCCTTGAGCATAGCAGATGTAAGGATTTAAAGTTTAAATTTTGAATTATAATTGTTGTTTTTCCCATACTCAACAACCACAAGAAATTTTGCTGCTTGAGGAAAAGCACTATATGGTCTATATATTAGTGTCCGATATTAATCCTGTCCCTGATCCACAGTACTGCCTTTTAACTGGAGCTAGGCGAATATGGCTCTAATTCTAAATAATCATCTGATCTAAATGCACAAATGCATTCAGCTTAATGACCCATTAGGTCTGTGCTGGGTCTGAGCTCTCATACTCATGTGTGTGTGTGTGTGTGTGTGTGTGTGTGTGTGTGTGTGTGTGTGTGTGTGTGTGTGTTGCGTATCAGGTGGAAGTGCTGCAAACACAACAAACAAGACTGTAGTAATCGATCAGGCACAGAGAACCCAAGCCAGACACCGTCGCCCGAGGGAGAAAAACTGCACAGTGACAGTGGCATCTCTGTAGATAGCCAGAGTTTACAGGAAGGACAAGGACTGCAACAGACAGGTATACACACACACACACCCATCACACACACACACAGAGCTCTAGGTATAGCTATGCTTAACTAAACAGTCATTGAAACTTTAAATGAAATCATTGCTCCAAGAACTCTTACTTGAATTTCTACATACGTCTATTATTGTGAGCAAGAAACCAAGAATGTGGACTGGGTGGATTTTTCAGTGATTCCTTCAAATTTTGTTGAATAATTAAGATTTCTCAGCTTGCAAAAAGTTTTTGCTTTGAACTCTCTTTCTGATCAAGAAAGAGATCTCTGTTGTAAGATTTATTAAAGTTTCCCCAAAGAGACATCTGAAGGAGCATTAAGTACGTACAGTATTTGTTTATACAAAGAACTGGTGAAACTGGACCAGTGTAACATCGCCATATCTAATCTTGTAATTTAATCAAGCTAAACAAGTCATGTAAACATGTATGTGGCTTATGTAAAGTGTGGCTTATGTAAAGTTTATTTAAAGTCTACTGGATATGTTCTAGGAACAAGAACATTATTTCCTGCTACTTTTGAAATCCCTGCTACTAGAGAAATGTAGAACATGTTTTGAAAAAGATTTCAACGTGGAAAGCTGGACATTGTTGCTAGGCAACCGGAAGCCCAGCACAGTACTGTATAGCTAACAAGATGATGCCAAGGATGATACTAGACTGTTAATAATCTGTAAGATGTAACATATTAGAACTTCATAAAACTGTGAATTAACGTATAAAATCTCTGTCTATCTCAGTGTTGAAGATCGACGGTGGCCTGAGTTTGCCTCTGCATGCTTGTGAAGAGCTGGAGAAGCTCGTCAGCGATGAGGGACCAATAGAAAACGACTGGTCCAGCCTGGCTGGCTTGCTTGGCTATGAAGAAGAGCGCATCGCATCTTTTGGCCAGGAGGAGAGGCCAATCCAAGCGCTGCTGAATGACTGGGCGAGCCATGACTCTGCCAGTGTCGATGCACTTTGTGCTGCCCTGAGGAAGATTAACCGGGAAGATCTCGCTCAGTGTATCATGCCCAAGTCCACGGCTACCTCCGTTGTGTGAGGAGAAACACCCTTATGCACCCTTTAGCTCCCCTGCTTACACAACACAACCACATACTACACAAATGTATTAAATGGTCCATCATGCTCATTTCAAATATTAATGCCACCAAGCCTAAACTTCAGGTTGTCAGATTTACAGCTAAAATATATTATTAGCATCATCAAAGCCTCTGCTTTTACACAGCATCGAATTCAATTATTTCTCACTTTACACTGATTAAGGCTGAAGCAAAATGGGCAAAGCAAGTTGAACACAGGACTTTTCTTGTTTTATTTCTTCACTGGCACATGCCTGAAAATGCCGGGTTATAATTATCACATTAATCGTTGTGGTTGAATTAAACAAAATGGCTTCTTCCCTTATTATTTGACAGCTAACAGCACTTGATATAGTGCATCCGATTATTTTGCATTAAATTTTTTTAACAAACGAAGACACAACATACTAAACTGAAGTCAGAGTTAAAATCTAAATATTATTCAATATTATTCTCCTCTAAAGAAAACATGGCCAATGTTTAAAGACTATGCGTGCACACTTTATTAATAAAGTGTGAAATTTCACTAAATGATCCTCATTAAATACGCTTAACTCCACATATGGCTCTTGTAGCGATTTCGGTAACAACAGCCTGAAAATCAAGCCAAGCTGTATGAACACATAGTGAGTCTGTCCTTCGTCTTCTGTTCATGAATCCACTCAGACAATGCTTCAGGACCCAAATCAATCTCTCCAATCCTGTCTGTACAGATAACACAATTAGAATCTTTACCTCCGGTGCTCACCCTTCAGCTAATCAGCGTTTCATCGAATCTGTTTTTCCGTATTCACTTACAGTAGAAAAAAAAGCAGAACAACTGTGTAAAATATGCCATAAATATGCAATGTCGAACAGTATGCAAGTGAATAACTAAAGCCATGTTGCCCAGAGGCGGAGAGGCTGCTGGCACCACAAACTGCCTGGATCAACTTCAAAGGAGAAAGTCAAGCCTCTGATAAAGAAATTTATAGATGCTCTGGTGTAAGAAGGAGAGGGAAAATAACACTTGTGTGTGTGCGCTAATGCTAACAGATTTTTATTTTTTGTTTTATTTTTTACTTTTTTATTTTTTGCTTTATTTTATGACTAGTTGTTGCCATGGTAACTCTTTGTTGCCATAATCAATTTTTTATTTCCCTATGATTACAATTTTTTGCCACTTTGTTGCAACGGTAACACTTTTTTCATGATACCTTTTCTATTGCCATGGTAACTAACTCTTTGTTGCTGTGGTTATCCAACATTATGATTATTTCCATAAGCCAAAATATCTGTAATCACTAACAAGCATCTTTTTTCCGTTTTCCGGTTATTTGTCAGTTTTTCATTTGACATTTGATGTGAAGCAGGAAAGGTTTAACAGACAGAAAGGTTTAAAAGTGTCGGTGTTGTGGTGGTCCAATTTAAAATACAAGGAAACTTAGTATACTGTTTTTTTTTTTTTGTTGAACAGGAAGGTAAGTTGATCCCAGTAGTTACCTGGCCAGGGTCATCACCATGACAAAAGAGCTTGGTCAAACCACCATGACCTACATCAAAATGACAAACACACGCTCTGGAAACACACACACACACACACACACACACACACACACACACACACACACACACACACACACACACACACACACACACACACACATACACACACTAACCAAAGCAACCCTATCAGAACAATTCAGGTTAACTAAAATCAAATGAACAAAATGAAGGCTTTATTAATTAAGAGAAACAGGACACCACGTAAACAACACACATTGACACTGACTGCATTGATACAAACCAGAAACAACAAAGAACGCAACTAGCATTTGATCACAGCATGCTCTTCTCCAGGCATTTAGGCTGATCTGAAATCAGATCAGAGTTTAAGAGCCGAGGCCGTATAACTTAGGTGGAAGTTTGATTCTTCATTTTTGCACTGGAATTATGACGCTCAAAATCTCACTGTATAAATCAGCTCAGTCAGCTTTTTTTTCAGATGGAGCTGTTCAGTGTCTCAAACAGACCTGCTGATGTGGTTAAAATAATAAACATGCATAGAGCTAATATGTGTTGTACCATTAAATTGCTAAGCTGAAACATATTAACAGGCCATTTAGAATGCAGGCAGTTTTAACATAGCTATGCCTTTTTTCAAACATTTAGACAGTGCTAAGATAGTCAGGCCTGATTAATGGAATAAACTCTGTGGATGCTAAAACACCTTTAAACATGTTATAGATTTAGTGCATAATGCTAACCTGGTGGATATAAACTTCCATTGCTTTTAGCAACATTATCCCTGATCCAAAACTCTAACAAAACACAGGCCTCCAAAATCAACTACATTTGGTGTACATTTCCTTTTTATCCAAACTGTTCAAGCCTTCAACTCTAATGACTTTCGACAAGTTAATGATGATGTGTGTTACTAATGAAAGTACTGAGCTAAGGGAAAAAAGAGAAACAGATATCCAGAGGCGCAGAATTATCCTAAGGTTTTACATTAGTGACACTTTTAAACCTTCTTAGACATAAGAACTAACATTTGTCCTCCACTGTAGAGCGTTACTATGCTATGTGTCATCTCCACAAAGGATTTATAGTTAACTGAAAGGTAAAAAGATGTTTAGACTTAATCGGCCTTTTCACGATGAATAGGAGATGACAGGAAACCTGTGTAAGAGGTCGAAGGTGTACGGTTCTCTTTTGATTCTGACAGCATGGAATGACTGGCCGTAAATCCTCAGGAGTCAGTCGAAGGAGAAGCGATAAACTGGTCCGGCCTCAAATTTTTATTTTAATTCAGTCACCTGTTCTTTGGGTTATACTTTTGAAATCACCAGTGTGCTAAATGGTCACTTGGTATTTATTTTATTTTTTTTACAAAATGTAATTACCTTTACATAAAATAAATGATATCAAATGTTGAAATGGATTGGAAAATTCGCTTCAAGCTTCATATAGCTAACAAAATATGGAAGTAAATTCCGTTCATTTCAAATTACATGTGAATACTCATAATGGTATCTATGATTTTTCTAAATTTGTGTTTAAAAGTTTGCTTTGTGAATCTGGAGAATAATAAAACTCAAACAGGAATACTTGCAGGTTCTAACAGTGAGATATTAAAAATAACTCCGACAGGAATAATCTGAGATACTAATAAAAATCAGGCAAGTATAATCTGAGATACCACTAATAAATCAGAGAGGCAGGAATAATCTAAGTGGTTGAGGCTCTGGGTTGTTGATTGGAAGATTGGGGCTCAAGTCCTAGCACTGCCAAGCTGCCCCTGAGCATGGTTCTTTTCACCTTCTTTGCTTCAAATGCACTGCATCATGGCTGACCCTGTGCTCAGACGCCAACTTCCAAAATTGGCATATTCAAAGAAAGAATTTTTAATTGTGCTGTAAAGTATATGTGACAATAATAAAGCTTTCATCTTCTAATAAATCAAATAGGAATAATCTGAAATAGTAGAAATAAATTAGACAGGTATAATCTCAGATTAGGGTACATTAAATTTTTTTTTTTTAAGTTTTGTCATATAGTCATTCTATATGGCTTAAATATCAGCAACCTCTACACCTATATCAGCAAGTCTGCTTATAACATTTTGGGTGAAATAGACTTCCAATGTGTGTTAGCTATATTAGCCTCACAACTAATGTGTAGTGATATTGTTTAATCCAGTGCAGGAATAATGAAGCAAACATCACACACTGGGGACTATTTTTATGGCCAGGATTTTTTTTGCAGCAAATTGTTCTTTTAATTCGCAAAGGAAACCATTTTTTTTAACACTTTTTCTTTTTTTGAGATTTTCTTTACCAGTAATGTTGTAATACACACAATCATATTGTATAAATATCTAACTTGTTATGAAGGTGTCCCCTTTTGTAAGAGGGAGTTTACTAAGAAGTGTAATTAGGTTTTTGCTTTCTGTCTTTTTTCTTTACTGTTATTATTATTTCATTATATTTTTTAAACAGATTAGGGTGTAGCACTTAAAACTATAAATACTGTATATGGAGTCTCACAAGTGCCTGAAAGGATCATCAGGTTTGTGTTGTTGTTAAAATCTATTTTTTGTATTTTTCTAAAAATGTATTGTTCTTTAACTTCAGTTACTCAGCACAGAGAGACAACCAAGTCTCGATTTCTAGAACATCAGAAACCAAAAGGTTAATTAAGGGGCGGAGCTTGAGTTGACCACATCACTGTGAAATCTTAGAATACTGGTTTTAATTACCCACTTTAATCATTTAATTATGTTAGATTATTAAACTGGCCATCCACCTACTCTGAGATAACCCAGCTAACATATGAGCTTTGCTAATATTTAACAAATGTTTGACCTGTTTCGCTAGCTACCTAGCAAGATAACATTATGCAAAGTATTATATTGTATCGTCAAAACATAATATACAAAGACACTAGCAAGCTTGCTAACTGCGTAATAATATTTAATGTATATTATCCTTTTTGGAAGTAATTTAATGCAAATTTGTGATGCACACAATCCAATTTTGACTAAACTGGTGAACTGATTAAATTTTACTTAAACTCAGCCCCTTGTTGCCTGAACAATACCTTTCTTTGTGGAAGGCTGATGTTATTTCTGTCATAAAATTGTAATTAACACTTTCATTTTTTATGTTAGTTATTCTTGAAGCAGAGATGTGCAGTGTCGAATGTATTCTTTCTTTTTTTTTTTTTTTGAGAAAAGGCCTGAAACCAACCAAATTATTATTTGCTGGTCTTGGTAAAACAAGAAGCAAATATCATCGTTTTCATTCATGCACTTATATAAGTAGCATAATGGATGATGGAGATGAAGTTAAGGAGATAGAGGAGGAGACACCAGGTAGCTTGTGGGTAATTTATTCTGGAAGTGTTCTGAATGGGGATATAATGTATAAAATTCTGAATGTTCCTTGTATTTACTTCTAATGTACACTGTATCATATAGAAATGTGAATTTGCTGATACTCTTGAATAAAACAGCCAAGAAACAAGGAAATAAACTCATTTGAGTTGCAACACCATATTCATGTCAGGTCATTTTTCCTTGACTCAGGATAGGGGCTTAATTTGGGATGTGGTAGGTTTGAATCCCAGGTCCAAAAGTTTGAATCCCAGGTACAGCATGCTGCCATCACTGGGCCCCTGCGCAAGGCCCTTAACCCTCAGCTGTATAAAGAGATAGAGAAAAAATGTAAGTCTGTCTGGATAAGCGCATCTGCCATATGCAGTAAATGTAAGGTCTAAAAGTCAAATTGTACATTTGAAGAAAAAAAAATACTTTTTCTTTATCGAAGATGGTTCTATTTGAAATACAGATATATTTTATTATTTAGCTGTTATTGACACAAACAAGGCAGTGTGATGAGTTTTAACAATAGAACATTCATTTGAAATCTACACTTTCATGATTGACAGGGGCTTTCAAATCCAGCACTGTAGACAGACGCTGATGAAGGGAAATATTAGCAGAGGACATGTACTGTCTTGTTTTGGTCTGTAGCCAGAGAATGGTCTAGAAATTGATCCTGAAAGCAATTAGAACTAAAATACCTCAGTAATTTTACGTTTGTACCTGAAAGCACTTTCAACTCAAGTGCAGGGATTTTGTGTTCTGTACCACAGGCTAGGATGCAGCTAGCTCGCACTCACCACTGAGCTCTTAGCTCTTCAATCACATGACACATTGTGGTGAGACACAAATAGGATGCGGAAGAATGACTTCCAAAGCAAAACAGAGGAAGGATATATTTCATGAAATAAATCAATGAAATAAATATATGTGCAAATGCACACAAGCAACACATCCTCACAGGGTTTATTAATAATAAATTGCCAATTCCACAGTTGTCTCTATTCAGGAATGGAGCTTGTGAATCAGTTTAAACAAAATATAGTTTACAATATAGTTATAATTTTTTTTATTACTAAGAAAAACATAGTATACAGTTAAGCATGTTGATGGCAGAATTTGCTAAAAAGCATGTAACTCTATATTTATCCAAACTTTATTTTAACCTTTACTTACCTTTCCTTTTCTTACCTGCGGTTAGCTCCAATGTGCTGTCTGATACACGAAAATGTGAAAAATGATTTTTTCCTGTCAGGTGAAGCCGTCACATTATCCTGAAAAAGTGAAACACTAAAAAACGCTCATGGAAGTTACATAATTCAAATGCTTAAATCAGTTTCATGTGATTAGCACCAACATACCACATGACATGGGTATGTTAGCGCATAGCTTGCGTTTAACTTGTAGCTACAATGCGACGAAACCTGTTAATCAGCAGTGAAGGAGGTCTTTCATTTGACTTGGTGTGAATAACTGTTGGTGTGGAGGAGATCAAGACTCGTGACTTGGTGTGAGTGCTGAGCCTGAGGAATGTAAACCAGACCCAGGGGACTTGTTAATGAGGTGAGAGATGGAGTGAGAGAGATAACAGCAGGGTCAACCGGACAGGTGAAGTTCAGATGAAACACAATACCTCACTATCGAGTTTCATTTGTGTCATTTTAAATGCATTTCTTTCATGTCTTTCTAATCAATACACAACTGTTGGACTGTATATGACTACAGAAAGGACAGTTTATGACTATTATTCATAATAACATTCTCCAGTGTTTATTACAATTTATAATCACCCCCTCCAGTGCCACCTAAATGACAATGAGGTTCTATTTTGAGTCTGGTTCCTCTCAAAGTTTCTTCCTCTTCCATATAAGAGAGTTTCTCCTTGCCACAGTCACCTCAGTCACCTTAGGGATAAATACATTGGGGATAAATAAATGAGGGGTCATTGGGGGGTCATTGGGGATAAATACAAACACAGTTAATGTGTTTAATATTCATCTTGAACTTTTGGATAATATTAATCTTTGTATAATATATAACTTTTTGTGCTATATTTCTTGTTCTGAAAAGCTGCGACGATGTCCGTTGTTAAAAGCGCTATACAAATAAAATTAAATTGAATTGAATTGAATTAACCAAACACACGATCTTGTACTAATTGGGTTACCATGTATCATGTAGCTATAGAAAAAATACCTCTGACCATTGCTCTGAAATTCATCTGTTTTAGACGATTCATACACGTGTAGAGATATTTCAAAAATGTGATTGAGTTAAACTATTTTTATGGAAAAAAAAAACTTCTAACAACTCCTAGCATCGTTCTGTTACACTGTTGTTTCAATGTTCATCACATTGTGAAGTTTAAATTGGAATGCTGCTGATTTTTCACTTTAAACCTTAACAGTATTATTGCCACACATCAGAAAAAATAATAAATTCAATTTTCAATTCAAGTTTCAATTTATTTGTATAGCTCTTTTAACAATTGACATTGTCTCAAAGCAGCTTTACAGAAGCATAGAAACAATGCAAATTGTAACGTTTAAAATTAAATTACTATTTATCTATAACATCTGTCACTAATATTATAATGTAATATTATAATATTATATTATAATATTACATTATAATATTACATTATAATGTAATATTATAATATAATACTAATATAGTATGTATAATAGTCATGATTAAATGGGAAAAACTAAAACAATTTAATTCCTCAATGTCAATAGTTTTTACTGTATAGCACACTAGTGTAGTAACCTGCCACTCTTTACTAATAAGGTAATCATCACATTACTCTTTCCCATAGGAATGAAGTTGGACAAAGTGTGAACGCAGTGCTCTGTCATTAAGACGTTTTACGAATCCCTGGTTGGCTTCTAACATCAAGTTGACCTCTGGTTCTCACAGCTATGCAGTTGCCTCTCAGGGATTCTCAGCATTAAAAAGGTGTTGACATTGAAGACCTCTGAGTCTCTCTGTGATTCTGTAACCCGGGGTCAATTTCCCAGCATGCTCATGATGTGTGTGTGTGTGTGTGTGTGTGTGTGTGTGTGTGTGTGTGTGTGTGTGTGTGTGTGTGAGAGAGAGAGGGAGAATTTCATGTGTGCTATTTATGTCAGTAAACTTTGCCAAAACTAAAAAAATTCTCAATTCTACGCATTACTTATGACTAAGAATCCAAATGAATGGATGAACTTTACTTACCTTATCTTTTCTTACCTGCAGTTAGGCCCAGTGTGCTGTCTGATGCTTTCACTTTATCCTGTCAGGTGAAGCTGACACATCCTGAAAAAGTAAAACACTAAAAAATGCTCATCGAGTTTATGTAATTCGAATGCTTAAATCAGTTCCAAGTGATTGAATTGAGTAGCTCCAACATACCACATACATCCAACATGATTTGTTCATGCTTTCACAACCCTTATAAAACCCAAACACCACGCAGGGAATCAAACCATTAATGTGCTTACTTTAGCACCACTGTGCTATTTTGCCAGATGATGTTTGAATTACACATAATTCAATCTGGTAATTAGAAACCATGTTTAAATTACAGGTAGTATAAGAAATAAAATTCATTGATTGATTTTCTACAGCTTATCCGAACTACCTCGGGTCACGGGGAGCCTGTGTCTATCTCAGGCGTCATCGAGCATCAAGGCAGGATACACCCTGGATGGAGTGCCAACCCATCACAGGGTACACACACTCTCTCATTCACTCACACACTCACACACTACGGACAATTTTCCAGAGATGCCAATCAACCTACCATGCATGTCTTTGGACAGGGGGAGGAAACCGGAGTACCCGGAGGAAACCCCCGAGGTACGGGGAGAACATCCAAACTCCACACACACAAGGCAGAGACGGGAATCGAACCCCCAACCCTGGAGGTGTCAAGGCGAACGTGCTAACCACTAAGCCACCGTGCCCCCCAGAAAGAAAATTTAGGAACGTAATATATTTTTTTAACTGTTTATATCCAGTATTGACACTGATTTGACACTGAAATTGTATTTGTCTGGTTAACAAAATGACAGAAGCCACAAAATGACAACAAAAGGCATATTACGAGTGACACCAGTGACGTGCTGCCTGCTATTGAACAAATGCAATGTTATAGGTGAAGTTGTACAATAAAACCTGTAAGTTCGAACCTACAATCAGTAGGTCCACAGGAAACGGCCAAATTTCAACTCGTCAGCTTGAGGTAGACTTTTCAATTAACAGCTCCTTCTCTGTTTGAAAAATGACCTCAGATCAACATGGATGCTACTCAGTGTAAACAATATAAAGTACTGTACGTATCCTCTACTTTTTAAAAGAGTTTATGAGCTTTAGATCAGTTAATATACAGAAATATTTACCACACTAATTGTTACATTGAGATATATTAGCCACCTGTAACTGTACAATTGAGAAAGACAGTTGCTGAAAACAAAGTAACCAAAAAACACTTTGAGTTGGTTTGTAATTTTTCTTTCTAGCGTTTCTTTAACAAAAAATTGTTGGTAGGAACTAAAGTGAGCAGGGAACTGAAAAGAAACATCATTTCGGATTTGTTGCTTTACAGCATTATACATAATTTGCACAAAAATGAGCACAAAAAAAATTCAAACTTGTCACTTTCTAGTGTGAACACAAGCTTAGTGCATCAATAAACACAAGTTTGCAAGTGCCAAATCTTAAGACACCAAATTTTGTGACAAAATCATGCTTTTCCACATCCACATTCCACAATTGCCCCATGGAAAGTTGGGGAGCGATTGATCTGCAGCTTTTTTATTTGCACAGCAATTACTAACCATCAATTTCCATACAGCTGTCAACATCGATATATAATACATATAATGTTATAATTAAGTGATTACTGCCGTGTGTGTAGTCAGTCAGTACTTATTCTTTATACGCTGGCATGACACTCAGCAGATTAGAGAGAACGACCTACCAGGACATGTTGTTCTTTAATAAATGATGTGTTCTAGAACATGGTGCAACGTGTTACCTCTGCACCTTTGTCTGGATGGTTTCTCATAGAGGAAACTGGAAGCTTTTAAATATAAAAACAAAAACAAAAAGAGACAAGCCCTTTCCTTTAATTAAAAAGGAAGAATAATATGAGTTTGACTATATGAGAATGAATATGATGTATAATATGAGTTTGCATTTTTATAACATATTTTGCTTCATACTGATATTCTGTATTTGAATAAGAAACAAGTTAATATGAAATTTTCTATCCTCATTCAGAGATAACCCTCACTCACTCACTCATTTTCTACCGCTTATCCAAACTACCTCGGGTCACGGGGAGCCTCTCAGGCGTCATCGGGCATCAAGGCAGGATACACCCTGGACGGAGTGCCAACCCATCGCAGGGCACACACACACACACACGCACTCTCATTCACTCACACAATCACACATACTACAGACAATTTTCCAGAGATGCCAATCAACCTACCATGCATGTCTTTGGACCGGGGGGAGGAAACAGAAATACCCGGAGGAAACCCCCGAGGTACGGGGAGAACATGCAAATGCCACACACAAAAGGTAGAGGTATGAGGCAAACGTACTAACCAATAAGCCACTGTGCCCTCCATTCAGAGATAACATTTCTGAAAAATTATCAGAAAAAAAGGCACTAAAAAGACCCTATTTTTTTCCACAGGATGTTTTTCAGAGTCTGTTCCTTGCAGGTCATTGCATTTTTTTCTGCTTTAACAGCTTTCATTTGGCTTACTAGACTGTAATGCAGCCTCTTAATCCTTGAAGCACCATCATGAATGAAACATTAGCTATTAGCAAAACACCTTCTTGACTTGACACACACAGAGGAAATATATTTCACATTGAAATATAGAGATTAAATACACATATATCTCCAGAGCTGTTTATTCAAACATTCAATGTCAAATCTTTGTTTTTTTAAGGGGGGTTTCTCACACTGAAGAACTCCTCATGGGTTCTGCAGAAAAGGCTTCTTAATCTGTTGTAAGGCTCTTAGGAAGGCCTGAAGATTTTGTTCTTGGGAAAACAGTGAAAGCCTGTTAAATTTTTTTTTATAAAATAATAAAATAAATGACAAACATCTAAGATCCAGCTGATTTCACTGCATTCAGAGAAAATTCTTTGATTCAATTCAGTTTTCGTTTTTGAATCTTTTTAATTCAAATGTTAGGTAAAAAAAATCTGTTCCTTATTATTTCTTTAACATTTTATCTTATTTATAATCTTACATATTTATTTATCTTATCTTTTCTTAATTGAGGAATAAAAATGGTACAACTATGTTTGGTTGTGTGTAAAGCCTGGGAAAGTGAGTTGAAGTAGGAATGCTGAAGGTGTCTGGGGATGAGATGAATCCTCCCCAAGCTTCAGGAATGGGATTTGTCCAATCCCGGCTCGTCTGCTTTGGTATTTACTTTGCTTCCCCAGGCTACGAGCCTCTCTAAGCATATCAACATCTTTAACCTTAGTGTCCGACCCAACAACATAGGAAACATCTCTCGGCCACACTGGGTGTACAACTGAATAACTCTTTCATCATGCAGGAATGGTCTAGTGTGGTGTGAGAGGAGGCTTGTAGAGGGTCTGACTCGATTAGCCACGACACCATGCAGCTAGAGCCTGTCAAGTGAGCAATACAAAAGAGCTGCATGCTTGTCCTGTCATGCTGGAGATGAAAAACATCTGACACACACACACACACACACACACACACACACACACACACACACACACACACACACACACACACACACACACACACACACACACAATGTATATTTTCAGAACAACCTCATTCAGCTCTTTCACACACTAATTTCACAGAGGAAAAAAGCATTACTGTATATGTTGTGCAATACACAATTATCAGTTCATAAAGCTGCATGACCTACATATCTCCTCTATGACATAAATCCACTTTCCTGAGATCATCAGGTCATGAAATGGGCGTAAATATGTAATCCACCTGTTTCCATACTCATGCTGTTGCTATAAGTGTTCATAAAAAGCTTATAAACAGTACACAGGGTGACAACATTACTTCTAATGTACTCTTGTAACATGTTACAAGAGCCCAAGGCAGAGTAAGGAGGAGCTACAGTACAGTATCACATCGCTTTATGCTGTCATAATAATGGCATTGCTATAGATGTTCATAAAAAGCTTATAAACTGTACTCTAAACAGAAAGGTCACTTATGATGTCCTAAAGTAATACATTCTAAGATCCCTGTGTCACAACAGAGACAGGAGGAGCTACAGTGTTGTTCATCATATGCTGTCAGTGAACAGTACACAGGGCAACAAAGTCACTTATGAGCTAAAGTAACACATTCCAAAAACCCTGTGTCACAGCAAAGACAGACTTAGAGACAGGATTAATAATGCGTGTCATGTCTCTCTCTCATTTTCTACCGCTTATCCGAACTACCTCGGGCCTATCTCAGGCGTCATTGGGCATCAAGGCAGGATACACCCTGGATGGAGTGCCAACCCATCACAGGGCACACACACACTCTCATTCACTCACACACTCACACACTACGGACAATTTTCCAGAGATGCCAATCAACCTACCATGCATGTGTTTGGACCGGGGGAGGAAACCGGGGTACCCGGAGGAAACCCCCGAGGCACAGGGAGAACATGCAAACTCTACAAACACAAGGCGGAGGCAGGAATCGAACCCCCAACCCTGGAGGTGTGAGGCGAACATGCTAACCACTAGGCCACCGGAGTTCTGATTAGGATTATCGGTTTTGATTAAAATAACCTTCTGGTCCACAATCAACTGGATCATATATTAGTGGTATTTGACTTATGATTAAGTTTTGTTTGATTAGTACAAGTGTACTGCACTATTACTAAGCTAGGCTTTTGCATTTTATAATATTGTTTTGCATATATGTGGAGATCTGTTTATGCTGACTCCTTAAGTTTGCTAGACTTATGATCTCAGTCTGTTTTGTTTGTCCAGACTGGGCCTGGACATGCATTTTTATTTTTAAGCCTTAGTTCCTCAAAATATTCTATTTTGTCACTTTGGTTTGTAACCATTTCACTACCATGGCATTGCTATACATGACATGACACAAACATTTACACCTTTAAAGACAAACATTATGTCATTTACACCTTGTTCAACCAAGCACTATGGAAAAGCACAACCACACATCAAACTTATGCCTGTCCCCAAATCAACTCATATACCCACCCGTATTCAAGTGTCCAAAGTGTCCCAATGTAGATGTTAACAATGACCTGATTTTGATATCTATAGCAACAACCCGGATGATGTCATGAGGTAGCATTTCACTTGGACAGATGAGCATAGAGCAAAAAACTTCCCAGCAGTGCAAGTGATCACGACATACGCTACACTGTGTTTAACACAAGTCTTGTGGCACCAGGAAAATGGCACCATGTCATGTTTTGTTAAATTTTAGAGAAATATGAATCATTATCCTGAACTAAATGTCTGGAACAAACGGATTTCAGAGACAACAGAATTGTTTCACGCCAAAAAACGTGTTCTTTGCTGAGCTACTCTATGTAATTAAAGCTGCTCCATACATCTTCTTGTGGTTGAAAGGGAAGAATGCAGGCAATAAAACATTTATAGTCTTTAACATCCACTCATGTCAGTTATGTGTACGCAATTAAAGTTTGCTATGAACCACTTGTTTACTGCATTCTTTTTCATTAGGCCTTGATTTAAAAGCAAGACTCCTCACTCCTCCTGGATAACTCCTCACTAGCTAATTAGAAACACTCTTTTTTGGTCTGTTGTTATTGTGCTTCCTGTGTATTTAAAATTATTTGCACACCTCAAATTTCTATTTACGGAGTCAGCATTGAGGTGGGGTGTCAATAGTTGTGCTAACTGAAAAACAAAAAATATACAGTATATATAATCGAATTAATATGCAATGAGAACACTATCTTTGGTAACGAGAAACTATTAGCTAGAAACTGGAAGCTAGCTAGCCACCTTTAGCAAATGTTGATGATCAACAATTCTCGGCTGTTATCGTTGAAGTATATTTTGAGAGATTGAATTCTGTTAAGTAAATAGGTAGAAAAAGCATGGAATGGTTTGGACAACATAGGGTCAATTTCAATTTGTATATCCATGCTCATTCATAATTCCATCCAAATCCATTGGAAGTTATTCAAAAACACTTTCACTATAACACTTTAAGGAATAAGGCTTGATGGTACACACAAAGCTGGCTATATACACCACTCTTGGAAACACATCATGTACTGAAAGCTTTTAAAGGCTCAGATTCAGAGCTGTTTACATTTTTTGTAGCTTACGTGAAGTAAAAACTTGTCAAAAAGTCAAGTGCTAACAAAAAGCTTTGTCCTGTGTGGACCTTTCAGTTCATTAGTTCAGTGTCTTTTCATGGTTGCTGAAAGGATGAAATTTACATGAAATTTCTGTGCTGTACTCATCTGTACTCTTCAAAAAAAATTGTTCAACTAATCATATAATGACTATATATAACCTAATGTATTCTTAGGTTTGTACAGAAATTAATTTGAAGCCATAAACCTGCACTCCAGGTTTCTTTTATCATTACTTATCATTAACATTACATTTTTTATGAGGTGACACATTCTTTCATTGTGAAACAGTTTTTGGCTGAAACCTAATGTTGCAGTTCATAATAAACTGCTGTTAACTATATACTTGTCTAGGAATGTTATAAAAGTGACACTATTTTATCTTAACAAACTTAAACCATCATTTATTGAGCTGAATATTAAATCAGATGAGTAGCAATATAGAAGAAAAGGGGGCGGGGCTTCCAGGGGAACAGCTAATATAAAAATCAATCTGTTCATTCGACGTGTACCGTTATTTCCATTTTATTGACTCCACGTATTTTTGAGCTAAAAATCATAGCAGAATTCTCTATTATTAAATATTTCTGAACTTCTGCCAGTGAAAGACAACTGATTCATAATTTAAGCCTCTTTTTTGTCCACTGTTTATGTAATCCATTCTTGGATAAAAAGCTTATCATATTTAACAGAAGACAAAATGGAATAACCTTACAGGATACAAAACAAAACAAAAACATAACAAAACTGTGCCATAGTGCAAAAGTCGTGTTGTACTTGTTATGAGCATCCAAATAATGATACATAATGACACATAATTCCAATGTGTGCTTATATCAAAAAAGACAGGAAATCGTTCAAGTGATCTTTAAACCTATTGTTTGTAATTGATGGATCTCAATTGAAATTGCAAGAAAGAATTTAAATTGCAGCAGAGCGGCTCGTTATATTAGACCTGCTCTCAGTCAGGATGTGTTGCAGCTTGTTACGTTTGTATGAGAATAAGATGGGCTACTCAAGAATGCAGCGAGCCGTGCAAGCATGTGGGAGCCAAAGGCGGTGGCAGCGGAATCACTTCATTGAGGGATTTCCAGGAATCACGCCTAAGAACAGGTCGAACAAGTGACTTCAGCCTTGTCTTTGCACTTTTCTCAAACCAGGTTGCTATTATACAACAGAAGTATATTATTGCAGAAACTATTTAATTTAACTACTAATTAAAACTTGCAACATGCAGAGATCCAAAAAAATGACTTTCATGCTGTCAAATACTCTCAGAATTTTGAAATTAAAGTTCTCAGGAAGAATTTGACTTTTAAATCAACTGAAGCAACTGATTACATTAGTTACAACAGACCCAACTCTCTCCGAAGACATCTGCTTTGAAGCAAAGTTGCTATTTTAATAAATTTATATTATTTATTTTATTTATATATATTTATATAATATATACATATTTGATGAAAACTTTAGAAATCGATCAAAATTTTCTGACAATTTTAAGGAGGGCAAAAAAATACAGCTGTCATAAATGCGGTCAGATGAAGAAGAACATAAACAATAAATAAATAAAAAAGGTGTGAAAAGCCATGTGATCAAATATAAGAACTTGGTTTATTTTATTTTCTTCCTTTTACAAACACTTGTCTGTTTTGGAAAAAAGTGTGTTATCCTGAAGCAAAACTATGTGAGGGAAACACAAAACTGGCCAAGACATTTTTGTTAGTTTGTTTTGCTTTCTGATTTATCATATGAAGTCCATAATAGCACATGATAATAAATGAGCTTTCACATATTTTGAGGGCATTTTCAAGTTGTAAGTCTTGGCACAGCATAGTGATTTATTATGTAACCTTGACAACATCAAATGGCTTAATTTTATTCTAATTTCTATTAGAAGTTACAATAGATACTAAGTTACTACAGTATGTGGACAGTTCCAGCATAGTTCTTACTGTTTGTCTACACAGACATAATCGGTGCTCTTGGTTTCTTGTTTCAACAATTTTCGAGTCATTTGTAATACTTCCATATATCTATGGAACGTCCTTGGTTCACCTTGGGGTGTTGTGTTACAGGAGCGCATTGATGAAGCGAGAGAATTCATGTTAGGGATGAAGCTTGTGGGTACTTTGACAGTGTAATGAGGTTAGAGCAGCGCCTGTCCTCTCCACCGCCCAGGGGCTTTAAACAGGTTTCTGTTCCAGTGCTCACTTTACCGTCATTATACAGCTGAGAAAAACCACAGTTTGTCGCAACACATTGGAAGAGAGAGAGCTACTGATTGAGTTTCCCAGAATAATACACGTTACGGGTTATATGGAAAACTATGATGCAGTTTTATGTTTTGATAATTGTTCCATCAAAAAAGCTTCGAATGTGATCGAATGTCCACAGAAATGAAATATTTTAAGACTAAACATAAGATTTGGGACAAAATTGTATATATTAGTTTGTAATTGTAAAAAAACACCAATATTGATATTAATATTGTGCACACCAGTCGTCACGTTTTTTTTAATTAATTCTGCTTCACATTGTGTTTTATTCCTCACACCCGTTTGCCACATTTGTATTTATTACAGAACTACACTTTATATTTTAAATGTCAATCTTGGTCATCTCAGCATCTGCAAGCTGCTAAGACTTCCCCTCACTAACCAACCAACTTTTCAAAATTTATCACACCAAATATCTGTTAAATCACAATCCCACTCCGTGTCTTTATCTATAATTATCTATATTCTTGCGTGTTTGCTAGAGCCAGGATTTTGCAGCATTCATAGTTTTCTTGTTCCTTTTTTTTCTCTTTTTTTTCCCAGCACTGACTTTATTCTAATTTAAAGAAGCCCAACTGCCTCTGGCTGTCATGTGTTTAAACCTGTCTGTCTGATGCGTTTCTGTGATTAAAGAATGATTATTTTTTCAATGGCGTAATTTCACCCTAGCTTAGACGTAAACACATGCTTTATAAAAGTTTATATACGTACAATTTGGTGAATGACAATCATGCTGGTGAACATATATTCAACCCACTTTTAATAATAATGTTAAATGGAATATTATTCATGTTTTAATATAATTCTTTTTTTAACCCATGAATGAATTTTGCACAATTACTAACAAATTTTAGATTTTGTAATTTCACTGTTAATTTTTATTCACCTTGTAAATAAAACTATGCAGTAAATAAAAAGGAAAAACAAACAAACAATTGCATTGAATCCAGAGAAATTGGGCAGGTGGAAAAAAGTGCTGTACATGCAGAAAAAAAAAACGCTGCATGTATAATTAATTCACGTGCATCATCCGGTGGGACGGATCATATAAACCATTAGCATGAATTTTTCATCTCTTCCAAAGCTTAATGTTTGGTCAATACATTGGAAGGACATGTGATTCTGAATGTCTTTGAATGATTTTTCTTGTAAAATGCGATCACAACTTACTGTATCTGCACCTTTATGTCTGTTTCTTTATGTCAGGCTTTGACTATGTGAAAATCAGAAAGAAATGTGTTCTAGGTCTCGGATCAATCTGACCGATCTTGAGCACTCTTTTAGCACATTTTTTTTTAGATTCATATTTCCAAAGCGTATAAGGACATCAGGATGCTTACTGCTGGATTTGAAGCTAAGAGAACCTAATAAGGATGCATAAAAGGAAGTAAAAATTTATGCAAAAAAACAAATGTCTGATTTTTTGCTTAAGTATGGTTCATGTAAAATTAGTAATATTTTGCACCTGCAGAATTTTACAAATGAGTTCAATCAAATAAAAAAATTAATCTGTTTCATTTGCAATTTTAAAAAATTCTACCAGGGGTGAAAGTTTACATTTTTCATTTTATACACATTCAATACATCATTTCTTATATAGCTAACCTGTATATTTATCAATTAAAAAAAAATACCTGTAGACATTTGAAAATTTGATGGAAAGCTGAGCTTAAAATGTAGAAATATGCAAGCATACTAACAAATGTTCACAGCATGCATTTCCTGTAAAATTAACAAAATGTCTAATTACAGTTTGGTCCACTGGAAGTGCTCTTTTGCTAACTGTTGTGAAAAATGTCAGTGTTATTAAACCTTCAGTAAATATTTAACAACTTTTTTGGAGATTTGAAAAAATAAAATTATATAAAAAACAATGCAAAATAATTATTAGAACTTGACAAATTGAATGCTAAAAGAATTGTAATATTTAACAAAAAGCTTTGCTAATCTTATGTGTACGATAGCAGGCATCAATTTTCTTGTGTCTCTGAAAGTTGTGTTCATGTAGACCTACTATTCTATCACCTGTGGACATGTTTTTCAGATTTTGTATTTCTACTAACATTAAACTGTTGTGGAAGTTTTTGAGAAAATAAAGTATCACACTGGTAGGCACGGGCAAGAGTAAAGAGGTTTCACAATTTTTTGTGTGCTGCTGCACAACACGACCCAACACTCCCAGCATGAGTGAGGCCAAGCCCCAATCATTGAGTACATCAAGATTTTATAGGCATGATTCATACAAGAAAACATGTAAGGGGAAAACATCATCAATCATTGCCTTAGATGCACAATGCCTGTTCACCTCCTGATGAGGCTAATCTTATAATAATAATAATAATAATAATAATAATAATAATATGTTTAATTTATATCGTGCCTTTCCCAAACTCAAGGACGCTTTACAAGGTACAGTATAGACAAATGAAATACAATGTAACATACATATACAGTACATATTCATCGGACATTTGCCCAGGACGAAGGATCAGATGCAGCTGCATGAGATAATAACAGAAGACAGGACTATACACAAAAACATACAGTACAAGAGATAGGACTTATCCTTTCCAAGGTCTACTAGAAGCTGTTTATGAGCCTATGCCTCGCCAACTCGTTTCCAGTTCCCTCTGTCCTTGTCATATTCTACAAAAACAATCACGGGCAATAACAGTTTCTAGTTACAAGCATAGAAGGTCAGATCCTAACAAACAACTCCTCAGTAACTCCTCATCCACCACAAAACATAAACTTATTGCAAGTAGGAGCCAAAGAGGAAACATCGGACCACTTGTGTCATAGGATCCATATTGTTGCTGTTGAGGTATACGCTGATGACTGAAGACTCTCAGTGAAAACGTTTTAAATTGAGATGTAATTTTAACTGTCAAGCAGCTACATCAAACAGTTGGGGACTGAAGATCTCAATATTATCATCTGGCCGGATACGCACACTTTAGTGAGCAGCTGTTAGCCCGCATGCTATAATTCGCATCTTCATATATCATATAGATTTATAGAGTTTAGAGGAACATCTGAAAAGAACTTTAACATGGTTTCTGTACACGACTACCAGATGCCTGAGGTACAACACTGAGATTACATATGCGCTCACTGTCCTTTGAGTTATTCTATTCCTGAATATTTCTCAGTAAACAAATAAGGAAACTAGATGGTTCTCTCAGGTTATAATCCTGCCTCCAAATTCACTAAAATCAATCGACTTACATAGCTCAATATCATGTACTAGTGAGGAGTCATTACAGTAAAAGCCTTATAACCTTCACAAAGGACAGTCTTGTTTTGTGGATCACATTTAGAGTCCAGTTTCACCGGAATCCATCAACTGACTATAAACTGCGGATGTTCATGCCCAGTTATTTGTAAGAGTTTTCTGCTGTTTTTTGCTAATGCTGAATAGGCATGTGCACCACATTGATTCAGGCACGTTGGTTATGATGCTCAGTTACTGATCAGAAGGTCAGGGAAGATCAAGGCTTTTAACCCTTTGTGCTCAAGGAGTACAAGGGACTGATCCCTTGCTTATGTTAACATTTCCATCATTTGGCATATAACCTTATCCAGACTGACAAACAAAAGTGCTGTATCAATGAATACATGAATACTGGTTCATTAATTCACAGACTAGTGAACCAGTATTGTACAGGATGGTACAGACAAGTGCCATTAGTCTGCTTGAAGAAAATACAGTACAAGAAGAAGAAATAAGACAGCTGCTAGTTTAAGTATTTCAGTAAGAGGTCATGTTGTTTGAAGATAGTCACTGATGCAGTTGTTTGGACCAATAAACAGAATGAACTCCTGCTTCAGCACCACAGACTAATACAGTGACTGTAACACAGCTGATCCAATCCATTTGTTTCATCTTTTGACATAAGATCCCAAGATAACCTAAGGTACTCCACCAGGATTGTAACTCACCTGATTTTTCAAAGAGGAAACATGACATGCAGGTGCATTGTTTCATGTCAAAGGTCTAGTGATGGGATGGTGGCAATCAAAACATATTACTATGATGTTCACTTTCAGGACAATAGGAGCTCGATCTGCTATGCGTTCATGTAATTCGTAAAATTTGGATGTGAGATATTTGTAGCTGAATATTCTGCAATCATAGTCTTGTGTCTTGTAATGAAGAGAATCAGGTATGGTTGCAATTGTGTTTTCAAAAACTAAAGAATATTCTACATTTTTTCTTTTCAAATGGCCATTTTCCACATTCCTCTCTGCTTTACATGTGCACCTTTGCAGCCTATCCGCCATCGCAATGGGTTTGTTGCAAGAAAGGAAGAGCAAGCTTTTATTTGTCTGTAGCAGTTTAATTTAAATCCAAGCAAAGAGCTGAGAGCAAATATATGTCATGCTGAGACTGTCCAGATGCTCCAGAGACTCTGTCCAGAGTTGCAGGAAATCACCAATTAGATCCAAGAAAAGATTACCTATGATATACAATATATATACATAAAGTTTGATTCAAATAAATAAATAAATAAATAAATGAAAATAAATGAAAATAAATATATATAAACAGTAAATAAACAAAGATTTGGTGTGACCCACATGTACTTTAAAAGTGCATTATTTCTTTTAGGTACATCAAAAGTAGCTGCTTAGCGTTTTCTGCATCTTGGACAATCTGCTCCTGAACTTCTCCCTGATTTATCCACTATATATTATAGTTACATTCAATGAAACCTGAACAAAACCTTGTAGTGCTTGAAACTTTTAGGACTTTAAATAAATAAACTTCCAGATGGAAATAAATATTGTGTATAAGTTCTTGAAGCCCAGGTGTTACATTTTTAGATGCTGTTTCCAGTATTTGAAGCATAAACAGGAACATAAACAGCATTATAATACAGTTGTGTTCAATTAGTTTAATTTTTGCTATCATAGTTTGCTTTCTGCCTATTTATTTAGAGGGAATGGTCACTACAAATCAATGCAAAATTCCTTTGGGAGATCAGGTTTATCCTAGCAGGCATGTTGTTCTGAGTTGTCCACCTCTGATCAAGTTAAAATCAGCAGAAGATTGCATTGTGTCTTGGATTCTGTTCCTCTCTATAAGATGCTTTAGTAAATCCGCTTTGCTGCTCAGGGGGCAGATTTGAGGTGTGATATGAGGTGTATCCTTTGCACATGTACATTTACATTTACATTTACAGCATTTGGCAGACGCCCTTATTCAGAGCGACGTACATAAGTGCTTAAATCTCTAACATTGAATACATTAATGCTGGTTCACTAGATTACATACTTAAGATACCATGAGTTTAAAACATTTGTTCAAAGTTACAATGAAAAAGTGTCAAAGGTTTTTTTTTAAATGCAAAAGATAAGGAAAGAAGTACTAGTTGAAGTGTTTCCTGAATAAGTAGGTCTTCAACCGCCGCTTGAAAATAGCCAGTGACTCAGCTGTCCGGACCTCTAGGGGAAGTTCATTCCACCACCTTGGTGCCAGAACAGAGGAGTCTTGTAGTATACTTGCCTCTTACCCTGAGAGATGGTGGAACTAGTCGAGGAGTGCTGGTAGATCGGAGGTTGCGGGGTGCAGTGCGAGGAATGATGAGCACTTTGAGGTAAGAGGGAGCTGGTCCATTTTTGGCTTTGTAGGCCAGCATCAGTGTTTTGAATCTGATGTGTGCAGCTACCGGAAGCCAGTGGAGGGATCGCAGCAGCGGGGTGGTAAAGTATGCGAGAACTTTGGCAGGTTGAAAACAAGCCCGGCAGTTGCATTTTGGATCATTTGCAGAGGACGGATTGCGTTCATAGGTAGACCTGCCAGCAGTGCTGTAGGTACTTAATGAGTCACACACACTGCACTCCACTTGTGAGGAACAATAAATCAGTTCCACTAGAAGCAATCATCAGGGGCCAAGCACTTCTTTCCATATACAAGATGAAGATGCTCTAAAATTGCTGGACATTCTCAATCAAATCAAATTTGGTAAGCAATCACAAATTTCTTTTCCTCCACTGACACAATTTCATCATGCTCACCCATTTATGAGTCAGAATTGTCTGTTGAAATTTCAATGCCTGTTGAGGCAGGTAAGATTTCTGTGTTAAAACAGTTAGAATTTAATTCAATTCAATTTATCTGTATAGTGCTGTTAACAGTTCACATTCTCTCAAAGAACCTTTACCTAAGCATACTGTAGAAACAGAATTTAATTCATCCATTCATTCTACTGACTATCCATGACCAGAGAATAGAATTTGATAGTTTAAAATTAAGTTACTATAAATCTCTAAAATATATCCCTACAGAGCAAGCCAGAGGCCACACTCACAATGAAAAACTCTCTGAGAGAATATGAGGAAGAAACCTGGAGAGGAACCAGGCTTCATAGGGAGCCCATCCTCATCTGAGTGATAGTGTAAACAAATTCAAATGTAAATAATGTCCTTTCTACAACAGTTTGTAGTTGAGTGGAATTAAGCAACCAAGAGCTCCTGAAGAAGTCAGAGCAATTTCCAAGTTCATGTCACACACAAACCAATTCCTTCAATTGTTCGATGATGAAGACCCTACCATAAAGCTGAACGATGCAAGGATTAGCTGTTTTTGAATTATTTTATTTTTTGTTACCTTATTATATTTTCTGAATTTTTGTCTACATTCTATATGCACTTTTTAAAAAAATCTGTAACAGTTACCCTTTTATAATCTCAGAATTCTTACTGTTTCCCCCTTCCTCTAACCTTAATCCTAACCTGTCATTGCCTGTAGACAATTCCTTGGTAAGTATTGTGTGATTTTGATGAATGACAAGAAAAAAATATGGAAACTAAATATGGAAACTACTTTTCAGTTATCCGTACAGATCCGAATAGTAGCCACCAGTGCCACCATCAGGTCTCATCTCAATTTTCTTTTAATTAAGTATCCGATGTATCATGTGTCTCTGTCTTACTGTTAGGCTTGGATGATTATTTTTTATACTACTACAATTACTAAAAATGTGTATTTGGAGCTATTTTCATTCAAGGTTTATATACCTATATATTTAAATATGTAAAATATTTCATTTAGTCAAGTCAGGATTTATCACTCTTTCTTTTCTAATATATTCCATATCTTTAAGACTTTTGTGCCTTGTGTAGTTCAAGAGTTTTTTTTTTTGTTTTTTTTACACCCCCCCACCGCCCGTTTCCAATTAATTGGCACACAAACGATTTTTTTCCTCTTCACTGGAACTCTTTATGTTGTGAGCTCCAGTTAACTTTATACTCATGAGAAAATTCCCAGGCACACAGACTTGATCAGATTTACCTTATTAAATTGGAATGGAAAATTGTGCTCTGTTAGGCATTTAAAATTTGTTTATATTATTCATAATGATAATTCATAATGATGATTCACAGATAAGGTGTTCTAAAAATACAAATACAACAGGGTGTTAAGTCTAGAGGTGTGCAGGATAAATAAAAAAATGGAAGTGATTACAAATGCAGTAATAATTAGACTTTATTAAAAAATGCTGCAATAATTAGAAGTTTGCAAATTCATGTGTAGCGGATTTCACCCAGCACCACAAATGACACACCGACTCCAGGCTCTTTGGTGAATCACGTCTGCAGTTTATTAAACAAAAGACAGGATGTGAGACAAACAGATTAATCCATGTCCTCCATTAACACAGTAACTGCATACCTAAATTCTGGGTCTCAGTTGGCTAAATATACAAAATACACGACTTAAATAAAATTTACAAACACCCAATTAAAGTAAAATAAACAACATATGTTATGTTGTTTATTTTACTTTAATTGGGTGTTTGTAAATTTTACAGACACAATCCACAGACTATCTACAGACACAATCCACCAAAACTTTGTAATTAAAACGAATATTAAAAGGAAAAACCTCGCACTCAATTTCCATGCGGGCGGCAACATTAAACAAAGAAATTAAGGCCGTTCATTTCTAAAACTTGAAATGCGTCTAACTTCTCATAGAAAATCAAAAATAGAAACTCAATCCATCTTTCTAACACTTCTAACTTTAATATCAACTAATATTTTTAACTATTTTTATATTTGTATTACTCGTTGTACAGAGATGCAACAAAACCAACCTGACTCTCTTCAGTCACATGTAGAACTGAGAGTCAGACGTAACAGCGCCTCTAAGTGACGTCACACCAATGTAAACTAACTTTTTACAAAGTACATTGTTTTCTTTCCTTGTGCTATATAAAAAAATGAAAATTATATGGATTGATAAGAAAAACATAAAATGACAAAAATAATTAAAAACATTCAAATGAAATCTCTTTCAAAATAAAAGACACTAAAGTTTGCTGGAACACAAAACTCAGAACATTACACATGTGTATTTTTAACCTTGATACAAACACAAAACTCAGAACATTACACATGTGTATTTTTAACCTTGATACAAACACAAAACTCAACAAAAAACCATAGCAATAAATAAATAAATAGAATAGAATGCATCCACAATTCAACCAGTTGAGAATGTACTATGAGCATCTGTCCAAACAACTGTATACAAAAATAAAAATCATTGGACAGCACATCGTCTCTACGTTCTCTTTGTTCATGAGGGCAATCATATAAACTCTCAGGGATTATGAACTTTAGTTTGAAAGCTTCAACTGAAACCCAAGACAACAAGAAACAAGCTGGCAAACGAAGTTTGGGGCTAAAATGATGATCAAAATAAGGAAGAAACTTTTATTCCAATAAAAAAAAGAATAAAGTGTGCAAGTGAAAGGAGAATTCTCTGACCAAATGTTACAAAAGAACTAAGTTGCTTAGAGTTTTTTAAAACAGAAGAACGCCAAGCTCAAGAACCCATCTGTAAAGCATGTGGGTGGCAGCATCATGTTTGCTGGAAAAGTAACTGATGACTTCCAGAATATAGGTGGCATCATGAGGAAGGAGGTTTATTTACTTAGATATCCAGGGAAATACAATATAATTTACTCAATGACATAGCACCTTAAGATACTTTGAAATTGCTCTCTTTTGCTGTCTTTTGCTGTCGCTGTCGCTGTTCGCTGAACAAGAACCAATAGCAGACTGTCACTTCTTTGACTACCCTTTCAATAGCCTACACAAAATGTATTATTTAATAAATGGTAACAAGCTTCCATCTAGTGTTGGGAGATAGTACTGCAATCAATAACCTTTCAAGATGTTTTTTTTTCCTTTAAGATGGTTATATTACATACTTGATGGTCACTGTTTTTTAATTTAATTTCTTTGTAAATTCAAAAAAACAAAAAAGGTAAATAGAAGACAACAGTACAATAAAAAATCTTACATTTACAGTTATTCTATGCAAAAAAGGTGTAAGCTACTGTATCTCTGTGCAACCCATTTAATACAGGTTTTTACAATCACTTTGGCAATAATTTCAGATCCTTGATGTCAGAATTCTACGCACAAACCCCAAAACGGTCATCACTTGTAACACAAATGTAAAACTGCATTCATACCTCCATGTGGAGAAAAAAAATCCTTACCCAGGTTAATGAAAGGAGAGTATACGGTATTTGGCAGACACCCTTATCCAGAGTGACTTACAACTGAGCAACAAGGGCCCAGCAGTGGCAGCTTGGTGGATCTGGGGTTCGAACCCATGACTTTCCGATCAGTAGCCCAACACTTTTAACCACTGACCTTCCACATCCCGATATACAGTAAGGTAAAGTTCAGGGTGGTATATTGTAGATGGGTCTGAATGCACAATCTGAGATTGCTTTTATAAACTTTTGAAGCCACAGGGCTGTCAAGTGTCACACATTGACAGTGACAGTCACTTATTTCGGTCTTTTCTCACGTTCTCCCGCCACACATTGTATATCTCACGCAGAAAAACTTACTATTTATCATATATTTAATATGCCACAGCGCAGAAAATGTATCTGTCCACACCGCTGTCTATATGGAACTTGGCACGAATCAAGCACGTCTCCTCTGGAGCTCTTAGTCGAGCCTGACACTTATTAGACAATCAAAAAATAGCACTATCTGGTAAGATTTAACGCAACAACCAATGGAAAAAAAAATTAATTAGAGAGGGTATTTTCGATGATTGGTTTGAACAAAACCTCAACAGGTTGTCTCTGGACAAGACATTGTCCTCAATCATGACCCTAAAAATGGCTGGGCTTGAGCCGAACTGTTTTAAATGGGAGCCAACATTACAAATGATTTACAAATGAATTAGTCCAAAAAGGCAACAAACACTTACAAAAAACAACACCAGTCATAATTCTCTCTCTCTCTCTCTCTCTCTCTCTCTCTCTCTCTCTCTCTCTCTCTCTCTCTCTCTCTCTCTCTCTCTCCTTTGTATTTGGTTAAATTGCGGTCAGTGATCCTTACCAAACACAAGAACTCCACACCAATTTTTTTTTGGAGAAGATGTCACGCTTTCCAGTCTTCAAAACTTGAGAGCCCTGAAGACATTTGAAGCAGTTCAGTTATACTCACACAAAAATCACTTACATATCACTACTTACATATTGTATATACTACTATATAGGAGTTTTACTATATTGTTTATCAGAGCTGGATTTAAATGTGGGATACTTAGAAATGAGAAATATTCTGAAAAACACTAGGTGTCAGCATTTCCTTGAGACACTAGGTGTCAGCATTTCCTTGAGACACTAGGTGTCAGCATTTCCTTGAGACACTAGGTGTCAGCATTTCCTAGAGTTTGTTTCATCCAGCTCATTTATTATTTAAAGTATGTACAAGGCACAAAAGTGGGTCTTTGTGTCTTCCACACAGAAACTAAGATTGGCAAAGAAATGCTTGGTAGGAAATTTACTGAATGTATTTACAGAAGCTCTGACCCATGTATAGAGCCAAATAAAAAAACTAATATGAAAATTAAACTCTTTGATTGTAGTTGAATTATTTAATTTGTATAGACCTGTGGAATAGTTAAAAAAAATTATATGTATTCATCTATTTCCTAATGACATAATACATTATGTATAGATATTAATTTCAAATGGTCTGTTCTGTGTGTGAGTGAATGGCACCATGCATTGAAATAGAAACTCAAAACATACCTGTAATCCAGTAGCCTGTATTGTTTTCAGGAAAGTCCACATTCTTTTCTTTTATGCAATACAGTGAAGGCATTAGTGAAGTCATTTCTGCTATTTATATCTAGAGGCCTTCAACAAATTAGCACCTTTTATATTGAACAATCCAATTGTTAGTTGAGCAAAAGGGAACAGACAGTCTTCTGGTATTGTATACATTCAAGTAAATAACAATTAAAATTTAGTTGCATTTCCTTCAGTTAGATTAGAATAGATTAGATTAGATTCAACATTATTGTCATTGTGCAAGGTACATGTACAGAGACAATGAAATGCAGTGACGGAATCAGTCATGGCCTGTGAAGCGAATTCACTCCAGTCTGTGTGTGAGAACTGCTGCTGGAGAGAAGCGTCAGCCCCATCCAGCCAAACTTTAACAGTCCTGATAGTGGGTTTCACACGTCTGATGACTGGGGAGTACTAGGGCAGTAGGAACAATGAGAGATGGTCTGATTGTCCGAGGTGGAGGAGGGGTGTGATCCTGTAAGCATCAGCCACACTTGTACATATACATGATCCAGAGTTTTTTGTCCACTGGTGAAACAGGACTCATTCTGTTGGAATTTTGGCAGAACAGATCTTAAATTGCAGTTATTAAAATCCCCAGAAACAATAACGGCTCCATCAGGATGCACTGTCTGCAGTTTGTTGATAGCAGAACTTAGTTCTATCATGGCTATGCTAGTCTTAGCATCCAGGGGGACATACACTGCTATCACAACAACGCATGTGGAACTCACGTGGTAAATAATAGGGTCTACACTTAATGATCAGGTGCATCAATGATCACATGGTAAATAAAAGGGTCTACACTTAATGATCAGGTGCAAATAAGTGCATCAAGCTGACACCCTTCAGACATCATCAAAATGCTTGTGCCAAAGAGCTTTATTCATTCATTCATTTTCTTACCCACAATTTTCCAGAGATGCCAATCAACCTGCCATGCATGTATTTGGACTGGGGGAGGAAACTGGAGTACCCGGCCAAAGAGCTTTGTTTTTTACTTATTTTTTAATGAACTGCTTCTTGTTTGTCTGGTGATTGAAATGGTCAGTCTAAAACCTTTCCTTTGGTGAATTTTGTTGTGTTTTGCTTTGTTGTATTACTACATGACAAAGTATCTCCCAATTAGAATGCATCCATTTCTCTGTAAATTTTGAGACAGAATGTTTCTATACAGACTTCTGTATTCATTTTGCTGCTATCATCAATCATCAATAATGAACATTGAATCTGTTCCAGAAGCAGCCATGCTAGCTCAAGCCATGACGCTACCACCACCATGTTTCACACCTAGATTGCTGTAGATTGTGACAAAGGATTGTAACGCTTGTGGCTAATCTCTGTTTTTCTTTGCCAATTCAAATCTGGTCTACTTAACATGAAGTATCGGTGAAGTACTGGAATGTTCTCACACAAGGATTGCCACTGAATTATGAAGACAATCTGCTGGGCTGTTTTTTTTTTTACACAGGAAAAGCCCAGTCAATCTATCATGTCTCATGTGACATAATAAGATGAGGATTTCTGGATGACAGCTAAAAAAATAAAATAATGTAAATAAATCCCCTACACAGCTATTGATCTGTGATTTGGATTGTGTGTATGTGTTTTATGCCCTATTTATTCAATCAGTTTAGTTTATTTTATTTTATTTCAGTTTATCTCTAACACAGATTTCCAACCAAAGTGCTGTATATCCAGATATAAAACAATTAAAACAACACAAAGAAAAAGACAACACACACACACACACACACACACACACACACACACACACACACACACACACACACACACACACACACACACACAGTATTGTGTTAAATGACACAGAATAAAAATATGTTTTAAGACAAGATTAAAAATCAGACAATGTTGGAGCCAGCCTCACTGACAATGGCAATGAAGTCAAGAGCTTAAGAGCAGCAACTGCAAATGCTCGCTCAAACCCCTTGGTGAAGTCCTTTGTTATATTTTGCATCGTTGTTTTACTGCATGACCCATCAATTAGAATCCATCCATTTCTCTGTAAATTTTGAGACAATTTTGTTCATTCTGCTGCTATCATGATGAGTTCCATTAACAACAGTGAACAGTGAGGCTGTCCCAGAAGCAGCCATGCTAGCCCAAGCCATGACGCTACCACCACCATGTATTACAGCTTGTAGATTGTGAGCAGATTCTTTCCACCAATTCGGTAGAGGTTCTTTAAAAGGTGTATTGTGTGAACTTTACCACTGCTATTTGGAGGTTGTTGTTTCCACTGATTGTTGTCTTTACTTTGCTCATCACAGCTCACTCAAAATTTCAGTCCTATCTCTGCCTTCTTGTCTGGTTGTTAGTGCATCACTAGTGCATCAAGATGTGATTTTGTGTTATTTTTAAAATTCAGCAGATATAAGAGTTCAATAATTAATTGTTTTGTTAAAGGCTAGTATATTTGTACATCATATTTGTACAATATGAATGTTTGAAACAGAACACGGAGTTTCGGTGATGCGCTGGAATGTTCTCACGCAAAGGTTGTCACTGAATTATGAAAACAAAAAATAATCTGCTGGGCTGTTTTTGTACGCATGACAAGCCCAGTCAGTGAATCAAGTTTCATTTGATATAATTAGATAAGAACTTCTGAATGACAGCTAAAATAATAATATATAAAGTAAATATATTAAATAGCTACTTCTATGTGAATTGGTGGTGATTGTGAAGAAATGTTTCATTTTTAAGAAACCATACACTGTGAAAAAAAGTATAGATCTATATCCTGATCTATTGGTATTAGAAATCTGGTAAAATTCCAAGCTGAAAAATAATCGCTTATTTTTGAAACAATTTTATTCTTAATCAAATTTATAAAGCCAGGCCGCATGATAAAAAAGATGAGAAGATTTTCAACTCTGGGCATCAGGCTTAGATATTCTAGAGGTCTGAATGTGTCAAAACATGCAAACGTTATATGTGATATCACATTTAAAAAAAACCCAAACAAAGGGTGGAGTAAAATATGATGAAATTAATTAGTTGTTTGCAATTTCTTGGTGCCTGAAAGTCACATGTTCAATGATGATGTAAAAATAAAAATTTAAATATTATTAAAATGCTGTAGGGTGGATTATAAGATCATCATCAGATAATTTTATTTATTTATTTATTGAAAAACAACACTTTTCTATCTATTTATACTTACATGTACATTTGATTCTACATTATAAAGAGCTGCAATGTTATCTAGAAACTACTGTGTGAATGTATCTACTTTCTAAGCTTCAGTTTCAGGCTTTTATGGTTTCGATGTGTTGCTGTTTGTACCTCTTGATTTGTCTTGATTATATTCTCAATGTTTTGCCTCACATGTTTAGTTGTGCTGATACTGACAATCCTTTTCAGAAAAGCTAATGTTTTTCTTTCATATATGATTTTACTTACAGAAAACATTAACATATGAATATTTACACATTTTTGTTGGTGTTATAAAATGAATCACTCGCTTTGGTAAAACTTATTTACATACCTTTACATAGGGCAAATATTAAAATATCAGAAAACTCTTTAATGATTATTTTCTTTTATGTTTATTTTACCTAATTTATAATAAACCTAAAACCTGTTTTGTAAATTTGAGAGTTGCGTGCATAAGGTTATTGTAATAGAAAAAAGGAGATAAGCTGATGCTTTGGTATGAACTTTATTCAGACTAAACTAGATAAAGAACCTTTGTCTCTTATTTTAAAAGGCTGAACAAGAGAACAGAATGACAAGTATACAGTACAATGGAACAAACTTTTGTTAAGACTTTCTGTAGGTGGACATATTTTCATCTTGGATCATCTCATAGATAATGGATTTTTTTTTTTTTTATACGTAGGATGAAAATGCCATCATGAGGACTTTCATTAGCAGTAATGAAAGATAATCAAAAAGATCTAAGACGTGTTAAAAGGTGATCTATATCTCTCCCTTAGACAATGATTTTTTATATTTTTCATATGTTGATGTATCCTGGTAACAAATGCAGTTTCATACCTGCTATACACAGTATGTAAAAAAAGGTATTTTATTTTTTTATTGTGTATATTCCTTCAAATTTACACAATATGCAAATTGAAAAACACAAAATGTTAATTTAAAACTCTAATCATTTTTTAAACCCCCCTTAATAGGTAAACGCTCAGTTTCTTACAAATTTGCTATTGTGCTAAGCCTTTGGGTTTCTGTAGTGTTTTCCAGTTTTGTACTTTGAAGTACTTTCTTTGTTTTTTAATCTTGTTTAATGCCATTGAACTTTATTTTTGACTTGCATTTCGATTGTAGTTTGGAGTATACCAGTGTTTGTATGTGTGTTCTTTTACTTTTGAATGTTCTGGTATTTCTGCCTCACTAGTTTTTTCTGTTATTGCCATTTTGTACTCAATCTACTTTTCAGACTGTTACATATTTTGCACCTGTTTTGTGCATTAAACTCACATTGTACATCCCACCTCCATAGTCTGTTTTGTGACAATAACCTCTTACATCATTTTTTAGTGAATGTTTATTTTACTGCAGTCAGCCTCAGACCTTCACAATGCTTCTTTATTGTGTACTTTCTAAAGTGAACTGAACTGAAAGTAGTTTTTCTAAATTGCAAATACACCAAAACTATATTTTTTGTCACTAATTACTTTATTTCCTTATTTGAAATAATTGTTATGTTAATAACTGATAATTTACTGAATTGTCTGTGGATTTGTGTGGGTGATAGTTACATGTCCATTTATTCTGCAATTGATTATACAACGTTTAATGTAATGGCAATTCTTGGTCTTGATGTAAGTTTTGAGGAAATTATGTATGTATATAAATGCACTGCATCTATATTCAACTAGCTTTCAACAGGTTATTCCTGATCCACCACACTAACCGGTTTTTGTCTTCTGTCATTATCATCCTGCCAGAATGTATTTACATTCCGCTTGTATGCGTGAAGGCATGATTTACAGTAACCAGCATAATGAACATTATCTTATTTGGTTGATGGGAACACGGTGAACACGGTTTCAAAATACAATGCTGAAGTGTGGCAGTGTTGTGGCTGACAAAATCGAAATGAATGCAAAAGGAATGTTATCAACCATTTCATTTTATTATTTTTTTTTTTTACTTGGTCATAAAATTAAACATGAGTATGTTATTGTCAGGCACGCTGGATAAAACAGCCAAAATGCAGGATGGCGAAATAAACTGGGTTTAATAACAAAAGAACATTAACCAGGACATGGACTAAAACGCACAGAGTCCTAACAGTTATACTTTCATGCATCTTTTCTGCTTAAAGTCTTCTTCAGATCATGGACTGTGTTCCTTTCACCCTTGTCCCAAAGAGGTTGCTGGTGAGGCCTCTGACTATTGTTATTGGGATGTTATTCCCTATGTTGTTATAGTGCTTGTGCATTGTGTGAGAGTTGCACATTCTGTCTGACATTTCAGTTGATTGATTGCTGTTTTGTACAACCCTTTACAATATCTCAGGTAACTGCTGCTATAACACTGTGTTCATCCCAGTATTTCTGCACACGTAATATTGTTGAACATAGTAATCACACTGGTTGCCGCTGTTTCTGTCTATTGTCTCTTGTGTAATGTCTTTGTGTATTGTCTTGTAATATTTTTTGTTTTCACTGTCTTTTGTCCTGCACTGTTTTCACCAGGTTGCACAGATGCACTTTATTTGACTAGGACTACTTACTACTGTACGTCATTAGCTCTGTCTTTGTTTTATGTAGCACCACAGTCCTGGAGGAACTTTGTCTCATTTCACTGTGTATTGCAACAGCTATATATGGTTGAAATGACAATAAAAGCTTCTTGACATGACTTGACTTGACTAATGCACCCTCTGTGTTATAGGCCTTCATTAATAAGGTCCTCAGTAGGTGTATGAATTCCTGCATAAATATCAAAGACCTTTTGATTTACACCCAGTCTGAGACAGAACAGATACTACAGCTATGAACAGTGTTGAGAAAAGTGTGAATTTCATAAAAAGGTCTGTCAGGTTCCTGTCAGGATACATTCTGGATTCAATAGGAGCGGCACCCTGTCAAAGACAGATGCACTGTCTAAGGTCCTTAAAAATTTACTCCTAGTTGGCATCTGAAAACAACCTCTAGGATGGAGTCTTGCTTTGCAGAACCTGTCTATTAGGGGATGAAGGAGGACATCCAGCTGACACAACATTATGATCCTACACCTCCACAATGTCCCAAGAGAAAAGGTTTTTACTGTAATTAAATAAATTAATAATTTGTGAAATGCTTTTGTTTAAATACTTTTAATATGCTTTTACGCAAAAAAAAAAAAAAAAAAACTATATATATATATATATATATATATATATATATATATATATATATATATATATATATATATATGCAAATAAACATTACGTTTTATAAAAGGGGAAAAGGGAATTGAAAGCAGAGCTGGTGAACTTGAAATGGTCAATGTATGATCTGTGTCTTCATAAGTATCATGCATCTCTCAACCTGAATACTCAGTGTAGCGTTAGATTCTTTTTGGAGTGGAAGGAAACATCGGAAAGATGTTGATATCACCTCCGGCGAACAGAGACCTAAGTTGCTGTTTACTGTGCCATGTGCATGGACTTTGCTGATGGACCGGCGGATAGCTAGCTCAGCTAGCAGGGACTAAATTTGTCAAAGGAGAACTTAGTGAAGCATTGAGGCTCTGGCTGTCTTCTCCATTGACTCTTCTCTAGATCTTACGTATGTACTTTATGCAACCAACTTCATCCTAAAGGTATTATTTTCCCTTTGCTGCTCTTGTGGTGCAGTAACCATTTTGTCTGGCTTCTACAAACCCCAGCTATGTACTTCTAATTAAGCTTTCATTTAATTTTGCCGGCTTGTATTATTTATTTTATGGCCATTTATTGATAAAGTAAAGGATTTGTTATTAATAATTTTCTTTTGAAACTGAACTTGTGAGTTAGATTGAAAGGTAATCTGGTAAATATTTTGCAAGAAATCTGTATAAACCCTTCGTATCGTTTATGTTAATTATGTGTTGTGTGTGTATATTTAAAAGATTGCATTGCATTTTACACTTCTTGATACCTGTCAGTTTAATATGGAATTATCAGTAGAACCCATACTCAATATAAATGACTTAAATTTAAGATTTTCATTTAAATTAAATTTCCTGCGGCTGCCTGGAAAAGAATGCTCGTTGCACTAGGGTGATACCGAATCTCTTCCTTTGCCTTGTCTCTTCATGGTCAAAGATGAAAAAGGCCTGATCCATGATGGGGAGATGACGGGCACGCATTTATGCCTGTACCGCTTTCTTCCACTCAGCTTTGTAACAGTAGAATTTGTATGAACAGATGAAACAGGAACTATGGGTTCTGAAAAAGTTGTAGGAACATTAGAATCTGCCTGAAAAACAGCCCGTTCCTAATATAGTCCTTCAATGTCTGTCTAAACAAAATATTATTATTTCAGTAAATAATATAAGTTTCTTCAGTGCCTTTAACCATGGACATTGTCACAAAACAGTTTTTCAGAATATAAATTCAAATTCAATTAAAATACAATTCAAATTTCAATTTATCGACAAGAGACACGATTAGTGAGCAAAACTCCCTAAGATTATATCAGGAAAAAACCTTGAGGGAAACCAGACACAAAAAGGAAGAGATCCTCATCCAGGTAACACCAGCATAAATAATAATAATAACAATAATAGAAGAAGAAAAAGAGGAATGAAGAACATAGAATGCTTAAGAAGATTTATTATTTGCTACTGATTTACTACTGGTTTATTCTTATTTTGAACTGTTTCGGCAGAACAATGAGTACAGAAGTACACATGAATAGATAAAATCACCTACAGTTATAAATACAGCTTAATTTTGATATTACTTGACATACTCATATGCATCGCCATAGCAAAACCATGATTAGATTTGATAGAACAAAGAGAAACAAGAAACTATAGCCCTGTTAACATCACCTGTGAGGAAAAATCAATAATTTCAAAATTGCATCGTAATATCAGCTGAGTCATAGAAATCTTCAGATCGACGTCTTCTGGAAAGTGTTCCATTGCATGACTGAAATAGGTATTTTAAAGGAATTATGCAACACACAATTATGTGACTTTTCTAATCATTCCACAGTGTTTTTTATTAGAAAACTTACCTGCGCACAGTTGCCTGACCCTTGCAGACAGAGGTGGACCTGGCAGTGCAGTATAATAGAGTTGCTAGAGAAGCCGGTGAACATAAACATCCTGAAAGAAAAGCGGCTGGATGTGGAGATGCCGTTCTGCAACACCTCCACTGTGCCATCAGCAGGGTTTGGACACCTGGAGAGAGTCAGTTCAGTGCATCATCATTTCCTGAAGTCACATGTTAATACTTTAGCTCAGTAAAAATCATGAAAAAAAAAGAGATAATTTCTCTTACTCTCTTATGATCAGGTCCCAGCGAACGAGCGAGTTCATTTGGTTGCTGGGTGTCGCCCAGCAGTTGTCCAGCACAAGAGCGATTTGTTTACTGTCAAACAGATCCACTTCCACTGCTACATATAGCTGTTGGTTCATTTCTAGGGTCACATTACCAGAGTATGGAACCAGGAACTGAGAATCAGGATATGGGACCATACGGATCTGGTACGACCCCTCGGTAGACAGTTCCCTGCTGATAGTACTGTGAGAAGAATTAGATTTAGGGCCAGATTTTAGTAATCGCCATGGTATATACATCTTTCATATATTAAAATACAGCACAAAGTGCTTCACCATGTGAAAAAAGGCCAAAACTGAAAAGTGTGGTGGTGTGATGCTGATGATAGATTTCTACCTTCCTGAGATTTGGAAGGCCATGGGCATGGAGATGCTCTGGATGAGTGGATACATGCAAGAAAAGGCAATATTAAGCCCACTAACATGACTGATCACACCCATTCCGTCAGTTGTCCCAGCGTTGTTCTTAAAGATGATGTGTGTTTCATTATGCTAAAGAACAGAAAACAGAAATTACATTTTTCAGTACTATGTATTTGTATTGTACTGTGTATTTGTATTTCCTATTCTTAAAATCTAAATCTTATAACGAGACCAACCAAAAGGTAAAGTGACTTTCCCTTAATAATCCTAGGCCTATTTCGAACGTTAAACAAAGTTAGTGACATATTGATCAGATGCTACTTAATTGAATTGTATTGTAGCAGATTCATTGGTATGGTCATCAAACATTGAATTTATATTTACATTTATTCAAAATGATGTGTGGAGGAGTTACACAAAGAAGAATTATAACTTGTTCTAATCACATATGCAGTATGTTTAATAAATAAATGAATAAATAAATAAATAAATGAATGAATAAATAAATAAACAAATGAACAAATAAATAAATAAATAAATAAATAAATAAATACATAAATAAATAAATAAAAATGAAGACAGCATATGTAAGTGTAAAGTATATAAAAGCGGGCTGGTTTGTACCTCCAGAGTTGTGCCACACATGCTAGCATTACTGTCAAATTTGAAGACCAGCCTGTTATTTTGAATCTCCCCTTTGCATGTTGGGTCATTGAGGTGGAGAGCATGTGCAGAATATCCAGCATCAAAGAGCTGACAGCGTGACAGAGACAGTGATCCAGAACTACCTGAACATGTTTCAATGGCGTCTGATGGAAAATAGAGCCAAAAGTAAGAAAGCAACACTGTGAAAACACCATCCACCCTGTGCAGCATGGTAACTGTAGTTTTATTTTGAGTTTTAACCTTCAACACGTAGTTGCATCTCTGACTAATCCTGTTTTTAGCTGATTTTTGGTGCATGGCCTCATCAAGTAGGCAGAATTATGGCTGTTCTATGTTCTTTCTATTTTTAGGAATTTTAATTTAATTTAATTTTGTTTAGAAACATATCCTGATAAAATTTCCAGAATTCTTCTTCAACAAACTATTCGAGCTAACATCTCTGGGACAAAATAATTCAGATCATGAAGAACTTTGCACAAATCATTAATCCCCCTTTTCCGCCAAGGCAGTTTGAGTGCTGGTTCGGAGCCAGAGCCTAATTTAAAATGAGTTCTTTCTTTTTCGACACCCAAAGCACCGGCTCTGAACCAGGAAAAGTGGTTCTTAAGTAGCACCAAAACTTTGCTGGTCTAGACTTAAGAACCACTTGCATCAGCTGGGGGCAGGGCTGGGGGAGGGGTTACTGTTAGCGCTTTGATAATGTACATTAAGTAGGGGCTTGGGGCAGGTTTACTGTTAGCACCATAATTGAATATGATAAATTATCAGCACACATGATAGTAGATAGCTACATGCTAAGGCTACTTTTTTTTCTGGGTTAATCATAAAATAATGTTATTTACTTTCCGTTATTCCTGATTGCAACATTCGTTTATACAAATGACATCGATCTGCACGTAAACGTTGGATTCTCCGCGTTTGGATGCCAAGGTTCACAAAGCCATGAGCATTAACAGTAAAGCAACATCCGCCATTGTTGATGTGTTTGCTGCTGCTGCACTAACATTGCTGGGAAAGATGAGACATGTACAGTGACGTAAGACTTGGCTCTGTGATGACTCTCTAGCCAATGGAAAGGCAAACCGGTTCTTAGAAGACTCGCCAGAGGAACCAACTGTGAACCAGCACTAGCTCTGAACCAGCACCCGGTTCTTTCTGTTGGAAAAGGGGCAATAGACAGACTGACTTTAATGGTGGAACATACAGTACCATAAGTGCCTTTGTTCAGCATTGTATTGTTCTCTCCACAGCCACAGCCATACACTCCATTTATCTGTTTACAGACTTCATCCCAAGAGCAGTTCTGCTTCTGACAGTATGCTACAAAGAGAGAAAAAACAGTAATATTACCAGACCACCATGGCTAATGACATAAACTAGGCTTTTATCACTTAATTCTATTACTAGAACTAGAGAAGTACAGGTTTACATTCACCAGTTTGAATATTTAACTATTACAGCACATATCCCAGGGTGTTTTATTTCCCTTATATCACAATGATCCGCCAATTACAAACTTGTTAAAGAAAAACACATCATACTTTATAAGGTGTGAGACTCCTAGGAGACAAATGAGTTCCTGTCATTTTGAAATTCATGTAAGCAATTGCTAGATCACTCTCTTTTTTTTTATTAAAGTAAATAAGACAATGAAAAAACTCCAGCTTTTTATGTTGCCAAGAAACTGTCCTTACTGTAAATGTATAGACTGTTATAAAGTACTGACACTGGGGATGCCTTCCAAAGCCTGTAGTGTATGTAATTGAATGCACTGATATAAATCTGATATTTGAATTATTGCTAGAAGTATCAGCACATTAAGCGGAAAGAATTAATGACAGAATATTCACATGAGGCTGGATCAATGACTTGGAAAGCCCAGCGACCAGGGATTTGGACGTTAGAAGATGAAGAGAGGGTAATGATGTCTTTTGCAATTATGTTGGAGGTACCATCCACTGTCTCATAGCCAGCCTTGAAGGAGTAGCCAAACAACACAGTGACTATGACTTCTTTTGAAATGTTCTAACAATTATTTTACAAAATTAGGAAATAAAGATGAACATGATCCTCTCACCAGCCAGTTCTGATCAGTGGAATCAATTTCTCCATAGTTCAGCATGACAAAAGATGCATCTGTACCGTTAGAGACCAAAACTGCTTGGAATGTTGCGTTCTGGAAGTAAAAAAACAACAACTTTGATCAAATCATGGAATTATGTGAGGAGTTAATCTGGTTACATGTGAAAAACATGTGAAGGTGTATTTTAAACTGTTATATTTTGAAATTGTACATGTCCACATAAATCAACACATGACATTGATTCATGTGATGCTATGAAGTGATCACATGAAAAAAAAGAACTGTAAAATTTTGTGTTGTGAGTGAAATTTGAAACTTTTCTGTACTGAAAGTATAAAAATTTAATTTTGAACAGTTATCCATTCTCACCCCTGTGCTGTTGGCAAATGACATAGACTGCCAAGTGGCTATAAAGAGCCATGTTGCGGAGAAATTATTTTCTGGGAACATGGTATTAATGTCGTGTGTCGCTTGAAAAAGAAGAGGACCACTGGTGACTTCCTGATAGACGACTCTTTCATGGTTGTCCGCTTTATAATCAGTCCAGAGTGGAGCGATGATGTCAGTGCCCGTATGCGGATCAGGACTGGACTTAGTTAGTGGCATGGCAAAACTCAGTACACCGTTCTTATTTGCCTATAATACAAATGAATAGAAAAACTAGACACCTTGAAATATTCTTTCTATCTAGTCTTTTTCAATATGCATTAAAGTGGTGATCTAACACACTTTATTTATCTAAACTTTATATATCCAAATTGACGTAACACACTTCATTGAAGATCTTTTACAATCTGTCTTAATAGACCATTTGGTATTTTTTATGTTTTTTTTTAACCAAGGAGGTTTCTTACATATATTGTGGCCTTGTAGGATCCAAAGAAAGGGAATGCTTGTTGAAGTGTTATCTGAGATGAACCTCCAATATTATCAAAAAGGTCAACTTCTGATCCATGAGAGAATGGATAGAAATGACCAGGAATGTAAAGACCTGAAAAACAGAGTCATATATAACCCTGTTGTAACTGTATAACTGTTACACTCTCCTGTTATACTCCTTATATCACAGCGCTGTTCAGTTCTCAAAGCAAAATGATGCCGATTTGAATTTTATTTGTGTAGCTTTGTTTATTTTGTATAATATTTATTTTGTGTTATCTTTACTATCTTTACATACTGTACAGTACCGTCATGTATGTAGGTTGTATTTTGTATTAGAATGAACACCAAATGTTATGAGGTCACTTTCCCATGAGTGACATTTTTTTTATATGACAATGTAGCCCCTTTCATATTACAGACAAATCCTAATATGTGGACAGACCATGAGCACTAATGTTTCACTCCCAATGTGTTAGAAACATATCTCTGTGTATATTTTAAAATCTGAACTTACATGATAAGCAAGATACAAATGAATGATTCAGCTCCACATTATTTCTTGACATTATTAAAAGTTTCTTATTAAGTATTCATATGAATGTTTTTTTTTATTATAAAATGTTCACAGGTTATACCATGCATACAGATATTATCGGTTAAACTGTACCTGGGGGCGATGTTGCTAGCTCTTCAAGTACTGTAAGAGAACCAGAAAGATTAATGATGAATGTTATGGTAATGCTGGACTATGACCTGTAATATAGAGTCGTTGAAATTAGAGTGATTGTACCTGTTGGGGATTGTACATCCATGGCTTCTGTGGTGTGTCTTGTGGCCATCTCACCTAATTTCAGAGAGAGGAAGAGAGATTAGATATGAATATTTATTCAGGATTTCCTCCCTTTTATGGAGGATGTCAGCAATGATGCCAATTACTGACAATAAAAGTTAATGAACTGCATGGATTATTTAGTCCATTAATACAAGCTGGACTCCAAGACTCACAATAAGCACATCAATGCGATCGGAATTCTTGACTGAACATACACACCACGTGTCATCACAATAAGACATTTTTTGGCTTAGATAGAAGACACTTCCTGTTTCTCTGAAATCGCCATAACTTAGTCGCCTCGCCATGGCAGCACCGTTCAAGATATCAAAAATCCCTTCAGAATTTAGCAATTGCAATATCTCAGCATCATGTTCACCACGTTTGATGTCAATCACATGAATTCCTAGGAGGACTATTTAAAAGTTCCCCGCATGCAATTATGAAATAATCCAAAATGGCCGACTTCCTGTTGGGCGGAGCTCATAGTTTAGAGCGCAAAAGTTGTTCGGGTCGATGAGATCTATATGCGTACCAACTCTCGTACATGTGCGTACATAATTGCCCGATCTGTGCACAAATGTTTGTTTTTGCATTACAGGGGGTGCTACAGAGCCCCCCTGCCACGCCCATATTCCAGCCTTTGCCCAAGCCTGGCGTCGCCCGACTCTGACGTGTTCGCACCATTTGGTTCTCGAGCCCTAAATATTACATGTACCTAATTATTAGGGCCCGAGCACCGAATGGTGTGAAGTCCTATTGTTTTTGCTCGGGTGTATTATTATTATTATTATTATTATTATTATTTTATTTATTTATTTTTGCACACATTGACCAATTGGGGTCCCTTAACATGCTCGAAAACTCTTGAAATTTGAATTTGTAGATTTATGCTGCAACATAACAAAATTGAAAAACATGAAGGGGTTCTGAATGCTTTTTAAATACACTGTAATGTATTTAAGATTTTAGTCAGGTAGAACGCTTTTCTGTTGTAAGGTTCAGATCTAAAGACTTACTCATAAAGAGCAGGGCAGCAAGACACAACAGAAATGGACACCCCATGATGACCTGAAAATTTAGAATTAGAAATGAAAGAGATGTACATAAAGTATGTATTGAGACATATATCAGAAAAGGGAAAGTAAATGTACACAAACATGGAACATATTATTAGAGGAAGCATTACCTATATAATTCTATTCTATTAATTCTATATAATTATCAAGTAGTACAAAAAGAAACAACAAAATCTTAGCACAGAATTTGTCTTTGTGTTCTTTGTGTCTATTTTATTATCTCTAACTCTTTAAAACAATTTTAATAAAGTTTTATAGAAAACAGAATGGTACGATATATATTCATATGTACTGTACCTGTATTTCACTTGTTTGTGTACAAATGTACTTGCTACGGTTTCAATGTACATTAAAACAAATAATTATTCACAGATTCTTGATGATCTAAAACAATTACATTGGAAAGTTCTCCTTCTATATATTCTTCAGGAAGGGTTCATTTAAGGATATAATATAAAAAAGGCTTACCAGCCTGCTTGTGTTGTGTCGGCAGATTCAGCTGTCTACATGCGGAGTATGAACAGGAACAGGGAACAGGAAATAAACTTGAAAAATGCAGCTGCCAAATGTTCAGCCTGTATTTCATGTCAGAAAAATACTTTCTGTTTTAATTCTAGGCGTGCAACCTTTCAGTTTGATAATGAATACTTGAACTCTATCAGATATATATTATGGCATGTCATTTAAGAAATTATATATTTAATGGATCCTGAATTTATTGAATGAATCCTGAATATATTGAATGAAAAGTCTGAATATACTGAATGAAACCTGATGTCATCAAGACACACCCGAGTCAGCGAGAAACTGAAGTGCTGCAATTTTAAGAACTGAAGAGATGGTTAACAAGTTTAACATGTTTAACAGTGCATGTACGGCCCAAAGTTCTGCCGTAAACCACACTCAGTGTCGGACTATGAATGAAGAAATGTATTCGCTATTTCACAGAGGAAGGTGAAGGGAGGTTTCACCTATTTACATATCTAACAGACATGGATCAAGATCACTAATTTGGATCTCTTTTTGTGTCCACTACACTACTGTCTGCCTATTGTCTGATGCTAGGTACAGTAGGTGGGGTAATATGGGTTTGTAACAGCAGACTTGGTTGTAAATTGTAAATAATTGTATTGTTATAAACTTTCAAATTACACCAGGGCATCTCACTGTATCCAAAAAGACAGATATTTGCAGGTTTAAAGAAATATAATTAAGTCACCGGTCTTGCATCACTTTTCCAATACTTCAGACATATTGTGTCTTACAACTGTCAATTCAACAGCAATAGTAATCATTATTTTTTCTTGTTGCTCTAATTCTGTTTTTCACAGAAGATGTCTCTCTGCAAGAAATTCTTGTTTTCTTCACTGGATGTGACCGCATTCCTGCACTGGGTTTCTCTGCAAAGCAAACTCTTGGGTTCATCACCCATTCACGATTTCCATTGGCACTTGTGAAAATATTCTTTGCATACCAATCCATGAAGAATATGCTCATTTCAAATCTGACATGGATTTTGCTATACACAACTTCCTAGGTTTTGGAAGAGCTTGAGAGAGCTGTATCTTGGAGGGCTTATAGTGCTTTTATTTTTTGCTTTTTTCAATTCTGAAGTAAAAACGATGGACTGCAGTTTCTGTTCAGACCGTTTCCCATATTTAATTTTTCTGTAAAATAATATATGAAAAGTTCAACATCATAATCAAATGTTCAGTGTTTATTTCATGCCAAGGTTTGAAGTTCTGAAGTAACTTTTTGGACTTAACTGTTTCGGCGCTCATTAATCTCAAAGATGTTGCTGGGCACTAAACTTTAATTAAATTAGTTTAATTGTTGTTATATAGGAACTTTTTTTTGGCAGGGGGGGCAACAGAAATGTTTAGTATTGTGACACCTTGATGTGTAAATGTTGCTTAGTTCTCCTGTAATGGCTGAATAAAGCCCTGCAAATAAATAGTTTGTTGTTTCTATTTTGTACATGCTCATTCATTGTCCTTTGAGAATCTGTCCATAAATGACAAACCTGGGTGAGGTGGCTCAGAGCCCCCTATAGTCAATCCCATGAGTGTTAAATGAGTGGAATGTCTGATCCTTGAAAATCAATGGATAACCTACTGCAAACTTGGGGAAGAGATGCATCTGTAAGAACTCTACATGCAATCATTCACGAATCTTTTTTTAAGGTTGTTCAATTCATTCAACATATTCAGACTTTTCATTCATATATATATATATATATATATATATATATATATATATATATATATATATATATATATACACATATATTTTTATATATATATATATATACACACACATATATATATATATACACACATATATATATATATATATATATATATATATATATATATATATACACACACACACACATACATATATATATATATATATATATATATATATTCTCACAGTGTCTCCATATTCACATGCTTAAAAGTAATTGAACATTTGACTGATAAGTAATCATGGTGTCGTGGAAGTTCTGAGGTTTGAGAGAATTAAAGCATAAAATATCACACTGGTAAACACGGGCAAGAGTAAAAAAGGTTTCACAGTTTATTGTGTTCAGCTGCGCAGCAGGACCCAACACTCCGCATATAGCATGAGAGATGAAGGGCCCCCATCATAGCTAACAGAATAGACAAAATTCAAACAAAGAAGAAATGTAAAAGAAAAACATCATCAACCATTGGCTTAGAAGCCTGCTCATCTTCTGACCAAGCTAATCTGTACCTACCAAGGTCCCACGGGAACGATCTGCTGAAAGCTGCTAGGAAAACAACTGCAATCTCTAGTCACAATAACTACCAGCCATGGGAAATACAGAAGCTTAGAAGGACAGATTCTTATGAACATCTCTAAAGTGAAAATTTCCACTACAATTCCCCCCTTTTGTCCCTGGGACAATACCCAAAATTTTTACTAATCATTAATCTGTAACAAAATCTAGTAGTTAATCAACTACTTAATCAGCTAGAATATATTCCCGTATGCCTTAAAGTAAGCTCAATCATGTACAATCTCACATCATCGTAGCATTTCCCCTGTAAGGTTCTCATGACTGCTTTATAAAATACATGATCTTCAGTGGATAATATGCTGTTTTCGTGGGGACAGGACCCATACATAAAAAACATGCAGTTAATGGCAAAGGATTAAGCATTGATCTTGTTGTAACTTCACTACAAGTCTGTGGCCTGTATCATTACTATTTCATGACAAATTAAGGGGTGCTTAATGCTGAGTGTATACTTATATTTTGGACAAAAGTATGTACTTTTTTTGTTAATTGTTAAAAACGGTTGCCTAGTTATTCATTCATTCATTATTCCTCATAGAATTTATACAGTGCTATATACGGTAATTACGTTTACCATTCTCATCTGAGCAAAAGAACAAAAATGTGTCCACAGATAAATAATTAAAAAATGTACCAGAAGGACCATTAGAGGACCATTGGGTACCTTTCAGATATTCACTTCAACCTGCTATGGTTTGGTACACACTAATTCTAATCTCTGATAATATTTTAGACAGATTGTAAGTGAATTACTGTCACGGATATGCCAGGTTCTCACAACACTTCCTTCAGATCTCAATCACCGGAGTTCTGATAATCATCACCTGGCGTCACTCAACACTAATTGCTCACAGACTATTTAAGCCACGTTTCCGCACTCTAGCGGCAGCTAGTGGCTGGGATGAAAGGGCATTACTCACCACATATCGTAATGGTTTGAAACCAGATCTCCGTTTACAACTCGAAGCATTCGACGACTCCATGGGTCTCGAAAACTTCATCCAGCGAGCCATCCGCACCGAGCAACGCATGACTTCATGCTCCATCTTGTCTTCACCTCCGGGAGTGTCGGCAGAAACGCCTCAGCCCGGACCCGAACCGATGCAGCTGGGCTCATCGCGGATTTTGTTTCCAGAGCGACAGCGTCGCATCAATGCTGGATTATGCCTCTACTGTGCGAGCAAAGATCATCTCATCTGTAAATGCCCAGTCCGTCCAACTCGATCCCTGGTGAGTACGGTTCAGACCGAACCCTCAGTTTCTTCACCTCTCACCACCCCAGTGCAGATTTCTCAATTTCTCCACTAATTGCTCACAGACTATTTAAGCCACGCTCTCACCTTCATTCACCATCCAGTCTCCTATGCTATGCTTACTAACTCGACTCTCTCATTCTTCTTCTCAGTAGCGTTTCCAGATCCTGATCTACACGTTACCAGATTCAACTCCTTATCGAGCGTGTGTTCATCGGAGCACGGGCGAAGTGTCCTTCACCATGTCTCCAAGCTTTGCAGCTTTACCTCAGACCTGAACTATCAATAAACACTGGTTTTGATTTCATCTGTTCGTTCATTGTCTTCTGTACGTTACAATTACGCTGTTTCAGGATTTTTGGTAGCTATTCATTATGGAAAACTCACTATATGTGGTCCAAATAGGTGTCTATGTAAGTGTTCAAAGGTCTTCATTAGGCTTCAGAAACAAAAGACATTATTATTATTGATGTACAGTACTAGGAATGTTAGGAGTGGCCAAAACAACAAGTTTGTACATTATTAAAAAGAAGTCATGCAAGGTGTACATTTGAAATGGTGACAGATATGGTGTCAGAACACGTACTGCAATATTCTGTTGGCGTGGCTTGCAATTCAACATTTACTACAAAATGACACTGAAATTAGTCAGTTGGGTGGTGATTATGGTAATTAACATAATAAGCACTGCATGTCCAAGTATGATTTAACAATTGTACATTTAAGCTTTAGGTCCTAATGTGTATAGAATACTATAGAGGGGTAAACTTTGTTGACTGAAATCTAATGATGGTTTGTATTAATTAATTGTTAGTCAATCAATTAATATCTGTATCCAAATTGTATTTTTAGTTCACTACGTTGTTTGACTCCATATTTTTAGTGATTCCACGTAGTTGAATCTCACTATTGCAATTGGGCATGGGAAACAGCAGATTTAACTCCTCGATATACTTTAAAGATTTTCCTTGTTGCTATGGTGATACATTGACAGAAATTGTTGAACAGGGGCCATGGCATTCCAAAATTTTCCAAATCGTTGGGCTGTAGCGTTCAGAACATAGTGCTGTGCCCAGAGGTGGGAAGTAATGGAGTAAAAATATTTCGTTACTGTACTTAAGTAAATTTTTCAGGTATCAGTACTTTACTCCACTATTTATTTTTCAGACAACCTTTTACTTATACTCATTACATTTTTACACAAATATCTGTACTTTTTACTTCTATTTTCAAAATGGACTCGTTACTTTTAGTATTATTTCTTCTCATTGAGCGCTGTTTCCTGCCTATCATCCTATCATTGTGCGGCTTTTTCCCCATGTGACTGGTGTACTGTATTATTTACTGGCTATCAGACATAGACTAAGGATAGCAGAGCTAACAATGAGCAGCACGCCTACAAAAGGAATGGCTAATGTTAATTCAGAGGGAGTCACCAATGTTAAAATAACTAACAACGAGGACATTCCTGAACACACATGGCCATATATGAGGCAGATGTTTGAAATAATCGGCGTCAAAAAGGATTCCTGGTGAATGCGTTGCGAATTGTGTCAACCAGGAGCGGTTCTAGCCCTTTTGTAGGGTGGCTTCAGCCCCCTGTCTGTAATCTCAGCCACCCTAAAACTATAAGTATAATTTTTACATTCATAAATAAACAATAAAAATTATGTTAAAATGCAGGACATGTTGTCGATGGGAAAGAACATTATTTATCAGTTTGATCCAAGAGCGATTTTTTTTTTACTTTTATCCCATACTTTTACACGCGTGTGTTGTAGTCTTTCAAAAGTGCGTCATCAGCTGTGTGCTTTATTTGAACAGAAAAGCACAGGTACGCGCAGTGTGCACGCGCAGTCAGAGCTGGAGGCGTTTATCTATAACGTTAATCGGCGGAAAGACACAAAGACGGCAACCAAAAGCAGTGAAATTTCACTATTCTTATTACCAGAGTTGTCATATAATATATAATATAGAACTCTTCTTGCTTTAAATTCTCACTGAGGGCTAAGCCCCCCTAAAGATGAAATCCTAGAACCGCCCCTGGTGTCAACCCAAAAAACACGAAGTGCTTAATTTAATTAACATTAATTTTGTCATTTGTAAAACATCACAATAATTTTGAGTTTTTTTAAGGACAGAGCTGGAATCTCCCTACAGTTTGGGATATGGCCTTGGTGATACACTTCTATACATGATTTTTCCAAAAGTATTGGGTCACCTGACCTTTCCTGCTATATGTGGTTGTTTTCTGATCAATCTTGTGGCTGATGAACACAAATATCCATCAGCACACTCCAAAATGATATATTCATATACATACAGTTTACACACACACACACACACACACACACACACACACACACACACACACACACACACACATATTTGGTGACCCCGACATGATACTTCTGATCAGGTAAGACAAGTTTTGATTGACTACCTGGTTGGCAGTATTACAGACGTGTAGATTACCCTCGATAGACAGAAGAACCAAGAAGAGCACGCTATACAAATTTTAGTTGACTCCTCTGTGTCTTCTGATTGACAAATTTTTTGTGGATTATACCGTAACCATGGGAAACTCGTACCCTAAGCCTGAGCCTGGGGAGACGCCACGAGATTGGTTTACTCGTTGCGGACTAGACTATTACTCTATTCCATACTTAGATAATTTAGCAGCCTGGACTGAGGCAAATCCTCAGATTCCTCCTTACCCACGGGTAGGGACTTTTGAACCTGGTTATCTCACCTCTGCATATCGTATGATATATGAGGAAATAGGCGACCCTGACTGGGATTATTTATACATGCGCAAGTGTTACGCTAAATGGTATGAAATGAAAAAGATATGGGACCAACTCAAAAATATATACGCGCCTCGCTCTGTTCGAAAGGCAATTTTGAACTTGCCTCTCTTTCGAGGCAAGTTCGAAAGAGAGAAATTTGATTTCTTTTCTCTTTTGACCCTTGATATTCCAAGAAAAATGGAAATTGGGAATTAATGCACCTGACTGACAACATAACTTAGCTACAGTAGTTTGCTAGCTAACAAAATAATAGCTTAACTCAACAACAAACTCTATTCTAAGACAGGGTACAGGCTCCCACAGCTGACCAGCAGCCTAATATATATGTTTTCATACACTTCTCTGACTCTACTCATGCTATACTACATTCTGTAATCAAGCTGTACCAAGTAATGATAGCAGCTAAGCAGAACATTAGTACCACGCTTCCGTTCCTGTACAGGGTCTATGCTAGTCATCTGAAAAAGAGATATAGCAGGATTATCAGAGACATAACACACACTGCCTGCCTGATTAACTGTCAAGTGGTCCATTCCATCACACACTAATAGACGGAAGTAATTTTCTTCATTATCTCCTAAATGCAAGTGTTAAATAGTTGATGCCTCTTTAATGTTTCTTAAAGTCAATGGAATGAATTATAAGCAGGTCAGGCTGAGCTACATGGCTGTCATTTTTTGATTGTTGTTGACTAAAGATTGAAAGCAGGTGCTCTGAGGTTCTTGTGACATGGATTTCTTTGTGGATTTCTGACTTTGAATTCGCTCAAAACTAAAATTTTAACATATTTGTGAATCTGGACACTTATTAAAGGTTATTCTTGAAAAACTTTGTATTCGCTACATTAGGTAATTGAACTGATTGATTATTAATGCTGCTTGTGTGATTGTTTATGTCAATTTGTTTTGATTGTAATTCACTGAGTTTATTTGAGGAATAATATTATGGAAGAGTAAAATAATAATAAAAAAACAACTACTTTCATTTCAATCATTATATCAATTATTTTTAAAATCTAGAATACACAGAAAAAGAAAAAAGAAATTAGAACTGTTAGATTGATTGTAAACAAATCAGAATTCCATAGTAATTGCAGCTGAGTCATAGAAATCCACAGATCGGCGTCTTCTGGAACGTTGTCCATCACACGGCTGAGAGAGGAAATCGATGTGGCATGAATTAACAAATATATTTTCAACACAAATTCATGGAGTTCATAATTATTCCAATGTGTCTTTCGTTGGAAAACATACCAGAGCACAGTTGCCTGACCCCTGCAGACAGAGATGAACCTGGCAATGAAGGTAGATGTTCTCAGCGAAGCCAGTGAAAGTAAACATCCTGAACGAGAAGCGGCTGGATGTTGAGATGCCATTCTGTAACAACTCCACTGTGCCATCAGCGGGGTTTGGACATCTTGACAAAGAGAAAGAAGATTCAAAAGTTATCTTACATCTGTTAGAGAATATTCACTTAAACTTAGTACACAAGATTCATTTATTTTCATGTATGATTTTAAGCATCATTCACTGATTGTGTTTATTTGAATTCACATATGCAACCAACTTTTTGACTCTTACTCGTTAATGATCAGGTCCCAACGGATGTAGTAGTCCCCCTCGATGACTGGTGTGGCCCAGCAGTTGTCCAGCACAAGAGCGATCTGATTGCTGTCAAACTGATCCACTTGTACAGATATATATAGCTGTTGGTTCACTTCTAGGGTCACATTGCCAAAGAATGGAATTTGGAATGTAGAATCTGGATATGGGATCATGCTGATGTGATATGTGCCCTCAGTTGACAGTTCCTTGCTGATTACACTGTAAGGAGAATAAAAAAACACAGTATAAGACAATAGGCATGAAAATAAAAATATTCAAAATTTAAAAGAAAAAATCTTAGAATAAATCATTCTAAAAGTAATAATAAAAACAAACAGAAATAATAAAAATAGTCCTATTTAATTAGTCACAGCAGTGACGCTGCTTCTATATTCATACCTTCTTGTGGCTTGGAAGGCCATGGGCATGGAGATGCTCTGGATGAGTGGATACACACAGGAAAAGGCAATATTTAACCCTCCAACATGACTGATCACACCCATCCCGTCAGTCGTTCCAACGTTGTTCTTGAAGATGATATGTGTTTGGTTATTCTAAAGAAACACAAACAAAAAACAGACATAAGGAATCTATAAGAACTTTTTCTGTCTTGAGCGTCTGTGTTGCATAATTCCACCATAAATCTATAATTAAAGTCTAATATTAAGACCAGCCAGTGAACATATTTGGTACATAGTTTTCCAGGTTCTACTTTAGTTCTCTACTTTAGAGACTCAACATGAAAACTTGTCCCTTGTCCTCAAGCTGGTGGTGCAGAGTGAGTTCAATTCCACTGGCTGGTGTCACTCAACAAAGCTATCCACCTGGCATCATCCCCTGTTCCTCTCTCTAAACTATTAAAATAAAATAATGAACCTTCTTTGCCTAAGGCATTACCTGACAAGATTTCTGGTGCTGCATAGAAGCCAAGCATTTCCAGGATTTGTATTCCTTTATGGAAGGAACACAGTCTCAGGCTTTCCCTGATTGAGTTGAAAGGTATTACATACCAGTGATTATCCCAGGATGTACATATCAAATCATAGTGGATTTGGACTGTAACCAGACCTCAATCAATATACACTGATGAAACTTAATCAATTCAATCTGAAGCACAAAGAAATGCACAGTTGGTGAAGATGAGATGTGAAAATAAGGATATTCAAAAATATCCACTGATGCCTGTGGTAATAGGTTTTATGAGCCAAAATTAACAGTGTTGCCAAATGAATAGGTAGTGAATATGTAAGGTTTAGGTAGCTGTTAGTCACCACCTCCACTCATATCGGCAAGCAGTTTTGACAAGATGTATAGCTAATATAAGTTCTTCTTTTTTCCAATAATAAAACAAAACAATATAAAATCTGTATATGCTGTTCCTGTCTCATACCCCAGCTACAGTATATAGCAAGTGATGCTATAAAGACCTGTGTATAGCAGGCTCCATGTCAACAGGAAGAAGATTTCCAATACTCAATGTCATCCATTTTGGATTGCATTATATTGTTGCCTTTTGAATAGAAATCATTTATGAGTAAAGCCTTCTCAAAATAAATAAATAAATAAATAAACCAGCCGAACAATGTCTACTAATCAAGAGGCACATCAAAGATAAACTACAGACATCCAAAAATATTGTGCATGGAATATAAGAAAATAAGGGACAGGTAATATATGTATGTAAATTTAAAGTGATCTAACAAAGTGCAGAGTACCTCCAGAGTTGTTTCACATTTGTTGTATTGACTGTCAAAGTTGAACACCAGCCTGTCATTTTCGACCTCCCCTGTGCAGTTTGGGTCATTAAGGTGGAGAACATTAGAAGGATATCCTGCCTCAAAAAGCTGACAGCGAGACATAGACAGTGATCCAGAACTGCCTGAACATGTTTCAATGGCATCTGAAAATGTAGCCGGAATATTGAACAGTCAGGCTTCTGTGAAATCAATTCTAGGAAATACTATATGAGCAGTGGCTACCATTTTATCTTAGAAATTGTATTGTATTTGAAAAATTAGCAAAAATGGCTAACACTATTTTATTTATTAAATTGCTTTGTATAGAAACTAATGTTACTTAGCATATGTAATTACCCAAAGTAGATACATGTTAGAGACTAAGCAATTATCACAAAACAGGTTCTCTTGAAAACTATAAATAGTTATTCACCCAGAAAACCATGCACAAAGTAAAACATGGTGGTGCTTAAGCTTTGACCTCTCTGATGTTTCTCTGACTAGTCCCCCATTACTAACTTGTTGTACAGTCTACTGTAGTAAGCAGAGTCATCACTGTGCCATGTTTTCAGTATTTTTTAAAAATATTTTTTATCCCAGTAACTGTTTTTTTTTTTTTTTAGATCTGAACAGTTCTAAAAATTTGAATCCATTCAACTAATTTTATGATTCCTATGGTAACTGGTTGCATGAGAAAAATATACCATAGGTCTCTGGATTCGGCCTTGGATCATATTCCCCACAGGCACAGCCATAAGCTCCATTTATCTGCGTACAAACTTCACCCAAAGCGCAGTTCAAGAATTGACAGATTACTAAAAGGAAGACAAAAAGAATGACAATCACCCAACAGTTATATTACTAAACTCACATTTCATAATAGAGACTAATCAACTAGACCTGTTTAACTTAATTCTATTGTATAAATGTAATAAGTACAGAATTAACTATGATGTGGCATGTTTTTTTTTTTTTTTTTTTTTTTTTTAGAAATTAAAGAACCCCTGACTTTCACAAGCAGTGACATTGAAAACTCCTCCAATAAATTCTAATTAGAATTCTCCTTAGAAAAAAATTACATGTTAAACATGAATATGTTTGTTATTCTATTTATTATAATGCTTAAATTAAGAGTCACTGTGAATGTGCTGTTACTATAGAAATGATAACGTGATAGATTTGGCACATGAATATTAACCTGTGACTTGAATTATAGTCAGAGCTTCTGTCAGAGCTGAATGATGCTAGGGATCTGAACTATAGAACACTGCAAAACACATCTACCATCTAAAACACCAATATATAATTGTGTTTGAAAATTAGCCATGAATTTACAAGAACTAATGAATAAAAATAATATTCACATGATTCTGAATCGGTGAGTTGGAAAGCCCAGCGCCCAAGAATCTGGACATTACTAGATGAGGACAGGTTAAAAGTATCTTTTTCTGGAATCAAGTAGGATCTGCCATCCACTGTTTCATAGCCAGCCTTAAAGGAATAGCCAAACAACAAAGTGACTATTATTTCTTTTTGTATTTCCCTCAGCTTGCAATATGTTACTACATTACTACATTAGGAAAAAACATGAGCACGATCCTCTCACCAGCCAGTACTGATCAGTAGAATCAATTTCTCCATAGTTCAGCATGACATAGGAGGTACCTATGCCATTAGAGACCAAGACTGCTTGGAATGTCGCATTCTAAAAAAAATTTATTTAAAACATAATTATTTATTATTTAAAATTTACTAAAACATAATAAAAACAAACAAACAAACAAACAAATAAATAATAAAAATAAATTAAGTTACATTTCAATGGTGAATTTCAAAAGTGCATTTCAACAAAAAAAACCCTCAATTGAACATAAATAAATTGCATAAAAAACATTGCATGTCAAAATAAATTAATCATGAGTAGAAATTTGAAGATAAATGATTGTGAAATACAATTTTACTTTGAACATTAATCTATTCTCACCCCTGTGCTGTTGGCAAATAACATTGCTTGCCAAGTGGCTATAAAGATCCATGTAGCATAGAAAGGACTTCCTGGGAACATAGTATTAATGTCTTGTGTTGCTTGGAAAAGAAGAGGACCACTGGTGACTTCCTGATAGTTGACTCTTGAACTGTTGTCGGTTTCAAAGCCAGTCCCGAATGGAGCAATGATATTAGTCTTAATATCTCTATTATCATCAGGGCTAGCCTCGCCGAGTGGCTCAGAGAAACTGAGTATACCGTTCTTATTTACCTAAAACAGAAATGAGAACAAGAACATCACAACAATAAAAAATTCAAATGAGATACTAAAATAGTGGTTCATTGTGACTCATGGTAGCTAAATAATAAGAAGAAGATTGAAAAGGTGTTGGTTATGTATTATTTTATTTATCTATTCATTTTCCAACAACCAAAATTTTATTTTCTTTTTTATTTTATTTTGTTGATTTTTATCAGATAAGTTTCTTACATATATTGTGTACTCAGAGGATCCAAAGAATCTGAATGGCTGCTGAAGTGTTATCTGAGGGGAACTTCCATTATTATCAGAAAAATTAACTTCGGTTCCATGCCAGAATGGATAGAAATGATGAGGAGCATGGGGACCTGTGCAGTAAAGTGAGATGAGTATCATATAATCTTGCTTAGCTCCTTACATGAGTTATACAGTTACAATACAACATTATAAGTTACAGAAAAAAAAGAAAACAATGACCTATAGGTCTGGAGGAAACTGGAAAAGCCCAGCGACCAGGGAAATTGACGTTGCTAGTTGAAGACAGTTCAGAGGAATCGTTTAGTGAAATGGTGAAAAAATCACTGTTTTCCATGTCATAGCCAGCCTAGACAAACAGATAATAAAACCTTTCCAGTAAATACATTCCACATTCCAATAATATATAAAGAGTGTATTTGTAAACATTATTTTTGGCTATGATGGGTTGATATAAAAGCTCTTACCAGCCAGTAAGGGGAGGGAATAGAAGGAATTTCCCCATAGTTCATCAGGATCAAAGCAAAGCCTTCAGCATTTGAGACCAAGACAACTTGAAGTGATGCAACCTGAGTAGATTTTTAGACTTTTACATATTTTTATATTCAGACAGCTTCATGGCCAAGCCAAATTAAACATTTTAAAATCTTCAGTTTTGACGCTTACCTCTGAAGTCAATTCAAGTGGCACATTTTTCCAAGTGGAGACAAAAACCCAGGAAGCAGAAAAGTTCAGACTGGGGACAATGTTGTGAATCACATTCGTAGCTTCATCTATAAGAGGCCCGCTTGTGGCCTGCTCATAGGTCCAATTTCCTCCTTCGTCAGCATCAAGATCAGTCCACAGTGGAGCGATGATATTTTTGCCAAGTTGTGGATTGGGTAATTCATCATCAATCATTGGAATGTCGAGAGCCACATAACCATCCATACACAGCTGAGAACGAAAAAATATGAATTACTCATCTACATGCAGAAAGCCTTTTTAACACATTCATAAATATTTTAGAAAGCAATGCTGAAAAATCTGTGAAACAACATGTCAAAACGTAAAGATGATAAAGGATTTATATGACTTTGTCTTTACATGGAAGAGAAAACAAAAACCAGAAATAATCAGTATATATATATATATATATATATATATATATATATATATATATATATATATATATATATATATATATATATATATATGTGTGTGCGTGTGTGTGTGTGTGTGTGTGTGTGTGTGTGTGTGTGTGTGTGTGTGTGTGTGACATAAAAAATATATATAATGTATTTTTTTAATTGCAGCATGAAACTAAATGAAAAATATTCATGGAGTCTGATTTCATTGCAGTTTATGAACCTTATTCCAGCCAATGTTGCAAAGTTTAATATAAAACACTTTAAAAATGAGTAACAAAAAAAGTACACAGGTACCTCACAGAATAGTACATGGAAATGTAACATGGATATGCCAATAATTTATTGTATTTTAGTATTTACTTCTTAATCAGTACTCACATTAAAATTGCAACTCACACTAATTGCAATATCTGAATGTAAAAAAAATAAGAATCCTTTGTCAAACAAACAAACATAAACAAACAAACAAATAAATAAATCAGTGGTCAACTAATATGTTTTTTCCCAGTGGTTAATGAAGATATTTATTAAGGAGGATGAGAACCTAAATTATGCAGATTTTCCCCTCCAGTTATCACAGTGCTGTCTGGCAATAAAAGATTCAATTTGAATTGTTTGGTACAGCTTAGTGTTATATTTCCTCAAACCAAAAGATTCAAAGAAATCATAAAGAATATGGGTGTGTATTATTGGCTGGGGGTGCCAATTAATGTATGAATCTTTATGTCTGCCATGGATGGGTTAGTTAATCAATTGATCAGTAATGTGAAAATAAATTAATCACATGAAACACACACAAGGGACAAATAAAAGAAATACACTACCATATTAAAATTTGATGTTTTAGTTTAATAATTGATATTATAGAAATAGATATATAAACCAAGTATGAAATTTGTCTTTTTTTGTTTAAGAATGTGATAATATTTGTACTATTTTGAAAGTCTGACTAGATTGATTTACTGTTTTCATACTTACATACAGCTGAGTGTATGTTTGCCCAGCGTACATGAATGGCTGCTGAAGCTGAATTGTTTCATAAGCTCCATCACTGAGAACAAGCTGTGTTGCTTCAGGTCCAACTTGAAAAAAAGGTGGATCTGAAACACATCAATAAATTTGTAAACATAATAACTCATAACTCATAATTCTAGGTATTCATCTTTGCCAATCATTGACACTGGACTTCTATGTTTAATGCCCCAAGGCCAAAGGACAGTTGAAAATACTATTTTTCCTGTATGCCAAAATTATAGTAAGAGCGCATGAGATCATCGCCATATGCTCTTGGAATGTTTTTATTAAACTTTCTTTACTTCAAATGTCATGTTCACATTTAATATTAAACCTTACATATTGTTAATTCTGTTGGTTCTGCACTTGGTCCTGTTTCCGTGTTGCCTAATAAGAGAGAGAGAGAGAGAGAGCGAGTGAGAGAAAGAGAGAGATGGAGGAAAGCATTGAATATCACATGCATCAGCTGCAACTGTTGTCACTTGTTGCCGTGGTCTAGATCTAAGCTTTATTTTGGTCTCAATCCTCCAGAAATTATTTCCCCAATAATCCTCTGGCTTGTCCACATGATCCACTTCATGGGCAGCAATGTTTATTTTTGGAGATTAGTGGTTTTCTCCAACTCTTCCCTGCAAACCAAGGTTGTTCAGTGTTCACCTGATTCCAGACTCATGAACATCAACATAAGCCAAAGTAAAAGAGGTCTTTAGTTGCTCAGAAGTTACTCTGTATTCCTTTCTGACCCAACAGACTATTACATGTCTTGCTTTTGGAGTGATCTTTGTTGGTTGACCACTTCTGGGAATGTACCAATGGGCATAAATTTCCTCCATTTGTACAGAATCTATATGACTATGAGAGCAAATTCTTAAACTCGTAACTCTTTTTCTGAAGTCCTCAGAAATCTCCCCTTTTTTTTTTTTTTTTTTTGCAAAACTCCTCTTCCACAAACACATGTGGAACATCAGACTTTGATACTTCTCTGTTCTTTAAATAAAATGGGACACTCATGGAGACCTGATTGTAATCTCATTGATAGAGTCCAGGACTCTATCAATGAGAGTCTAATTTTACCTTGATATTAAGTACTAAACCTAGAGTGTTGCTTGAAACTTCATAAACATGAGTGTATGTGGAAGTAGAAGTTATATGAAGAAGTTGACACCATAAAGCAGTGGCTATATTGCTATGAGTGGAAGTAATGGAAATAGTACATGTTTATATTGTTAAAATGTACCTGGTAATGTTGTTGAAAAGTCCAACAAAGTGGTTGTATTTTGTCCTGTTGCCACAGTGCCTATTAGAGAGAGAGAGAGAGAGAGAGAGAGAGAGAGAGAGAGAGAGAGAGAGAGAGAGAGAGAGAGAGATTGTTAGACCACTCATTTATCCCTCCTTTTGTTATGATGTATATGCATTAAACACAAAGTGCAGTGTGTCTATAATCATATATTATCATTAGATTAGAATCTGGATAGGTTCATCTGCAAATACCATAAATGGTTTTGACTTTACATAAAACCTTATTAGGTAATATTTTTTTTAAATGTATTCTACAAACAAAAAAACAATGTTCAAAAATATTGTTACGTATTCTAAGTAGTTCATTTTTTGGAAAATTCCTCTTGTGAATTTGGAAAATGTTCTAATTAGATCAACTATGCAGGTAAACAAAAATTGGTTTATAAAGGAACTTGACATGTACATTTACTGCACACCTGAACATCTGTACACAGTATTCATGGTATGGCATGGTATTCAAGTATGGCAAAGCAGCAAATTATAATTGTATAAAATACCCTGCTGTTTTGTTGGTGACGTAATATGTGGGCGGAGTTATAGACCTGCACAGACAAGTTCGGACAAGTTCTAATTAGTCCAGTCGCTACGGATGTGGCAGATTATTGTTTGTTCTGATGTGCGTCCTTGAGACTAAACCACATACACATACACACACACAAACCCAAATGGAAACTGAATATGATTCAAGTGGATTTGCTAGAATAAATCTGAGCATTTGAGCTATCTATGTCATGGACATTCCATTATTGCATCATCCCATAACCTTCTGATCGAGGTTGAGGACAAGTGTTGACACATCAGCATCTCACACGCATACATCTAGAACAATAATAAAACATTCATGCAGAGTAGTTTTTTTTTTTGCAGCATTTAAAAATCAAGTACAAGCCAAAGCAAGTAAGTCACATGAAGACGTGTATAATGTCATCACATCCAGATATATGCAGATATTTGTGATTCAATAATGCAAGTGTGTTGGTTGGCACAGAAACATACAGCAGTAGCAGCTGCCGTAAAAGCTGCATTTGTAAAGCTTCCGTAAAGCTGCATTTGTAAAGCTTCCATTAAGCTGCATTTGGACAAAGATATAATCTAACATACATTATTATACATTATGTAAAAATATTGACACAACAGTAGTGTTAATTTCGTCAGACGAGACGAAATATGTTCATCAACCTTTTTTTCATGACTAAGACGAGACGATGACAAGACTGCACCACTGTCCAAAAACGCTGACTAAGACTAAATTAACATGCATTATTGTTGACGAAAAAAGACGAGACGAAAATGTTTTGTATAAAATAAAAACTAAGATAAAATCTCTCTTCATTTTCTTCTACAATTGTCTCTGCTTTTTCATTTTCTGTTACGCCTTTAAAAGATTCAGAAGGAGTTCGCGGCTTTGCGCTGTTGCTCGTTACAGGTTTCATACGCCTGTGGCTGAGACACGAAACTGCCGAACAATTGTATTGCTTCCGCTAAAGAAAATAGTGCGCTCCGTCTCTACGGTTAGAATCCTGTTTTTCATGGCAACGGTGTGTTATAGTTAGCAGCGGTCTGTGTGTGTGCGTAGAAAGAGTTCGTCCACACGCCGCTCAAAAAAAAAAAAAAATCCTGAGCGCAAGTCCACCGTCTAGGCCTTTTGTGTTAAATGATATTTCCTGTCGCTGCGCAGGCGCTTTTATTGTACATGACAGCTTATGTCCCGATGACCGGTCTTTGCATTACGATTAAGCAGTATCAATAAAGTAAAAAATGTGCAGTCAAGTTCGAGTGTATGCACTGTTTAAACGAGTGTTCTCAACTTCTCATTGATACTTTTGTGATTTGCGGGGTTTTGACAAGTTTTATAGCCTTGATATTGTTTCTTATTCAAAAGTGGTGACAGAAAAAACTCAGCACCCCCAACTTGAAACCTCTTCCCCTGTCACAATCACATCATAATCAAAATAATAATTAGGCTTAAAAGCAAATGTATATGTAAGGGAATCAAGTTTAACAATTACATGTAATATTGCTCCAAATATCATCAATAAAGGTGTGTGCAATACCATGTATAACTTGCATTAAGTAATTTACTTTATATATATACCCACACCTACAGTTTTGATCTTAGGCTTTTCATAATCAGCATTAATGTGTTATTTTACAAAAAGACTAACATTTTTTGACTAAAACTAGACTAAAATTGAAAGACTTTTAGTCGACTAAAACTTGACTAACAAAAAAAATATGTGAATGACTAAATATGACTAAAACTAACGAGGACATTTGGCCCAAGACTAAGACTAAGACTAAAGTAAAAATAGGTGACGAAATTAACACTACACAACAGCACTTGAATGCTTGATATTGGTTTGTCATTGATTTTATACAACACCTTTGAATTTAGTGCAGCTGCCAATCACAGGCTTATAATAATGAGCTTATTTTAGTATGTTAGCATTTTTATATTAACACATGTGTCACAAAGATGTGTCCAGCAGACACTTAACAAATAATAAACTAAATAGAAACATGTGTAATCTTTGATAAAGACAGTGTTTTACATCGAGACATTTATTTATCATTTGTGAAAGTAGTCTTCAAGTTCCAGTGCTTTATATTATTATATAACAATAACATGTTTATAACAAGAACTCTACCTCATTATTTAAAAATGCTAAACACATTTCTTTTGTTTGGATTTAATGACTTACTCATGAAGAGCAATGCTGGCAGACACAGCAGAAGTTGACACTCCATGGGGAAAAGAAAACCTGAGGGGGGAAAAGACATTGAGACACATATTTAATTCATAATCATATACAATACATCATCAACTTCATCAGGAAACCTGATCAGCTGAAAAAGCACAATGTATAAAATTTTAAAAATCTATCTATAAAATTAAAAACACAGACACTTACCAGACTGTAGGTTCTTGTTTTGTGTCCTGAAAATACCAGTGAAGCTTGTTATATACAGTAAGGAGAGGACAAAAGACAAAGAAAAAACAACCAAACAAAGCATGAATACAGCTGACAAGCAAGTCTATTCTGAGGTTGGGTAAATCCTTTTTGTTTTGTTAATGAATATTTGAACTTTGACTTATTAAGGTAGTGGCTTTTTTGCCTGTGAATAAGAAACAAGTAGTCATACAAGTAGTCATCATAATACACAATAAAAAAAATATAATTATAAATAACTTTTAGTTCTGATTTTTAGATCCAGAAATTATGTAACACCCCACTTTATACACACCATACTGCACATGAACACTTTAAGGACAATCATTAAAACCATATGCATTTATGTACATACTGTACATATATTTTTCACATATTTTCTTATTTTATATAGTTTAATACAGTTTATACAGTTTTTATTTATCTACCTCCTTTTGGTTTTATTTTTATACCTAATTAAATTCCTTTTTAAGCTTGAATACCGGACAGATGTAAAAAGTATGTGACAAATAAAATTTGATTTGATTAAACCATTTTTTGTTATTTAAAAAAATAGATATTATATATATTCATGTAAAAAAATAAAACATTTGTTTAAAACTAACTACCTCAGCACAAATGTATTTATATGGAAGAGAAAGCCGGTTTAAAAATAAAATACATTAGCATACAGTTTGCATTGCTATAAGCCTTTAGACTTTATAGACATGTCTTTTCACATTTCACTTGTGTCTTCAGAAAGAAAAACATGCAGAAAAAAACAAGCCGGTATGTTCTCAGATGTAAAAAATAAAAAACATGAAACGTATGTGTTGTTATATTTAAAAAAAAGAAATTTTATCTAACATTGGTAGTGAAGATTTAAGGCAATTGAGGCACAATTACAATACAAAGCTGGACAGTTTTTATAAATCAGAAATAATGCTTCACCCCCTGGGTTCTGCCTCACTGCATCTCCACATTGCTAAAATTGCTGGAGACCTGGGGCCTGTTTCAGAAAGGAGGTTCAACCATCTCTGAGTTTAAACTTGAACTCTGAGTTGACAAACCCTGAGATGGGAATCTCTGAGTTTTCGGTTACAGAACAGCTGAAAAGAGTTAGTTTTATCAACTCTAAATTGACTGACTCTGAGTTAAGTGCGTGCACCACGACTATAAAAAGCCATTATCAATGGAGCACAGATATTACGTCACCATGGCAACAGCGTCAGACATAAAAAAAGTCCGCATATGTCTCGCCAGCAGAATTGGAAGTATATTTTTAATGTAAACCTCTCCCTCTATTTACACACTTTGTAAGGATATTTCATGCAATTGTATATTGTTTATTTGAAAGCATTAGAAATGCAGTTTCTTATCTCTCCTTATTGTTCAAGTGGTTAAGGTTGATTTGGGATTTAGAAAGTAATTAATAAAATTAAGTAAGTAAAGTAAGTTTACCAATACTTTCTAGAGATAGTAATTGTTACATTAATCTAACTAGATTTGTAATGTTTGTCGTGACAAACTTTGATGTTGGCTTTGACTCAGGTCGGTGCAAGTATTCGCAAAGGAAGTGCCTGGACATATGGGTATGTGTGACTTTTTGAGGCAGGTGGACAGAAAGCTTGTGAAAGCTACTGGACCGCTAGGGTGCCAATACTTTTGGAGGTGAGCCTACATGAGCATGTGACATGATCCGAATACCCGTGACGCAATTACCCTCATTGTCCTGAGTGTTTTGATATATGACATGTCAATGTTGTGGAAATTATTTATTTTTACGTGACATCACGTGATGTCACGTGACGTGACTGGAATACATGTGAGGCACTTCCCCTCATTTTGCAGAGTGTTTTGATATATGACATGTCCATGTTGTGCTAGTTTTTTATTTTCACGTGACATCACGTGATGTGACCAGAATACATGTGAGGTAGTTCCCCTCATTGTGCTGAGTGTTTTGATATGTCACATGTCCATATTGTGCTAATCTTTTATTTATGCGTGACGTCATGTGACGTGACCAGAATACACGTGAGGCACTTCCCCTCATTGGGCTGAGTGTTTTGATATATGACATGTCCATGTTGTGCAAAATTTGTGATCTCGCTTATTTTGGGGGCGGGGCTATGCGTGACATCACCAGTATAGCCGGTGGGGTGCCAATACTTTTGGACAAAAGTGACTACTGAGGGTTTGCACATTTCATGTCAATAGTACAGTCATTATGGGATTCTACTTATTATTATACTGCATATAAGAATACATGTAATTTTTACTGTTGAATGAACAATAGAACCTGTCCGAGTTCGGTGTAAATTGCTCAAAAACTTGACGAGTTATAAACCTCAACATTTTATAATGGAAGTCAATGGGGAAAAAAGCCACTTGAGCTTCCGTACCGGGAATTCTGGAATTCCGATCGCTTAGAAAAGTAATACCAACAAACTTCACGGTCTACGACATATCCAAATTTGGTGCATGTGGTCCGAAAGCTATAGGCCGCATTAAATTTTATAAAAAAGTTGGCTAAGAAAAATAACTCCAGTAGGAAAACAGAATGTTGGCTTATACAAAGCCAACATAATTAGACTGGTTGAAGATGTAATTTGTAGTTAGTAATTAAGAACTATTTTAGAATAAATTCCCAACTGTTATAATATCAGAGGTGAAACGGGAAGAACAGTATTTTATTTTATCAGGAAACAACACAAAAATTGTCAGAAAGCGCTTAAGAGCAAGTCACACTTTCCTGACCGCTCTGCAAACAGTAGCCTTACTAATATGTTCTGCATCCCCGATGTTATTCAGAAAACTACCATTTGCAAAGAAATGTAATGCAACGCAAAGCATCTGCTTGGATGTAAGAGCACGGCCGCGATGGCTGATGTAAGAATGGATGAGATTATGGATCTTATTGACTGTAAAGAAAAATGGTACCGATCAAAGAAAAATGCATAGGGATATGACAAAAATGCACTCTGGGCCTCAAAATCCTCTCCCGATGTAAATGTAACTCCTACGAATGAATACAGACTCTTCATCAACAGGATCATCCATAAAACGACACGCCATTTCATTCATTTTACATTTACGTCATTGAGCTACCACATCCCACATTCCCTTTGATGCTCTCTGTGTAACTGAAATGTGTGCAATGAATGGGGTGTTTAAACATCGCTTCCTCTTTAAAAAGGGGAGGAGAGCGAAAGAAACTCTGGGTTTACCGAAGGAAACCTGAGGGGTATTCCAGAAAGCAGGTTATGTGACATAACTGGGTATGTTTAAGGGTAAGTTCGTGGATAACCTTTCAGTGCCAAAAACGGAGGTAACTTTCTAGGTATGTATGTAACCATAGCAACTGACTCTCTGAAGATAACCTGCTCGGGAGCAGGTTATGTTTTGTAACTTCGTTCCAGAAGGTTGGTGAGCATGGCGTGCCCTCTTGATGAGGATCCTGTGGACGTAGAAGCACAAATTATACGAGTTTCTTTTTCATCGGGAGAGGGTTATAAGACTGTGTATTGACGAGTTTGCATACCCTAATGAATATTTGAAAGAGCGTTATCGTTTTTCAAAAGATTCGTTAGTTTGTTTAACACGTCTTTTAAAACCGCATATCGCAAATGTGACAATAAACCGCGGTTTTGCGCTTAGCACAGAAAACATTCTGTGCATAGCACTTAGGTTTTTTGCGTCTGGCCATTTTTTGTACAGTGTGGGCGATTCAGAGCATGTGGGAAAGGAAACTGTGTGTAGAGCCGTTCATACAGTATGTTGTACACTTCAAATCATTACAGGACAGTACAATGGTTACTTGCTGGGGGACAGAGGATACCCTTGTTTGCCCTATTTAATGACACCCTACCCTGAACCTGAGCCTGGACCACGGACACGGTTTAACCTGGCTCACAGCCGAACACAGGCCAAGGTGGAAATGACTATAGGGATCCTCAAATCTCGGTTTCAGTGTCTACGTGGTCTCTGGGTTAGTCCAGAGAGGGCATGCGACATTATAGTGGCTTGTGTTGTGCTTCACAATATTGCCACTATAAGGGGAGAGAGCCACCCTCCTTGTATTGAGGAAGATGGCCCAGAGGAACACCTACAGATTTTAGAGGCCAACAGAGACGGAAGAATTTTGAGAGACAGGATCTGTCAAAATTATTTTTATTAATTTTTTTGCTTGCCAGGCAGTTTATTTCTTTATTTACAATAAAAGTAAAATTCAATAAAAAGTTTTTTTTATATTGCTTTACACACACACACACACAACATGTGTAACATGTCAGACTAAGATCACAGTAGCCTATACATCATATGCAGTTAAATAAAATAAGCCTACATAGAAATTAATCTTGTTCAAAAAGCCTTAAAGTGACAGAGATAGTAATTTATTAGGAAAAAAAATGAAAACAAATCATAGAGGTAAACTTACATTTCACCATTTTTTCACCATCACTTGTGGTGCATGGTGTGTGCGATGAACTGCCCCCTGGAATGCATAGTAACTTTCTAGGTATGTATGTAACCATAGCAACTGACTCTCTGAAGATAACCTGCTCAGGAGCAGGTTATGTTTTGTAACTTCGTTCCAGAAGGTTGGTGAGCATGGCGTGCCCTCTTGATGAGGATCCTGTGGACGTAGAAGCACAAATTATACAAGTTTAATAGTACGAGTAATATACGAGTAATATACGAGTAATATACGAGTAATAGTAAACATTTAAGCATCATAGAGATAAGGTGTGATAAATATACGGTTGGTGTCAAGTATGAGGTCAAAATATAAGTAATGAAAGAAAAAAATGTAAATTAAAGTGCAAGTGCACAGTCAGAGGTAGCTATATGCAAATATGGGCAATAAAAAGAGTTAAGATCCTGGAGTGCAGATGTCTGCATCAATGTGCATTTTAGTGCATTTGTGCATTTGTTCATGAGTTGCATCAGTGTGTGCTCTGACAGCTTGGGGAAAGAAGCTCTTGCAGATCCTATTAGTCCAAGTCCTGATGCTGTGGAACCACACAGTGATGCAGCTGGCTAGGACACTTTTCACAGTTCCTCTGTATAGAGTGGTAAGGATGGATGGTGGAAGAATGGCTCTCTTAGTCTTTGCAGGAATGTAAGATGTTGTTGTGTCTTCTTCACTGTGAAGTTGGTATTTGTAGTCCAGCTAAGGTCAGAAACATGGTAAAACTGACTCTGTCAACTATGTAGCAGCTGAAGAGCAGGGGACCATTAAGAGGGGAGGTTTCCCCTGCAGATTTCTTACTGAAGCAGACACAAGAAGAAACTTCTCACTTATGAAAAGATGTATTGTTATTAACCCTACAATTCTCCTTCATGCAGCAGAGAATGGTGAATGCTTACAGGGAATGCTGCAGCTGCCATATCCGGTCCATCTTTTTCTGCCTCACTCTGATGTTGTTTTCCCCCAGAATTCCTCCCCTTTGCTCATTTGTCAATTCTTTAGACCATTTCTTCACCCCAAAAATGTTCAATTTGTAAAAAACTACACCAGGTTACGTATGTAACCCAGTACCCTGAGAAGGGAACGAGACGCTGCGTCAGTGCTGACGCTATGGGAATGCTTCTTTGAGGAAGTTGTGTCTGAAGCTCTGTGTGCACACACGCCATTTAATGGCTCGGAAAGGACACGTGACGGAGTAATTACTCGCCAGTAAGTCCATATAAGGGCATCTACATCACGCTGCTCCAGCTCTCTTTGTCTGAAGGAAGCGCAAACGGATGCCTGGGGCATGGCCAGCAACGCAGCGTCTCGTTCCCTTCTCAGAGAACCGGGTTACATATGTAACCTGGTGTAGTTCCCTTTCGAGGGAACTCGACGCTACGTCAGTGCTGACGCTATGGGAATGCCAATACCCACGCCGCCATGCACCGGTCAATGACTGCGCCAGAGGCCGTGAGAGAGCACGAGCAGACTGGGAACAGCACATCATAGGCCCCGCAGTACCTGGGACCCTGGAGTGGGGTCCAAGTCCAGGTCATAGAATCTGATAAAGGTGTGCGGAGAGGACCATCCTGCCGCAGCACAAATATCTTCAATGGGGACACCCCTGGCCAAGGCACTGGATGAGGCGATACCCCTAGTGGAGTGGGCCCTGATGCCAAGAGGTGAGGCATGACCACACACCTCATAGGCCTGAGTAATGGCCTCCACCACCCAGTGTGCCAGGTGCTGTCTGGAAACCGGATTACCCCTATTCCAGCCCCCAAAACAGACAAAAAGGGCGGAGGAGTTACGCCACGAGCTAGAGCGGTGGACGTAAGTCCTCAGGGCCCTTACCGGGCAAAGCAAGTGCAGCCTCTCCTGCTCCACCGACTCATGGGGCGGGGGACAGTAGGCCTGCAGGATGATAGGACATCCCGCCATCCTGGGCACCTTAGGGACGTATTCTGGCCTGGGGTGCAGGATAGCCTTGGACATGCCGGGGGCAAACTCTAGGCAGGCGGGGGCGATTGACAAAGCCTGCAAATCCCCGACTCTCCTGAGAGAGGCCAAGGCAAGAAGCAGAGCCGACTTCAGGGTTAGAAACTTCTCAGAGGCTGACTCCAAGGGCTCAAAGGGGGCTTCCAGCAGCCCCTCCAGGACCACAGAGAGGTCCCAGGAAGGAAGGCGTGGCCTAGAGGAAGGCCTCAGCCGCCTGACACCACGCAGAAAGCGAGAGACCAAAGGGTGCCTACCCAAGGAGGCCCCACGGACAGGTTCGTGGTTCGTGGCAACTGCAGCCACGTACACCTTTAGAGTAGATGGGGACAGGCCCCGAGAAAAGCAAGACTGCAAGAACTCCAGCACTGTACCAACCGGGCAATGAACTGGATCCTGAGAGTGCTCGTCACACCAGAGGCGAAAAAGCCTCCACTTCAGAGCATACAGTTTCCTAGTGGAGGGAGCCCTAGCATTTAGCAGAGTCTCTGTCACCTCAGTTGAGAGGCCTGCATCTAGGAGCTGGTCCCCCTCAGGGGCCAGACCCAAAGCTTCCACATCTCAGGGTGGGGGTAAAGAATTGCCCCCTGCGCCTGAGAGAGGAGATCCCTCCTGACGGGAACCTCCCATGGAGTGCCGTTCAGGAGGGAGACTAGGTCCGTGAACCAAACCAGAGAGGGCCAACGGGGGGCAACTAGGAGAAGGTTGACCCGGTCGTGGCGCACTCTGGCTAGGACTTGCGGGAGCAGAGCTACTGGGGGAAAGGCGTACCGACGGAGCCTCGGCCACGTCCATACCAGGGCATCCAGGCCCAACGGGGCCGGGTGAGAGAGGGAGAACCACAGCAGACAGTGAGTCGACTCCTCTGAGGCGAACAAATCCACTTCCGCCCGGCCAAAAATCTGCCAGATTCGCTCCACCACGTGAGGGTGAAGACACCACTCCCCGGGCCTCTGCACCTGCCTCAACAGGAAGTCTGCCTCCCGATGTACCCGCCCTGGGATAAAAACCGCTCTTAGCGAAAGAAATCTGGTCTCTGCCCAGAGCAGAATCTGCCACGCCAACCTGAACAGGGGGCGTGAACGCAGACCGCCCTGATGGTTGATATAGGACACCACCGCGGTGCTGTCTGTTCGCACTAGGAGGTGCGGGAGAAAGTGTTGCAACGCTAGAAACACAGCCCTCATCTCCAGGCAATTTATGTGCCATGAGAGACAGGGGCCCTCCCATAGACCTTGGGCCGGGTGGCCATCTAAGGCTGCGCCCCAGCCCGAGAGCGAGGCGTCCATCGAAAGAGTACTGCGACGGTGACACAACCCTAGAATGGGACCCAAGGCCAAGAACCGGGGTCTTTTCCACATAAGGAGGGTACGAAGCCCACGGCGCATAACCCGTATAACCCTGAGGGGATGCCTGCAAGGATGAAAGCCCGCCCCCTTGAGCCAGAGCTGGAATGGCCTCATGTGAAGCAGACCCAAAGGAATAACGTTGGCTGCTGCTGACATGAGGCCGAGCACCCTCTGTGCCTCGGCAACAGGAGGCTGCGGCCTAGCCGAATAGCTTTCACCGCTGACAAGATGGAGGCCACCCGAGTGGGAGACAGATGTGCCCGCATCGTGGTGGAGTCCCAAACCACTCCCAGAAAGTTGGTTCTCTGAGAAGGAGAAAGCACACACTTTCCTGGGTTCAGCCTGAGTCCTAAGGACCTCATGTGGGCAAGCACAGCATCTCGATGCGTGGCTGCCATAGCCTCTGACTGGGCCAGAATGATCCAGTCGTCCAGGTAGTTCAGTACACGGATGCCCTGGTGCCAGGGCAGCATCCATGCACTTTGTGAACGTGCGTGGTGAAAGGGCTAGGCCAAAGGGAAGGACATGATACTGGTACGTTTCGCCCCCGAAAGCGAACCTGGGGAACTTCCTGTGCTCCGGCAAAATGCTTATGTGGAAATAAGCATCCTTGAGGTCGATCGTGACAAACCAGTCCTCGGATCTGATCTGGGACACGATCATCTTGAGCGTGAGCATCTTGAACTTGTAAGTCTTCAGAGTACAGTTCAGAGCCCGCAGGTCCAGAATCGGACGCAGCCCCCCGTCCTTCTTGGGAACAACAAAATATCAGCTGTAAAAGCCGGAGTCCCGCTCTGGGAGGGGAACATGCTCTATGGCCCCTTTCTCCAGAAGTGAGAGGAGTTCCTCCCGGAGGAACACCGCCTGGTGCCCACCCACATTTGTGGGCAAGACACCCTGAAAACACGGAGGACGGGAGGAAAACTGGATCCTGTACCCCCTTTCTACAGTATTCAAAACCCACTGAGACACCCCTGGCAGAGGTTTCCACGCTGCCAGGCTGCCTGACAGTGGTGTCAAACTTGTGCAGACCTCCCGGGCGCCCTGAAACAGCGTACCGGCAGACGCGAACACGGGAAGATCCGCACAAGAAAGGGGAGCCGACACAGGCCCCACTGCCCCCCGAAACGACAAAGGCGCTTGAGTAGTAAGTAAGTAAGTAAGGCTGGCAGTAGGAAGAGCGTCTCTGAATAGGGCGCTCCCAGGAGCCCCTGCCCTCAGGCATCAGGACTCCTTCGTGGCCCGCTTGGCTGAGAGGACAGACCTAAGGTCCTCTCTCACCGGATGGGTCCGGGCCCGGGCATGTGAACCGGCCTCCCTAGTTTTAGACGTGGAGGCACGGGCCGCCACACTAGCTCTTCTCACTGCCCTGAGTGAGCTAGAAGGGGGGGGCGGCTAGATGATGGCCCAGGCTGCTCCCTGTGGCGAGGGAGAAACTCCTTGAATGCCGCTGACTGGCATTTCACCTCCTGATGCCTGTTGGCGACAGTACTAACTGCGTCGCCAAACAAGCCCTGAGGTGAAACTGGGGCGTCCAGGAGAAAGGACTTATCCTTCTCCCTTATGCCCGTCAAATTAAGCCACAAGTGCCTCTCTGTGGCAACCAGCGCAGCCATAGTATGGCCTATAGAGCGGGCCGTCTGCTTCGTGGCACGGAGCGCGAGATCAGTGGCGTGGCGGAGCTCGGACACTGCCTGAGGTCCCAGCCCTTCACCGCCATCCAGCTCCGCTAGCAGATCAGCCTGGTAGGCCTGCAAGACCGCCATGGTGTGCAGTGCTGCACCCGCTTGAACCGCTGCCTCATAGGCCTTACCCACAATGGCCGAAGTGGTTCTACATGGCTTGGATGGAAGGCAGGTTTTCTCCATGCGGGCGATGCAGGGGAGAGATAACTGGCCAGCGTCTCTTCAACTCTCGGCATCGTCCTATACCCATGGTCTTCAAGCCCCATAATGGCTGAATAGTCTGACATGGCTGGAGAAAATACACACGCTGAAAAGGGATTTTTCCAAGACCTTGATACCTCAGTATGGAGGTCTGGAAGAAATGGCAGACGCCTACGTGCAGGTGGCTGACGGCCGGAAGTGAGAAAGCGGTCGTCCAGCTTAGAATGGGCGACACCAACTACCTCCTCAGGCCAATCTAAATTCAGCTTCTCAACAGCTCGAGTTATTACCTCGAGGAGCTCCTCGAACGCGACTGATTGCGTCGGCCGTTCTGAGGTGGAAAGCCCCTCCCCTCTGACATCGAGCTCCTCAGTGCCGGACGCGGGAAGCAGCATGCTCTCTTCCGGGTTGGGAGAAATCGCAGCGCGAGCTCCCGAACGCGAAACCGAGCGATCGGAGTTAGGGGAGAGGGCAAGAGAAAGGGGAACCCCATGATTGAAGCCGCCGTGCTGCCTCGGCAGACGCAGGACCCGAACCACGAGGCGCAGCCGAAGCTGAAAATACAGCCAGGCGTGTGGAGAGGGAATCCCTCACAATGCACGCAGCCGGCTCCCTCGAGAGCCGACCGGGCATGCTCCTCTCCCAAACACACCACACAAAGAGAATGCGCGTCGCCCGCCGTGATAAAGCGGGGGCACGGATGTACGCATCTCTTAAAGTGCTTAGACTGTAACATTTTGCCTAGTCTTTCCCTATTTTTTTTCTTTCCCTGCACTTGACAGACAGACAAACGACACACATACACAGAGCGCTTCCTGAAGACAAAGAAAACTGGAGCAGCGTGACGTAGATGCCCTTATATGGACTTACTGGCGAGTAATTACTCCGTCACGTGTCCTTTCCGAGCCATTAAATGGCGTGTGTGCACACAGAGCTTCAGACACAACTTCCTCAAAGAAGCATTCCCATAGCGTCAGCACTGACGCAGCGTCGAGTTCCCTCGAAAGGGAACTTATTTACTTTGTATGGATTGGGCCTGATGGTAAACCATGTATGCCACATACTATCTTTCACTGTTATTCTATACAAGTGCATATGAGGTGAATAGGAGTTCATGTGGGCTAAGAGGGAATGTGTTCTTCCATTAATTCATCATGGCTATGCCTCATGCCTCAAATCTTTTGCTATGTGATATTGAGATGCATCAGACAGAGGTCTGGGGCCATATTGTCCCAGGATATGGGGGAAGAAGAATGTCTGGTTGCAAGCATCAGTTGCAAGCTTGTTTTGCGAGACAGCACGTAGAGCATGATAGAGGAGGAGTGTCTGATCATCAAATGGGTCCTTATTTTCTCTTTCTGCTACCCTACTACTAGCTGAGTCAGGCTGTGGGGGTACTGTATGTGGAAGGAGGTGTGTGGTCAAGTGCCTGTTTGTTTAAGGTTTCAATTCAAGTCATTTTATTTAGTGATAATCCATAATGAGCAAGCCTAATGGTGGCAAGGAAAAACTCCCTGAGATGATATGAGGAAGAAACCTTGACAATTACCAGGCTCAGGAGGGAACCCATCCTCATTTGGGTGACACTGGACAGAAAATTTTGTAAATGTTAATAAAGTTAATAATGTGTTCCAACAGTTTGTAGTTAAGTGGAATTGTGCAAGCAAGTGCTCCAGAGGAACTAATAGGTCAGGGTAATTTCTGAGTTCATTATAGACTTAACGCTAATTCTTTCCTGACGAAGTCTTCAAATGTTCACTAATGAAGACCGGTGCACAAAGATGGGTTGTCCATGCAGTTCTATCACTGGCAGTGTGCATCACAAAGCAAAAAGACCAGGTGTAGGCATCAGGATGGATCAGGAAGGTCTAAGAAGAAGTGATCACACTAAGAACTCTCAATGTCCAGTGGCAAGTATAGCTTGACAGAGAGAGAGAGAGAGAGAGAGAGAGAGAGAGAGAGAGAGAGAGAGAGATACATTTACTTGTGAAAGTAAGTAAACAAACAAATAAATAAGTAAAAAGAAATAAATATACTTTACTTTATGAGAAAAAATGATCTAAAAGGCACAGTAGAATAAAAATAAAACATTCAAATCTTGTGTAAAAAACAATTCATTATTTAAAACAGAACACATAGCTTCTCTGTAACACCAAATCTGCTGGAATTTTCCTAGGTCCCTCATGCTTTTAAAAGATGAATGCAACAAAGATCCTAGTTTTTACCAGTCTCTGAAAGGTTGCTGTTGCATCATGTTGTGTGGTTTGTGACACTGCTTTTTTCTTCTGATGTAGACGGCCATTGAAGATTTGCAGATCTTCATGCAGGTCTGCTAGAAATTTTGGAGGGGGATCGATGCCGGCCAACTTATGCCATAACATTGAAGCAGCTAGGTTATTAACAACCAGGTTCTGCCCTTGTAAATACTTTTTTGAGCCTTTTTTTTACTTCGTAAGAAGTAGAGATGCTACTGGGCTTTCTTGGTGAGGGAACTAGTGTTAAGTGACCAGGTGAAGTTCTTCGCTAGATGAACACCGTCGATGTTCAGCAGAATGGTCGCTCTGTGCTCTCCTGAAGTCATCAACCATTTCTTTGGTTTTATTAACATTCAGAAACAGGTTGTTGAGATGCAAACTGTAGGGGGTCCAGTGAGGGTGTTAACTGGATCTTGATGTGCCTCATGATGAGCATCTCGAAGCACTTCATAACGATGGGTGTGAGTGTGACAGGATGATAAACTTTTTTGGGACGGGGACAATGGTGGTTGTCTTGAGGCACATAGGAACAACAGCGCTGCTCAGGGAAATGTTGAAGATGTCAGCAAAGACATCAGCTAGCTGTTCTGCACATTCCCTGTGCACCCTGCCAGGAATGTTGTCTGGTCCAGCAGCCTTCCGTGGGTTAACTCTGCATAGAGTTCTCCTCACATTGGACATGGATAGACAGAATACCTGATTGTTTGGGGGATGGATGGTCTACCTTGCCGCTACATTGTTCTGCACCTCAAACTGCCTTGTCTGGCTAGGTCTCTAGTCTTCAGCAGCACTCGTACTTTAGCAGTCATCCACGGCTTCTGATTGGAGTGTGTGGTGATGGACTTGGAGACGGTCATGTTATCAATGCACTTGCCAATGTAGCTGATCACTGATGCCGTGTACTCCTCCAAGTTGATGGAGGCGCCATTGGTTGCAGCCTCCCTGAAGATGTTCCAGTCAGTGCACTCAAAGCAGTCCTGAAGTCCTGCTAGTATAGCATAACAGAGATGTGGTCTGAGTAGCCGAGGTGGGGGCGGGCGCCACACAATACACACAGAGAATGTTCGAGCATGTTTGCCCCTCTCGTTGCAAAGTCCACATACTGATGGAATTTAAGGAGCACTGATTTGAGTTTTGCCTAATTTAAATCTCCAGCGATAATAAACAGTCCGTCGGGGTGAACATTCTGCAAATCGCTAATAGCCCCATAGAGTACACATAGAGCCTCTTTAGCATTAGCGCTGGGGGAATGTACACTCTGACAATGAAAACCGTGGTGAATTCATGTGGTAAATAGAATGGCCTGCATATAACAGTCACAAACTCCACTAGCGATGAACAGTAATGTCTCTAGGTTAGGACCATAACCCTAGTTCCCCGAGGAATGAGACGCTACGTCGAAATGCTATGGGAATGCCCCTGCATGACCGAGCTCTGAACCACGTGTGTAATCTGACCAATAGGCGTTGGGACGTGACGTCATCGGCGGGTGACGTCGCATAAACAGGAAGCTACAAATGGCTACGAGATGGACAAGACGCTAGCTCCTGCGAAAGAAGGTAAGCGCCGCAGGGTTGCAGGGAGTGTGGCACGGAGATGCAGCATCTCATTCCTCGGGGAACTAGGGTTACGGTCGTAAACTAGAGACGTTCCCCTTTGAAACTCGAGCTACGAAACGCTATGGGAATGAGTGTCCAATCACGTCACACTGACCAGACCCTGCTTAGAGAGTGAGGGTCTCGGCACCTGCACGTAGGACAGAGGAGCCCGGGGTGGCTCTGAAGTCAAGGTCATAGAACCTGACGAAGGTCAGCGGGGTGGACCAACCCGCAGCGTCACAGATGTCTTGGAGTGCCACTCCAGCGGACCAGGCCGTAGAGGTCGCCACACCACAGGTGGAGTGAGCTCGGACCCCGAGCGGTGCGGGGAGGCCAGAGGACTCGTGAGCCGACACAATTGCATCCACTACCCATCTGCTCAACGTCTGCTTAGTGGCCGGGAAACCTTCCTATTAGGGCCGTAGCAGATGAGCAGCTGCTCCGACTTAAGTGTAAGTGGTAAGTGACCAGTGCTCGAACTGGACACAGTCGGTTCTGTCGATCCTGTTCAGGGGCTGTAAATGGAGGAGGACAGATGCCTGCAACACGACAGGTCATGAGGGGGCCGAAGGCACCTTCTAAGGGCCACTTCGGTCAATGGCTCGAAGAGGGGCTCCAATAGAGCCGCCAGCACAGCACAAGAATTGAGCCGATGGGGCAGTTAACTGGTTCCAGGCCATGGTGCTCGCACCACAAAGTGAACAGTCGCCATCGTGCGGCATACAACCTCCTCGTGGAGGAAGCTCTGGAGTGGAGAGGGGTCTCTCCTACCTCGCTAGAGAGACCAGCCACTATGAACTGTGCCCCCTCAGGGGCCACAGCCACAGCCTCCACAGCTCTGGGCGGGGGTGAACCAGGGTTCCGCCCGCCCGGAATTTCCCACAGAGGGCCCTCGAGTAGGGATATGAGATCCGCAAACCATAGCTTGCCCGGCCATCGAGGTAGTACCAGGAGGAGACTGACTCCATCCCGGCAAACTCTCTCCAGAACTCCAGGGAGCAGTGCGATCGGGGGAAAGGCGTACAGGCCTTGGCCAGGACCGTACCATGGCATCCAGACCTAACGGGGCTGGGTGAGAGAGAGAGAGAGAACCAGAGGGGACAGTGCAAGGTCTCCTGGGTCACAAAAAGATCCACCTGGGCTCTGTAGAACCTCCACCATATGAGCTCCACCACCTCGGGGTGGAGACGCCATTCCCCAGGCCTCAGCCCCTGCCTCGACAGGGCATCTGCTCTGACATTCAGCTGTCCCGGGATATAAATGGGCCTCAAAGAGAGGAATCTGTACCGAGACCACAAGGGCCCCTCAGCAAGGCCCTTAACCCTCAATTGCTCAGTTGTATAAAAAAGAGATAAAAATGTAAGTCGCTCTGGATAAGGGTGTCTGCTAAATGCTGTAAAAAAAAAAAAAAAAAAAACATAAGAGGACCGCTCGTGCTAGCTTGTACAAACGGCAAGATCAGAGACCCCCTTGGTGGTTGATGTAGGAGACCACCGCAGTATTGTCCATGCGGACCAATACATGGCGATCTCTTAGGTCCGGGAGGAAGTGTTTTGACCCCAAAAACACTGCCATCATCCCCAGGCAATTTATGTGCCACGAGAGAAGTGGGCCGCTCCACATACCTTGGGCGGAGTGGCCACTTATGACCGCTCCCCTCCCCATGAGGGAAGCATCCGTCATTAGCGTCATGCAACGAGTATGTGGCAAAAATGGCCCCAACACAGGGCTTTCACTGGAGTTGCAGCGGGGTCAGTGCTGCGTCGACGCATTTAGTGAAGGTGCGGGGTAAGAGTGCTAGGCCGAATGGGAGGACCCGATATTAATAAGCTTCGCCCCCAAAAGCAAACTTCAGGAATCTCCTGTGTGCAGGGAGGATGGAAACGTTAAAGTATGCATCTTTTAGATCTACTGTGATGAACCAGTCCCCGGACCTGATCTGAGTCACAACCTCCTTGAGGGTGAGCATCCTGAACCTGAGCCTCCTGAGAGAGCGGTTCAAAGAGCGTAGATCTAGAATGGGATGTGACCCGCCATCCTTCTTCGGAACGACAAAGTACGGGCTGTAGAAGCCTGACTCTCGAGCCGAGGGGGGAACCTTTCCTCAGGAGTGTGCGCACTTCTCGTTCCAGGACCAGAGCCTGCTCGGGTCCCACCAGGGTGGGACACATCCTGTTGAAACGAGGAGGAGAGGACGTGAACTGAACCGCGTAGCCATCCTCTATGGTCCGCAGGACCCACTTGGAGACTCCTGGCAGCTCCTCCCAAGCTGTCAGAAAGTTCCTCAGGGGAACCAGCCCCTCCGGGCTGGCCTCTGACCCACTCAGTGCAGCTGGGGCCCCGCCCTGCAGCTGATGATGCCTCGCGAAAGGCGGCGGACCATCCTCTCCCACAACGAACCTTCAGGTGGGAAGGTGGGGAGCGAACCACTGGAGGGAAGCCGCGCCCTGAGGCACACCTTTTGGCAGGGCTGGCAGACTGGCCTCCATGACCCAAACGGCCGGAGCAACGTACTGTGACGTACAGGTCTCCCCCATCCATACCGAGGCTTTGGACGGAAGTAGAGGGAGGTGCCCGCTGGCAGGAGGCTGTGCGCTGAAGCACATCTTGTGGCAGAGCCAATGGCCTGGTGCCCCGGTGGTGCAGGGGAGGGATGGGGACCGTAACATGAGGTGTGCCCCATCCTCCCAACTGTAGACCTCAGGGAGGTTGGACAAGGTGTGCCACAGATGCCTTTCTGTGGCCACCAGGGCCGCCATGGACCGAACAAAGGCCCGTAAGCAGCTTAGTAAGGAACACCAGAACCTTTAGCAATTATGCTATGCTAGGGGAGAGATAGCTAGCCAGTGTCTCTTCCACATGCGGCATCGCCCCATAGCCGCACGCCTTAGCCCCAACCACATTCGTGTAGAGCGAGGAGTGACAAGGAGAAGTGCAAAAATGGCAGGCTCCGCTTCTGCTGCTCCACCAGCCAATCTAAATCCAGCTTGGCTATGGCTCGTGTCATGACCTCGAGGAGCTCCTTGTACAGCACAGGCTGTGAGGAGCCCACGGGCTCGCTAACATCCATCAGCTCTCCTTCCTCGGAGAGAGACACATGTAATGCCGCGCTGCTCGCGCCGGGAGAAGAATCAGCCATCGGGCCTGCTTCTCCGAGGGAGCAGGAGCTCGATTCAGCAGACGTGGCTGGAGAGGACTCATCTGCCTCCAATCCCGCTGCTATATCAGCCTGCGAGCCCCACGAGTGCAGGCGCCACTTTGCCTCAGCAGCGAGAGCGAAGTGTGCGCATAGCCATGCGACTACAATGCGGGCAATCGACTTCCTCGAGAGCCGATTGTGCATGCTCCACTCCCAAGCAAACAACACACCGATCATGTGAATCCTTCCCAGTAATGAAACGGGGACACGGAAAGACACACTTACGGAAATTCTGTCTGCTAGCCATCACTTGATCAGAAAAACACAGTATCAGAAAAACAAAGCGCTTACCTGAATGAGCAGAAGCTAGCGTCTTTTCCATCTCGCAGCCATTTGTAGCTTCCTGTTTACGCAACGTCACCGGCCGATGACGTCATGTCCCAACGCCTATTGGTCAGATTACACATGTGGTTCAGAGAGCGGTCGCGCAGGGGCGTTCCCATAGCGTTTCGACGCAGCTTGAGTTCCGAAGGGGAACTAGAAACAAGCATAGAGTTACTACACCATTGCGTGTTGATGTAAACACACACACCACCATCGCAAGCCTTACCGCACAGAGCTGCATTTCTGTCTGCACAAAAGTCTAGCTGAATTGAGGCGTTCGGATCTCTGTCGCTGAGCCACATCTCCATGAAAACAAAGGTGCAGCAGTTTCTAAACTCTCGCCGTGTAGTGTGTTCGAGTCAGATGTAGTCCAGTTTATTGTCCAGGCTGCAAACATTGGAAAATAGAATCAACAGGTGAGCCGGCTGGGTAAGGTTTGTTTTTAGCCTAGCACGGATACCTTCCCGCTTACCATGCTTCCACTTCCTTGCTTACCACTTTTGGTGTCCCCTCTCCTGGTCTCCAATATCAGGTGATGCTGAGGACTGGAGGCCTGATCTTTGCAGCAAGCCGAGTTCGTGAAGCCTTCCCAGCACATCATCGTGCAGGTTGGTTGTTGATTGTATACATAAACGCCGATGTCTCTGGTGTCCATGTACTAGTAATAGTCGGGCTAAAAAAAGTAGAAAACGTAAATAGCACCATATTGAATAAAAAATAGAAAAACCATATTCACTGAGACAATCTCTGCAGAAACAGCTTTTTCGGAATCCAATAGCCGTTGTGTACACTTGGTCCTGATAAGCCTCAAGACTATTTTCCACTCAACTAAAACTTTTTTAGTTAAACCCAACTCTTGCAAAATGGTTAATATTTAAGTGCAAAGTGGCTGAAACTTTCTGTGCACTTCCAATCGAGATCTTGAATTTTTTTTACAGTTGTTGAACAGATTCAAAAGAATCCCACTGAGACACATCACAAGTATATGTCATAAATCATGTCAGTGGTGCCCTATAGTGGTTTTTTGCTTCTTAGTATGAAAATGTCTCAACAACTGAAGTTATGTGACAGTGGCATATTTTTGGTTTTGCATATTTTTAAAACTTCCTCTATGCAAGACTTTTCAAAGAAACACCACAAACACAAAAGCCACATACCTCACCTCTGTAGACATTTACATGAATCAAGAGAAATTGTTTCACATATTTGGACAGCAAGCATCTTCTTTTATCATATCTTGTTTCAGAGTCATGTTCAGCACTATGGCAGATAAGCACTGTGTCTGTCTTTTTGTATAAATACAAAATTCCAGACTTTTGATTTTTCTCCTTCAGTCTGTGCCTTCATGAACGCTTAATAAACAGATATGAGTGTATTTTAGCTGCAGCATAATTATAAACATTTTGCCAGCAAAAGTAAAGAAAATGAGCAGTCTTAAATTCTACATTGAAATGAAAGCACCGTTCAGTAAATATTAGCTAACTGGAAGCCTAAGCTGCATTAGGTAATCTGAGGCTGTGTTAGCTTTGACAAAAGAAAATAAATAAATTAATTAATTAATCATCATCATCAGCAGCAGCAGCATTTAAAACATGTACGTTTGCTTACAATTGTAGACTACTATATTGGCATGGAAGATGATACCATGACTTTATCAACAAATGTAACATGTATCCAAGCCTCTGTAGCAGTAATTGCATAGTAAATATTGTTTTCAATATTTTCAGATTTCTATATTCTACAGGCACGATACAGATGGTGACTATAATCGGTTTATCTTGTTTTTTGGTACTTTTTAACTCCTTCTTTAACCTCAAGAGTATTAACATAGGCTAACTATTTCTTACTCATAAGCTTTTGGTGCTGCTATGTAACTACCTTAAAACTTGTAAATATTTCTGTGGCTAGGTTTTCATATTTAATTTTCCAATATGTTTTTAATTTCTAAAGCATCCTCTATTTTGTAATGCCAGCTCATTTATTATTAAATGAAATTATTTTGAATATTGAATATACATTTAATTTCAGCAAAACTTTTGACCTAATTCTGATTTAAAAGAATTGTAAGGATGATAACATTTTTAGGCATGTCTTGACAATCAAGTTCTAAAGTTCTATCACTTTTATTTCTTTGTTTTGTTTGACTTAATAAAATTCAGGAAAATGCAACAGTGGGCTCTTACACAAAACCTGACACACAACTTTTAGCAAACAGCTTGCAAAAAGACTTTTTGGAAAGTTCAATCCACTTGAATGGATCTGATATTCCATTTTTTAATGAGGTCATCAACAGGCTTGGAAATATGAAAAATTATAATAAAAAAAAATAATAAAAAAAAAACCACAATAATGGCCTTCACCGCCTTTTTTAGTCTTTGCTTTCAGGCAGGTCACAATAGCTGCTGCCTTGTCAATTTGGAGATAACTTTAAGAGGAGTAAAAAAAAAATTTATGCGGGTTTAGGAGGATTTGTTTCGGCAGTGTAGCATAACCAGACAATCACTGCATTGTATGGAGAAAACAAAAGGCAGTGGTGATACTTTGTTTCACAAACAAATACAGACAAAGACTAAGGTGGACAGGAAATCAAATGTAAATAGCTTGTGTGTTTTGTTTGATGGTGTCAGAAATAACTGGAGTATGCAAAAGAATTCTGACAAGGTTGTTTATGTAGAAATTAAAATCAAATGCAATTAAAAATACATTTGAATTGAAAGAGAAAAAGTAACTAGTGAAATGCTTGGATTTGCTTCTGTGAGCCTTTCCTCTCTAATACTGTAAGCATCCCTTCTTATGCCCCTCTTTACTTCAAGGTGAGTTAAGAACAGTCCTCTTGAGACAGAATTGCTTGGAGTGTAGCGATTTTGGCTTGCAAAGCAAGGTAAATATTTATAAGTAATTATAACGTGTTATAGTGACTCCTAAATATTTTAACCTAAGTTGAAATTAACGGTAATGGAATTAACGTTACGCTTATTTGGTCTGTTCGTCCACCGAACCGACCGTGTAACCTTTATTAATTCTATGAAGGCGGTATCTTCCCGGCCAAGAAAGATTCACTTCCCTTTTACTTTATACTGTAATTTAAATTAAATTAACTTAATAGAGCATGTAGTTCAGACCAGATGTTGCAGGTACCTTAAGCTTGTGAGCGATACTCATAGACAATCACTTGTGGCACAAAAATATGGCATTTAATGAATGAGACAAACACAGCATAAAACTAACTACACAAACAAACAAAAGAAATAGAGAAAACAAGGATGAAAATAAAATAACAAAAAAGAAATTAAAATTGGGGAAAGGGAGGAAGAGACTGGAAAGAAGAAATTAGAGAAAGGAAGAAAAGGAATGGCAAGCTTAAACTTCAAAATTAATCACACCCTAACCGGGAAATCGTCACCGGAATCTTAAATTCACCTTAAGACACAATACAAGGTTCATCCTTAAAATACGCATCTAAATTGGTTGGTAAAGAAGACGGTTACTTGCATTGGCTTACTGCACAAGAGTCCTGATGCAACAGAGAAATCTCACAAGAGTCAGTAAGGGTGGGTTCAGACGTTCTTCCAAGTTCTCCTGAAGATCAGAGCAGTTGTAGTTCTTGGAGGTGAAGCTTGCTGGAACTTCTTTGAAGGAAGATGGAGTCGTCTCTATGCTGTTCCGAAAATCTGACCACAGATTTGTGGTGTTTGTGACAATTTAAAGGTCGCGAACTCCACCCATACTACGGCCTGAGATTTCGGAGGGAAAAACTCCCTTTGTTTCAGGTGTCTGTGGGCGTGGTTTAGCTATCAGACTTTTAGATGACTTTAAAGTTTTATGCAAGGTGTATTAAGACAGTATGGCGCCTTTCGTGCTCAAATAAAATACACCATTGTTTGAAAAATGAGTAACCGATAATTTTGTGGTCATTTGGATACTAAACATGAAGGGTAATGACGGTATAAATACAGTGGTACATTACATACACAGATCAGTAATCAAAGTGTAACTGATGTTACTACAGTGTTGTGTTCTGACACATGAATAAAATACACCCTTGTCAGGAAAGTAAAGAGTAAATAATTTTAAGTCAGGCAAGTCTTAACAGAAGAAACACATTACAACAGGGTTATAAGAATAAGAATCTTAGAGTATCTTATCTACTTGTTTTATTAGTAAAAGGAATGTCTCATTGTGTTGTGTGTGTGTGTGTTCTGGTTGAGGGCCCCTATGAGTTCAATCAGAGAAGCAGCATGGGGTTATCTGGTCTTTGTGTAGGCTCCAGTCATTCTGGAGCCATTCTTGTGTGTGTTAAACTGGGTTGCTCACCGGTTGATTAAAGATTAGATGCCGAAGTTTAGGGTGCCTGGGACCTGAAATCTAAATGACCTGTACCAGACACTACAGGAGAAATTAAAAGATAAAACAAGTTTAACACCTACTGATGACACAATGCCTTTCATTAGAATTGAGTGTCAGTTAACTTTAAAGTGAATCAAAAAAAGACAAAGTGATGCAAATGGGGCCTTTAAAAGTCAGAGGTGGATTAATGATTCATCAGCATCAAGTGATGATAGCTCCCAAATATTTTCAACACATCACCATCAACACACGTGGTGACCGTGTACTGGACCACTGCTACTCTCCTTTCTGGAATGTGTTCCGGGCAGCCTCTGATGACGACATAGAGGCGTACTCAGGTGCGGCCTTCTCAGCGCGGACATCCGCTTTTAAATCTGGGAATCCTGATGATCGCAAACAAGCCAGCAACAATCTCAGGAAAACCATCAAAGCCGCAAAAAGACAATATAAATGTAAAGTTGAAGAACAATTCAACACCAACGATGTGAGAAGCATGTGGCAGGGCATCAATAACATCTCAGATTTTAAAGGGAACAAACCAGCGACAGTGAACAATGCTGCCTCTCTACGGGATGAGCTAAATAACTTTTATGCTCGTTTCGACGCTCACAACCCTGCCCTCGCAGAGAGTGCTCCCGCAGCTGCAGGAGATGTGAGTGCACTCTCCATCTCTGTCGCGGATGTAACCTTACCCTTCCGACGGGTAAACATCCGGCAAGGCTGCGGGTCCTGAGGGCATCCCAGGCCGCGTTAGCTGCTGTTTTCACAGACATTTTCAACCTCTCCCTCTGTCTGTCTGTGGTTCCATCATGCTTCAAAAAATCCACCGTTGTGCCCATACCCAAGAAAAACAGAATCACATGCCTAAATGATTGGAGGCCAGTTGCTTTCACACCCATCTTCAGCAAGTGTTTTGAGAGACTCATCAGAGAATACATCTGCTCTGTGCTGCCTGCCTGACTGGATCTGCTACAGTTTGCATACAGCAGTAACCATTCCACAGACTATGCTATTGCTTTCACCCTACACACTCTCTCCCACCTGGAAAATAAGAACACCTATGTGAGAATGCTGTTTGTGGACTACAGCTCAGCATTTAACACCCTAGTGCCTGCCACACTTGTTGCAGAAGTCAGGTGGTAAGAATGGGCAGCAACACTTTATCCCCACTGATCCTCAACACTGGTGCTCCTCATAACACTACTGTACTGCCTGTACAGCCACGCACAGCTCCAATGTCATCTTCAAATTTGCTGACGTTACAACGGTGATAGGCCTGATCACCTACAACGATGAGACGGCCTACAGAGAAGAGGTGAGCACCCTGACTAAATGGTGCCAGGAGAACCACCTCTCACTCAATATTGACAAAACCAACGAGCTGGTGGTGGATTTCATGAGACAGAGCAGAGAACACAAACCCATCACCATCAACAAGACACCTGTGGAGCGGGTGAGCCGCTTCACATTTCTGGGTGCTAACATCAGTGAGGATCTCACCTGTCTCACCTGGTCCATACACACCGACACAGTGCTGAAGAAGGCACATCAATGTCTCTTCTTCCTGAGTTGGCTGAGGAAGGTTGGAATGAGCCCCAGCATCCCCAGAACGTTCTACATCTGCACTATAGAGAGCATCCTGATGGGCTGCATCACTGCCTGGTTTGGAAACAGCACACTGCATTTAAACTGCATTTATACACACTGGACTATACATACACACTGCATTTTATTTAATATAACAATCTATCTGACATTATTCTGTATATATATAATATTTATATTTATACTTATACATACATATTTATAGTACATATTGTATATAATGTGTAGTGCATTGTAAATATGTCTTATAGTACAATGTGTGTACTGACTATGTACAGGCTTATTGCATCTTTTTCACATTTGCACATTTCACCTGGTATTGAGCTTTTTGCACATTTTAACCCGTATGTAAACTATTCTTAATTTCTGTTTAATTACTGTATGTAAATTGTTCTGCGATTTCGCTCACCAAGGCACATGTGCTGTGGTGATGTGACAATAAAAGTGACTTGACTTGACTGGACTAGATATTGATAAATTGAGTAAAGATATGATACATTCTAGAGACAATAAGATAAAGATAAATGAATGCATGACATGAACTTAATTGACTAACTACATTCTACAGCCATATGATGGAATGATGATATGATAGAATACTGTGAGAACCTATGCTAATTTGGCCACTGGAATGCAACATCTACCTTGAGTGAGACTTAGAGCCATAAGACATAAATTTGAGAAACTGTTGTGGATAGCGAATCATTTTTTTCATGGTAATGTTTATGAATTTGTAAAAAAAAGAAGAAAAGAAAATACTTTAAGTGGTATCACAGTGGAACACCAGGCCACATTGCTAAACCATTCAGATCTAAAAAGAAAGATTTTGATAAACCTGAGAGAATTCAAGGCAATTCAAACAACTTAAACTCATTGTAACGGCACCACCTGCAGCTAGTATCGGGCTGCCTGACCCATACTGTTCACTTCCAGTCCTAGGAACATTTAAACCTTGCTCATGCTGGCATTCAGTGTGAAGTATTGTCAGTTTAACTACACCATGGGAACGAGACTCTGCGTCAGTGCTGACTCTACAGTATGGGAATGCTTCTGTGAGGAAGTTGTGTCTGAAACTCTGTGTGTACACACGCCAATTTAATGGCTCGGAAAAGACCCGAGACGAAGTGAGTACGCACCAGTAAGTCCATATAAAGGCATCTACGTCACACTGCTCCAGCTTCTATTTGTCTGAAGGAAGTGCAACAGGACACCCGGTGCGTGGCCAGCTACACAGCATCTCGTTCCTTTCTAAGGGAACCGTGTCACATACATAAAGTGGTGTATTTCCCTTTCGAGGGAACTCGACGCTGCATCAGTGCTGACGCTATGGGAATGCCAATACCCACACCGCCACGCACCGGTCGATGACTGCGCCAGAGGCTGTGAAAGAGCACAAGCAGACTAGGAACAGAACATCAGGACCTGGGACTCTGGAGTGGGGTCCAAGTCCAGGTCATAGAATCTGATAAAGGTGTGTGAGAGGACCATCCTGCCGCAGCACAAATATCTTCAAGGGGGACACCCCTGGCCAAGGCATTGGACGAGGCCTCCACTACCCAGTGCACCAGGTGCTGTTTGGAAACCGGATAACCCCTATTCTGGCCCCCAAAACAGACAAAAAGGGCGGAGGAGTTATGTCACGAGCTAGAGCGTTGGACATAAGTCGTCAAGGCCCTTACTGGGTAAATGCAAAAGTAATTGGGTAAATATGCAAAGTAAATGCAACCTTTTCAGTTCCACCGACTAATGGGGCGGGGGACAGTAGGCCTGCAGGATGATTGGACAACATGGGACATATCCTGCCCTGGGGTGCAGAATAGCCTTGGACATGCCAGGGGAAAATTCTAGGCAGGTGGGGGCAATCTACAAAGCCTTCAAATCACCCAATCTTTTAAGAGAGGCCAAGGGTAGAAGCAGAGCCAACTTCAGGGTCAGAAACTTCTCATGGGCTCAAAGGGGGCTTCCAGCAGCCACTCCAGGACCACAGAGAGGTCCCAGCCACCTGACCACGCAGAAAGCAAGAGACCAGAGGGTGCCTACCCAAGGAGGCCCCAAGGACAGGTTCATTGTTCGCGGTGATAGCGGCCACGTACACCTTTATCCCTCTGGAGCCTGAGGGTGTTTTGGGCCCCTTGAGAGATTTTGACATGCTCTTACATTTGTTTTTTTTTTAGTTGCTTTCAAATGTATTATTGACAAAATACTTATTACACTGTATTCGGCACAAACTGGGCTACCATAATATGTAAACAACTTATATGTGTGTGTTTGTATTTTTGACAAAATAAGGTTTATGCGTGGTTTTTGAAAAAACAAACAAAAAAAAAACATATAGTAAACATGTTTTCACAAGACTTTTTGAGAACAGATCTTCTAATGTAGGTTTTTTTTTGTAATCATGTGAAAATAATCCTGCCTGCTCATTCACATTAAACAATACATTGATTTAAAATTTAAAAGACACTTTCTACTTTGAAAGGCCATATGCAAAGAGGCATCGATATGCTGTGACTGACAGCTTTGTAGACAATGGGTCACATAATGAGCTGTGGATTACATAATGAGTCGTGGATCACTGAGCCAGGATCTGAGTGAGAAGTACAGTACTACAAGAAAGAATGTGTTTCCTTTGTGGTTTATTTAAAATACACATTAGCAAGGACAGCATTAAAAAGGGAATTGTATAACAATAAAACAATACAGTACAGTATGTACTGTATAAAAAAAAAAGGAGTACAATAACACAAACAATAACACAATACACTAGAGTAGGGTTCCTCAAATCCTAGCTTATAGGGCTACAATACTATGCATAAAATAAATAATGGCATAAAACAATGTGATTACACATTGTTTTATGCCACTGTCCGGGGGGCGTGTGGCTCATCGTCTGAACTATTTACCTGTGAATAGCGGGGGGGCATGTCCGGTTGCAGCTCATTATCAGATAATGACCTGAGCTGTAAATTCTGTGCCTCTGCTCGGTTTCACATGATTTATATTCATTGGAAACATATGTTTTTTATTTCACCGAGTTATTCTAAAACTACATACTTTAAGCTGTCTAAAGATATCTTTTTTATTTCCGTGTGTCAGATATTGGCCGAGTTTCAGCGCTTTTTGACGTGTTATTAAACAAAGATCACGCAGACATTCAGGAGGGAGACTAGGTCCATGAACCAAGCTCAAGAGAGCCAACGAGGGGCAACTAGGAGAAGGTTGACTTTGTTGTGGCGCAATCTGGCTAGGACTTGCGGGAGCAGAGCTACCGGGAGAAAGGCGTACAGACAGAGCCTCAGCCACGTCCATACCAAGGCATCCAGGCCCAAAGGGGCTGGATGAGAGAGGGAGAACCACAGCGGACAGTAGGTCAACCCCTTAGACTTATGACTGGACGCCATAGCCTTCAACTGGGCCAGAATGAGCCAGTCATCCAGGTAATTCAGTACATCAATGCCCAGGAGACACGACAGTGCCAGGGCAGCATCCATGCACTTTGTAAACATGCGTGGTGAAAGGGCTCGGCCAAAAGGAAGAACACAATACTGGTACACTTTGCCCCCGAAAGCAAACCTGAGGAACTTCCTGTGCTCTTGCAGAATGCTTATGTGAAAATAAGCGTCTTTGAGGTCGATTGTCACAAACCAGTCTTTAGATCTGATCTGGGACACAATTACCTTGAACGTGAGCATCTTGAACTTGTAAGTCTTCAGAGTACAGTTCAGAGCCCGCAGGTCCAAAATCGGACGCTGCCCCCCGTCCTTCTTGGGAACAAGAAAATATCGTCTGTAAAAGCCGGAGTCCCGATCTAGGAGGGGAACATGCTCTATGGCCCCTTTCCTCAGTAGTTAGAGAAGTCATGACCGCCTGGTGCCCGCCAACGATCGTGAGCAACACACTCTGGAAGCAGGGAGGACGGGAGGAAAACTGGATCCTGTACCCTTTTTCTACAGTATCCAGGACCCACTGAGACACCCCTGGCAGAAGTTTCCACACTGCTTGGTAGTCTGACAGTGGTGTCAAGCTCACACAGACCTCCCGGGTTCCCTGAAACAGCGCATTGGCAGGTGCTAACCCAGGGAGATCCGTGCAAGGAAGGGGAGCAGGCACAGACCCTACTGCCCCTTGAAACTGCAATAAGGGGAGCGTTCCTGAATAGGACACTCCTAGGAACCCAGCCCTTGAGCATCAGGACACCTTTGTAGCCCGCCTGGTTGAGATGACAGACCTAAGGTCCCCTCTCACCTGACAGGTCTGGGCCCGGGTATGCTGACTGGCCTCCCTTGTCTTAGATGTCCTACAAGGCTTGGATGGAAGGGCAGGCTTCCTCCATGCGGGCGATGTAGGTGAGAGATAGCCCGCAAGCATCTCTTTAACCCCAGGCATCGCCCTATAGACCTATAATGTCTGTATAGTCAGACATGGCTGGAGAAAAAATACGTGCCAAAAATGGATTTCTCCAAGGCTTTGACACCTCAGCATGGAGGTCTGGAAAAAAAGGCAGTCACCTGCGTGAAGTCAGAAAGCGGTCATCCAGCTTTGAACAGATGACACTAACTTCCTCTTCAGGCCAATCTAAATTCAAATTGGCCACAGCACGAGTCACCATCTCGAGAAGCTCCACAAACACCACTGATTACATCAGGATTTCAGAGGTGGAAAGTTCCTCCCCACCCGCATGGAACTCCTCAGAGCCAGTCGCGGAAAGCAGCATGCTCTCTTCCGGGTCTGGAGAAGTCGCTGCGCAAGCTCCCAAAACTGAAACCAAGCAAGCGGAGTCAGGGGAGAGGGCAAGAGAAAGTCTCTTGCTCTGCTTCTGCTAACTCAACCTGCGAACCCCATGATTGAAGCCACCGTGCCGCCACGGCAGACGCAGGACACGAATCACGAGGCGCAGAGCTGAAGCTGAATATATAGCCAGGCATGATTGGAGAGTACACAGAGGGAATCCCTCACAATGCACGCAACCATCTCCTTCGAAAGCTGACCGGGCATGCTCCTCTCCCAAAAAAACAAAGCAGAGTACGTGTCATCCCCCATGATAAAGCGGGGGCACGGATGCATGCATCTCTTAAAATGCTTGGACTGGAAAAGGAACTACAATTCTGAGCCTTTGCTATTGTATTCCCTTGTGTTTACCATTGTGTGCATTTTAGGTTGTGTGTTTGTATTTGTTTTCCAAGCAGACTGACTTTCTTGTTGTTTGGACATTTAGCCTGTTTGCTTCACTGAAATAAATTTGCCTGCTTGGATTGAAAAACCTCAGGGTAACACAGGCTTTTCATAATCATCAGAGTGATGGAAAGTACCCCAACTCAGTTCAGACAGTTTAATTGGGCCATTGGATACAGTATTGGAGACAGGAAGCAGACCAGGGTACAAGCTGCTTTTCTGCCCATGAAAACTACACCAAGTTATGTATGTAAACCGGTTCCCTGAGAAGGGAACTTAATGCTGCATCAAGGCTGACAATATGAGAATGCTTCTGTGAGTAAGCTGTCTGTAAAGATTAGTGTGCAGCACACATGGTCACCCAGGGTGTGGCAAGCAATGCTAAATTTCATTCCATTCTAAGGGAAATCCGTTACATTTACATCTACATTATTTAGCAGATGCCCTTAGGTGCCCTTAGGACCTTGCTCAGAGGCCCAGGAGTGGCAAACCGGTGGACATGGAAATCAAACTAACAACCTTCCGATTTGTAGTTCAACACCTTAACCACTAGGCTACCACATCCCCTACATATGTAAATGTGGTGTAGTTCCCTTTTGAGGGAACTTGACACTGTTGTAGGATGACCGAACAACCAGGCATCCTGTGCACCCTGGAGACATTTCCTGCCATGGGTTGCAGGATAGCCGTGACATGCCAACAGCAAGTTCTAGCAGGTGGGGTGACTGACAGGACCTGCTGACCCCCCCCCCCCCACCCAACACACACACACACACACACACATACACTTTTTTGCGGGAGGCCAAGGCTAACAGCAGAGCCGTCTTTACCAAGACCACTGAGAGGTCCCTGGGAGGAATACAAGGTCTGAAGGAAGGTCTTATCCACCTAGCACTGCACAGAAAATGAGAGACCAGGTGGTGCTAACCCAAAGAGGCCCCAAGGACTGGCATGTGGTTAGCATCAATGGTGGCTACATACATAAGAGATGATCCAAGATGGCGGCGCGGCAGTAGCACGCAGCGGCCTCTCCGGATTCAATACGGTGCTAATTACGTTTTTAAGTCTTTATTTACGGTTCTGAGCCCGACCATTGCTTCTACATGGATGCCAGAGACAGCGGTGTTCATGTATACAAACATGTATACAAACACCAGGACCTAATAAAGTACAGAAATCGTGTAACAACCAACCTGCACGATGATGTACTGGTTAGGCTTCGTGACCTCGGCTTGCTGCGGAGACCAGGCCTCCAGTCCCCGGTGTCGCCTGATACCAGAGACCAGGGGAGGGGACGCCGAAAGCGGTTCGCGAGGAAGCGGAAGCGCGGTAAGCGAGCGGGCGTCCGTGCTAGGCTAAAAACAAACCCTAGCCGGCCGGCTCTCCCATCCATTCTACTATCCAACGTTTGCTCCCTGGACAATAAACTGGACTACATCCGACTCGAACGCTCTACACGGAGAGAGGTTAGAAACTGCTGTGTGTTTGTTTTCACGGAGACGTGGCTCAGCGACAGAGTTCCGGACGCCGCCATTCAGCTGGACGGGCTAACTTCATTTAGAGCCGACAGAAATGCAGCTCTTTGCGGTAAGACTCGCGGTGGTGGTGTGTGTGTTTATATCAACACGGAATGGTGCAAGAACTCTGTGCTTGTTTCTACTTACTGCTCATCGTCAGTAGAGTTTGTGACTGTTAGATGCAGACCATTTTATTTACCACGGGAATTTACTACTGTTTACATTGTCGGAGTTTACATTCCTCCTAGCGCTAATGCTAAAGAGGCGCTAAGTGAGCTATACGGAGCTATTAGCGACCTACAGAATGTTCACCCCGACGGACTTTTTATCATCGCCGGAGATTTCAACCATGCAAATCTTAAGTCAGTGCTCCCTAAATTCCATCAGCATGTGGACTTTGCTACGAGAGGTGAAAACACGCTGGATCTTGTTTACACAAACATTCCAGGCGCGTACCGTGCGGAGCCCCGCCCCCACCTCGGCTACTCAGACCACATCACTGTTATGCTAATTCCAGCATACAGACCACTCGTCAGACGCTCAAAACCGGTTCTGAAGCAGGTGAAAACCTGGCCAGCAGGAGCCACTTCTGCTCTTCAGGACTGCTTTGAGTGCACTGACTGGAATATCTTCAGGGAGGCTGCAACCAACGGCGACTCCGTCAACTTGGAGGAGTACACGTCAGCAGTGACCAGTTACATCGGCAAGTGCATTGATGACGTGACCGTTTCCAAGACCATCACTACACGCCCCAACCAGAAGCCGTGGATGAATGCTAATGTGCGTGCTCTGCTGAGGTCTAGGGACCTAGCCTTCAGAACAGGGGACAGGGTGGCCCTAAGAACAGCAAGGGCCAAACTGTCCCGAGCCATCAGAGAGGCAAAGCGTGCACATGCCCAGACAATCCACAGCCACTTCCAGGACAGCGGAGACACCCGGCGCATGTGGCAGGGCATACAGGCGATCACAAACTACAAGACAGCTTCACCTGCTTGTGATAGCGACGCCTCCCTCCCAGACGCGTTGAACGAGTTCTACGCTCGGTTCGAGGTACAGAACAACGTTACGCCAAGGAAGACCATCCCTCGTCCCGACGACCAGGTACTCTGTCTATCCACGGCCGACGTGAGGAGATCTCTATGCAGAGTTAACCCACGGAAGGCTGCTGGACCAGACAACATTCCTGGCAGGGTGCTCAGAGATTGTGCGGAACAGCTAGCGGATGTCTTTACGGACATCTTCAACATTTCCCTGAGCAGCGCCGTTGTTCCTACGTGCCTCAAAACTACCACCATCGTTCCTGTCCCAAAGAAGTCTACAGTGTCTTGCCTCAATGACTATCGTCCCGTTGCACTCACACCCATAGTTATGAAGTGCTTCGAGAAGCTCGTCATGAGGCACATCAAGACCCAGCTACCACCCTCACTTGACCCCCTACAGTTCGCGTATCGTCCAAACCGCTCCACAGACGATGCCATTACCACAGCCCTCCACTTAGCCCTCACCCATCTGGACAATAAGGACACTTATGTACGAATGCTGTTCATAGACTTTAGTTCAGCATTCAATACAATCATCCCTCAGCACCTGATTGGGAAGCTGAGCCTGCTGGGACTAAACACCTCCCTCTGCAACTGGATCCTGGACTTCCTGACTGGGAGACCTCAGTCAGTCCGGATCGGGAACAGCATCTCCAGCACCACCACACTGAACACTGGAGCTCCTCAAGGCTGCGTGCTCAGTCCACTGCTGTTCACTCTGCTGACTCACGACTGTGCAGCAATGCACAGATCGAATCATATTATTAAGTTCGCCGATGACACGACCGTGGTGGGTCTCATCAACAAGAACGACGAGTCAGCATACAGGGAGGAGGTGCAACAACTAACTGCCTGGTGTAGAGCCAACAACCTTTCTCTGAATGTGGACAAAACTAAAGAGATGGTTGTGGACTTCAGGAGAGCACAGAGCGACCACTCTCCGCTGAACATCGACGGATCATCTGTAGAGATCGTCAAGAGCACCAAATTTCTGGGTGTTCATCTAGCGGAGAACCTCACCTGGTCACTCAACACCAGCGCCATCACCAAGAAAGCCCAGCAGCGTCTCTACTTCCTCCGAAGGCTGAGAAAGGCACATCTCCCTCCCCCAACCCTGACCATGTTCTACAGAGGGACCATTGAGAGCATCCTGAGCAGCTGCATCACTGTCTGGTTTGGGAACTGTACGATCTCGGATCGCAAAACCCTGCAGCGGATAGTGAGGACAGCGGAGAAGATCATTGGGGTCTCTCTTCCCTCTATCATGGACACTTACACCACACGCTGCGTCCGCAAAGGCAACAGCATTGTGGATGACCCCACACACCCCTCACACACACTCTTCACCCTCCTGCCGTCTGGAAAAAGGTACCGAAGCATTCGGGCCCTCACGACCAGACTGCGTAACAGTTTCTTCCCACAAGCCATCAGACTTCTCAATAACCGAACTGTACTATACTGAGCACAACATACACACATATCATCTGTATGGACTGCACAGACCCTCACAAAACACACACACTGTTTTGCACACTTTTCTGCTGTTTTTGCACATATTGGACAATATCTCAGTCATCTGCTGTTTTTTGCACAACTCCATATATAATCCAAAGGACCTGCTGCTAAGAACCTGCTGCTGTTCATTCTTTTACTGCACAAAATACTGTTTGAACATTCAGTATTTACACTGGTCGGTCGGCGCTGTTTCTGTTACTGTGTATTGTCTTTTGTGTATTGCATTTTTTGTACTTTTTGTATTGTCTTGTAACTTAATGTCTGCACTGTTTTTTGTCCTGCACTGTCTTTTGTCCTGCACTGTCTTGCTTGTCTTGTCCTGCACTGTTTGCACCAGGTTGCACAGTTGCACTTTATGTGGCTAAGACTACTTACATGTCCTTAGCCCTGTCTTTGTTTTATGTAGCACCTTGATCCTGGAGAAACGTTGTCTCATTTCACTGTGTACTGCAACAGCTATATATGGTTGAAATGACAATAAAAAGCTTCTTGACTTCTTGACTCTTGACACCTATAAAGTAGAGTGGGACGCTGTACCTATGGGGCAGTAAACTGGGTCCTGACACTGTTCATCGCCCAGAGGTAGAAAACCCTTCACTGCAGAGCATACAGCTTCCTAACGGAGGGAGCCCTAGCATTTAATAAAGATCAGATGAGATGCCTGCCTCTAGGAACTGGTCCCTTCAGGTCCAGTCCCAGAGCTTACACATCTCACACATCTCAGGGAAGCGGTGTAGGATTGCTCCCTTCCCCTGAGAGAGATCTTTTCTGACAGGGATCTTCCATGGAGTGCCATTGACGAGAGAGATTAAGTCTGCAAAGCAAACTGGAGTGGGCCAACAAGGAGCCACTAGAAGGTGGACTAGATCATGACAAATTCTCGCTAGAACTTCTGGTAGCAGAGCTACCGGGGGAAAGGCTTACAGACAGAGCCTCAGCCACGTCTGTACCAGGAAATCCAGGCCCAGAGGGGAATACCATAGCGGACAATGGGTAGACTCTTTGGAGGAGAACAGATCCACTTAGACCTAGGTAAAAATCTGCTAAATGCACTCCCTCCCAAAGGGCCCACTCTCCAGGCCTCAGCACCTGCCACTACATGAAGTCTGCATACTGATTTATATGCCCTGGGATGAAAATCACTCATAGTAAAAGAATTCTGGTCTCTTGCCTGAGCATAATCTGCTGCACCAACCTGAACAGGGGGCCTTCTGAAACTGAGGGGATGCCTGCAGGTGTAACGAGTTATAAATGTAATACATTATTGTCTTTTTCACAAAAATCCTTATTATATTACTGTATTATTTTCGTTTTCTTTCCTTGGGTATTAAGTATTCATTTTGCTGTTCGCTTTTAAGAGACTTTTATTTTGAGACTCTTGGTGTTACACGGAGTGCATTGTCACGAGGTGCCTACGAGTAATTTATTTTCTTTATTGACATTAATCGACAGAGAGGTGGGTTGATTGGTGGGCAAGCGAAGGTGAAGGAAAGCGTCCTGAGCCTTCCTTGAACACAAATCAGATAAGAGTAGCAGTGGTTAGCATGAGACTGGCTATACAGGGATAAAAGCCTACACCCCTGAGCCAGGAATGGAATAGACTCATGTGAAGCTGACACAAAGGGTTAACATTGGTTGCTGAGCATTTTCTGTGTCTCAGCGAGCTTTGGCCTAGCCGAACAGTTTTCACTGCTGACAAGATGGAAGCCACCTGAGCGGGAGACAGACATGCCTGCATCGTGGTGGAATCAGAAACTACCCCGAAGAAGGATGGTTCTCTGAGAAGGAGAAAGTACAGACTTCTCTGGATTCAGCCTAGAGACCTCATATGGGCAAGCACAGCATCCTAATGATTGGCTCCCATAGCCCTTGACTGGGCCAGAATGAGCCAGTCATCCAGGTAATTCAGTACATGGTGCTAGAGCAGCATCCATGCACTCATAAATGTGTTCTAAACCAAATGGAACAACACAATACTGGTAAGCTTCACCTTGAAAGTGAACCTGAGGAACTTCCTCTGCTCTGGAAGAATGCCTATGTGAAAATAGGTTCTTTGAGGTCTATTATCACAAACCTGCCTTTGAACCTGATTGCGATGCAATAAGATTTATCGTGAGGATCTTGAACTTGAAAGTCTTCAGAATACAGCCCCCACGTCCAAAATTGGACACAACCCCCCATCTTTCCCATGTTTAGGCAGCACAGATAATTGTTATATTATTATAACTTATATTAATAATACTTTAATTGACTTTGGCTTGGCAGTTGACACCTCCATGGTTCCCATCCTTTCGACCTGGGTAAAGGTTTCATATGTAAATGACTATGCTGTGAACAATACAAATGCAAACCAGGGTAGTGGAGGACCTATGCACTGATTGCATAGAAGTGTTACTTCTTGACTTCTTGCCTTGATGAAGTGCACAGTGATGCAGTAGGTTCGTCCAATCACTTGAGGTCAAAAGCACCATGAAAGTATGTGCAAAACCATAACACATAAACACACAAATGTTACTTTACTTTGGAATTATCTTACTTTTTTTTGTATCTCTCATATATTTTGATGTTTCTAATGTCTGTATGTCACCTCACTTTTGGTACTCCTGAGATTAATCAACAGGAATGTGGGCTGAGTGATTAATACACTTCAGCAAGTCCCAAGAATGAATAACAGGGTGCTTAAATCAGTCAATGAGAGAGAATTTAAATCAGTCAATCTTTGGACTGACTCAATGTAAGTCTAACAGCTGCTTGACTGAGGAGTTTAAGAGGAAGAGGTGGCTGCATAATGCCAAAATTGCAGTAAGAACAAATTCCACTGATGAAATCATGCTAAAGTGTTTTGGAAAACCAATGTAAGTTTGTTCATAAAGATTTTTCTTGCATTTTGCATGGGGCAGTCCATAAGCTACATAACTTGGAGTTTAATTGTAGGCCCAATGATCCAGATCAAGGGTAAGGCTAAAAGATATATACCCTAGCAAGAATTATGTTGTGCAAACTCAAATAAACATATTTTAATTGAGTACATTTGCCTCCACAGATTGAACTCTAATTTAATGAGACAGTCATATAATGAGACAGTCACTTCATTTTTAGTTGGAGCTCTATTTTGCAATGTAGGCCTAGATAGGAATGCCTTTGTTGGGTAAGTCATTTTCATTGTGTTCACTTAGACCGCAACACTCACTCTTTTCTCTGCTCTGAGTTAGCTAGGAGAAAGAAAAGGGGGAAATCAGGGCATTCGGGAGAAAGGACCTATCCCTGTCTTTAATCCCTGTTAAATTAAGTTTCTGATGAGCTCAGATACCTCAGGGTTCAATCCCTTGCCACAGTCAAGCTCCTTTAGCAGGTCAGCCTGGTAGACCCTCAAGACTGCCATGGTGTGCAAGGCCACACTGGCTTAGCCTTCTGCCATGTAAGCATTAACTACAAGGGCTGAGGTGGCTCTACATGGCCTAGAAGGAAGCGCTGGCTTCCTCCATGCAGGTGATGTAGAGGAGACATAGCTCACAAGTGTCTCTTCAGCCCTAGGCATGGCTGCATACCCATGATTTCTGAGCCATAAAATGGCCAAAAAATTTGTGGTGGCTGGGGAAAAGAGATAGGATGAATGGGGATTCTCCCAGGACCTTGATACTTCAGCATGGAGGTCCAGAAAAATGGCAGCTGCCTACTTGGAGCTTGCATGCGGCCTGAAGTCACAAAGTGGTTGTCTATCTATGGTTATCTTCCTCTCCAGGTTAATTGAAATTTAATTTAGCAACAGCACATGCTACCACCTTGAATACCACTGATTGCTGTGGCAAATCAAAAGAAGCAAGCTTCTTCTCACTTACATTGGGGGTACACACGAAACAACCCCTGATGTCCCAACCTTGTACAGTATAGACCCCCCAGGGCCCTACACTAATTTTCCTAGAGAATTTCCAGGATTTGACAAAACAAACAATGCTTTAGGGCTCACATACATGGACCTACTAAACTATATGATGTATATGATGCCAAACAGACTGAACAAACTTATCCATAAGGCATGTGATGTGGGGGTGGAGATGGACTCTCTGACTGTAGTGTCAGAAAAAAGGATGTTGTCTACGCTATTGGCCATCTTAGACATCTTCCACTCACTCCATGATGTCCTGGATAGATACAGGAATACATTCAGTCATACTCATTCAACCAAGGTGCTCCACAGAGCAACAGAGGAAATCCTTCAAACATTCCTAGGAAATGAAATTGAGGGATAGAGGGATCTTAATGCCTGTTTCATGTGATAACGGACCACAAAAACCTTGAATGTATAAAAAATGCATCTCAAGGCCTGGCAAGCCAGATGAGTGCTTTTTTATGTGCATCAATTTCACAGACACATACAGACCTGAGACTTACACCAGCAAGGCCGATTTCCTCTCTTTTCCATGAGCCAATTCGGAATTCATACTACAGTAAATTTAGCAAGCACAGTAAATGTAAGCCACCAGATTGCCTACAAAACATCATGTACCGACAAGCCTTTAGCTCAGACCACAACAGCATCCAAAGGATTGTTACATTACTGCAGAATGCTTTTTGGTGGCGTTTTTTTGGCTTTGTCAAGGCCTGCTTTATATGCACCCAATCCAAGACTTCATTTCAACTCCATGCAGGTCTTCTAGAGCCTTTACTTAATCCACAAAAATAGCCAGTAGATTTTTTTCATGGTCTTCTAGATTTGTTCATGGTCTTATAAGTTCCCATGAACATACTACAATCCTGGTGATCATTGATGGTTTCTCTAAGTCCTGCAGACTGGTACCCCTCAAGGGACTCCCTACAGCTATAGACATTGCCAAGGCATTTTATCAACCATGTGTTCTGCATTTACAGCCTCCTGGAGAACATCATATCTGACAGAAGAACCCAATCAACAATCATCTTCACCCCATAAACCCCAGTCCCCCAGCCCAATCACCATATCTAACTGTAATTATGTGTACTGTATTCCTCCTAAAGCCAGCACACACAGGCTAAGAATGTCAAAAATGAGCCCCAACCTCCACTAGACATTGAAGGAGCCCCGGACTGCCTGCTGCATGAAATTCTGTATTCTTGATGTAGGAGAGGCCACATCCAAAATCTTGTGGAATGGGAGTGGACTTTAAATGCCATGTAAATGCTACACGAAGCATTAAGTATTGTTAGTTTTACTCTACTGAGCTGTTTATTGATTCTTTCTTCCTGATATTCATGCACTGACTATTGGTCTTCTTTTTGGTTTTCCGTGTTTTTGGATTGTGTTTTGGTTTTGTTTGCGCCACTGATTTTAGTTTCACGCTAAGTGCCCATTTTCTGACCAAACCATAATCTAAAAAAATCTAAACTCTGCATATGGATTTTGTAGCTCCTGTTTCTGATGGATGATTACAAGAATGTTTCTTTTTGTGTTTTCTTTTTATGTTTTGTTCCTGCTTTTTTGTTTGTGTTGCAATTGTTCTTACATTTTGTTTGCTTTGTATGTGTTGTTACTTTTTTAATTATTAAATATATTTATTAATGATGACAATCATAAATTTACCTTACTTTAAATATGAAATGATAAAAGCAATAAGAATAAAATGCTTGAAAGATTTATTTTGAATGATTAATTCAGTACAGAGGATTACAAATATTGGTTAAAATGGTTAAAATATGTAATAAAATATTTTGATATAACTTTTATTCATAATTAAAGCAATAATTAATGAATAAACATAGATTTCAGGCTAAAGGAAAGAAGTTTCAAGCTAACAAGTCAGAATTTCATGGTAATTGCAGCTGAGTCGTAGAAATCTACAGATCGGCGTCTTCTGGAAAGTTGTAGAGGGCATGACTGAAAGAAGAAATGAAAAGCAGTGGGAAAAATAAATGCAAGAACTGCAAACGCAAATGGAATTTCTAATATATTAATGCTTCATTATTGCCTTGTCTTTTGGAAAACTTACCATTGCACAGTTGGTTGTACACAGTTGGACCTGGCAGTGCAGGTAGATCTTGGAGGAGAAGCCAGTGAATGTGAACATCCTGAACGAGAAGTGGCTGGATGTGGAGACACCATTCTGCAACACAGCCACTGTGCCGTCATTGAGGTTTGGACATCTGGAGAAAGAAATTACTGTCCCGTAAGTGATCTGAAAGCTACAGTCACATTTTCAGTCTAATTCTTTTCACCTACTCATTAATGATCAGGTCCCAGCGGACAGAATAATCAATCTGGTTGACTGGTGTGGCCCAGCAGTTGTCCAGAACAAGAGCAATCTGAGTGTTGTCAAACTGATCCACTTCCACTGCTATATACATCTGATGGTTCACTTCTAGTGTCACATTGCCAGAGTATGGTACCAAGAATGTAGCATCGGTATACGGGGTCATGCGGATCTGGTATGTGCCCCCAGTGGACAGATGCTGGCTCGTTATTCTGCGAACAGAAATAAATGCATTTTAACATTTTAATAATAATAAAAATCATCATCATATAGTTTATATATTACTGCATAGACCTCTTTACAGGCTATATGAAATCAGAGTTACAACTAGTTGATTAGGTGAAATATACTGTGCGTCTGCTTAAGATTTGACACTGTAGCTAGATTTATACCCTCCTATGGCTTCAATGTCCGTGGGCATGGAGATGCTCTGGATGATTGGATACACACAGGAAAAGGCGATGTTGATCCCACCAGTACGACTGATTATACCCCTCCTGTTACTCGAAAGAACATTGTTCTTGAAGATGATGTGTGTTGCATTATTCTAAAGAAAGACAAAATATTACAGAATTATGTTTTGCATTTTGTGATTGAAATTGTACACTCTTACAAAATATTTTCAACATGTGCTTAAATAAACAGGTCCTGTTCTCACCAAGGTTTAATAAATATAATAAATATAATATAATCGAGTGCAATTGTTTTTTGTTTTTACCTCCAGAGTTGTGCCACACGTGTTAGCATAACTGTCAAATTTAAAGACCAGTCTGTTATTTTCGATCTCCCCCTTGCAGTTTAGGTCATTAAGGTGGAGAACATCTGCAGAATATCCAGCTTCAAAGAGCTGACAGCGAGACAGAGACAGTGATCCATTACTCCCTGAACATGTTTCGGTGGCATCTGCGGGAAAAATGGAAAAAATCTAAATAATGTTGAATTAGTTCACAGAGAAGTGCATGAGTGGAAAAAAAAATCATGTATATATATCTGAACCACTGGATGACATTTCTCAGCGATTGGTTCTTAAAATCAATATTAACTGTTATATTTGAAAGCAGCAAGTGAATGTGAGTATTGTTGTGGTGTTTTTTTTTTAATAAAATGGCATTTATTTAAATATTATTTCAATATATCTATAAAGCATGCTCTACCACATAACTGCCAAAGGCCTTAGTATATTTCACACAAATATAACAATAGGTGTTGATCCTAATGAGGAGAAAACAGGTGTTATGTGGAACATTTTTGTTGCCTTTTGTATAAATAGCAGTGAGGAAAACCTTGCAGAAGCATGCCATGTTGTAGGAAATTCTACATAAAAATGAATACAAACTAAACCATGGCAGCTCCCCTTGACAGATTCGCCACAAAGAGAAATTAGACAATGGAATTGCACAGACAGTGGAAACAGCCCAAAACCACACATGAAATAATGAGGTCATTTGTTGGCCAATTATTATGGTAAGATGCATGTAAGAAACCATTACCTCATTTACAAGTAAGGCCTCACAGTGTACTGTTGTAGAATAAGATACAGTATGATAATATAGAGTTAACTCATGAATATCATGATCACTGAAGAATATTAAAGAAGAGGACCAGGAAATAGCTTTAATGCAAGAAATCTATAGAAGGTCTACTTACTGTATGAAGCTCATAAGCATCAGAATGAAATTAAGTAAAAGGTATACAAGCTATGGGATTTACAATGTGGAGAAACTCTATGATCTAAGGCAATAGCAATGTCCCTTTCTGGAAATAAGTTGACACAATTTTAAAAATCTTTTCTGATTAAAGTGTGCTGAGGCCTTATTTCTGTTAGTAATTTTTACATGGTTTTATGTTGGACTGTACTTTGTATAACTACATTAGCAATGATGTTGGGGAAAAACAATAGTAAGATGATAAATGTACCATAAATATTCGGGCTGCTTGTTGTATTGTCCCCACAGGCACAGCCATAAACTCCGTTTATCTGCCTACAAACTTCATCCAAAGCACAGTTCAGGATCTGGCAGGGTCCTACAGAGAGAAACAAGCAGAAAGACATTATAATTTTATTATTAAAATGGAGTGAGTCTAAACCTGTTAACCAAGCTTTCTTATGCAATTCTATAGTTGAACTGTGATAAGTACAAAATAACAGGGTAGATTATTTTTCTATAACAGCATATCTCTGGATTTTGGCCAAGTCAATGAGTTGTGGAGATATAAATACTGTGTCCTCAAGTTTCAACGACAACAGAAGGCTTAATAAAAAACTTGATAACTGATTATATTTGATTATAATTTTGAATTGGCTGCCTGACAGTTATTTATTGTAAAATGATTTGACCACTTTTAAGAATAATAAATTTGACCTATGAGATTTTTAGTTAATACAATATACATTTTTGGTCTCTGTCTAATTGTATATAACTAGATATTCTAAAACCTGCTGAGTTCAGTTTAGTTAAAGTAATAAAAATCTAATATCTAATAGTATTTTCAACTCTTCAGGACAGCTGAAACAAAGCTGAGATAGTTATTAAAATAGAGCCCAGAATGTAAAAAATAAAAAAATAAAAAAATAAAAAAAATTAATTAATAATGAATGTCATGTTATAATTAAATTGATGGCTATTTAAAGGTTAGTCCCTTACCAATGATTATGTACATAAAGATATACAAAGACATGATGATGATATACAAAGAATATTAAGAAAATAATGACCTGTAAATTCAAAAGCCCAGCGTCCAGGTATATTTACATTACTAGTTGATGACAGCTCATTGGCATTGTTTACTGGAATGGTGACAAAACTGCTGTTCTCCATGCCATAGCCAGCCTAAAGATAAAAGTTCATCTGAATACATTCCACACATCATGAGAAATATATCTGTCCCTTACAGAAGGGTATGATCATGCACTTGTGTTATGTTAATAATCCAGGACTCACGTGACATTTATTCCTGTAACTTTTTAGACAATTCTCATGATATGCATCACACATTTTTGACATAAACTCCATGTCTGCTTTTCACACGCGTTTTATTGATTTAGTTATTCAATATATGACTGTTACACCATTCATTGATTTTCTAAATGTGAATTTTACAGATGAAATATATGTGATCATGAAGCACTTACCAGCCAGTAATATGAGTAAATGGAAGGAATGGTCCCATAGTTCATCAGGACAAATGAGTGGTCTCCACCATCCGAGGCCAATACAACTTGAAGTGATGCCCCCTGACAGAGAAGGAGGATTTTATTTATTTTGTGTGCTTGAGATTCAAAGTACAACACTATTTGTTATGACTCTTACCTGGAACCCAGAAAATTCAAGGGGTACATTTTCCCAGGTGGCGACAAAAACCCAGGATGCAGAAAAGGACACATAGGGGAACGTTCTGGTAATTTCTTGGTTAGCTTGATCTATAAGAGGCCCACTTGTGGCCTGCTCATATGTCCATCTTCCTCCACTGACAGCCTCCAGATCAGTCCACAATGGAGCGATAATGTCTTTGCCAAGGTTTCGGTTTGGTATTTCATCATTAATGTTTGGAACGTAAAAAGCCACATAGCCATTCATACTCAGCTGAAAAAGAAAGAATACAGATTATTCATTTGCGAGAAAGAAGATGGCCGAGACCACAGAAAATACAACAGAAATTTGTCAGCCTTCAAATGCAAAAATAAGGAAAGAGTGTGTAAAAATGAATATCTCCAAATAAAGGAATTTAATATGAAATATCACCTTCATGTATTTGTACTTACATAGAATTGAGTGTATGTTTTTCCATTGTACTTGAATAGCTGCTGCAGCTGAATGGTTTGATATTCTTCATCACTGAGGAATAGCTGTATTGCTCCAGATCCCACTGAAAATAAAGCTGAACCTGAAACAAATCAGTAAATGAATTTAAAAATGTATCACATCTCATAAGTTTTCACACGTTCATATCTAAAAAAAAACTGTTAGTGAAATTTTACCTAGTGGCTCTGATGTATTTAATGTATTTGAATAAAAGAGAGAGCAGGATATATATTATATATATATATATATATATATATATATAGAGAGAGAGAGAGAGACAGAGAGAGAGAGAAAGAGAGAAAAGAGAGTGACAGGATACAAATTATACATCTTCCAGCATGCAGATAGCAAAGAACCCAGAAAATATGACATTTTATACGACACAATGCGACACAACTTCTTCAGCATTTGCCCAGGTTTGTTGACCTTAGTAGACTGAATTGTTGTTGTGCTTTCTGATTTGTTCTTTTATTTTCAATTTTTTTTTTATTCATAAAAAGTTTTGTTGTTTTGTTTTTTGATTTGTCATTTTGTTTTACACTCCTCTGTGGCCGTAGTATTTGAATTAAAAATATGTCAGGTCTCCTATGTTTAAGGACAATATAATGTGTGTATGTCATTTTAGCAGGTTTATGTATATATACACATTGTCAGTGAATTTTACCTGGTGGTGGTGTTGTACTTGATGGAACTGTTTGAAAGAGAGAGAGAAACTGAAAATTAATCAACATTTTCTGAGCAGTCAGAATCACAATTCAACGACATTGTAGGATAAACATGACATTCAGTATGTTATATTTTATTTTTGTCAAATAAAAGATTAATAAGACATTAATGACCTGTAAATTGAAAAGCCCAACGTCCAGGTATATTGACATTACTAGTGGATGACAGCTCATTGGTATTGTTTACTGGAATGGTGATAAAACTGCTGTTCTCCATGCAATAGCCAGCCTAAAAAACAAAATTGCAATTCAATACATTCCACACATCATGACAGATACATGAGAAGTGAATTAGCAGACAAATTATTCCTTACAGTAAAGTATGAACATGTACTTCACCTGGTAATAATCCATGATTCACATGTAAAATCTATACCTGTGGTTTGTTAGACACTTTACCTGATATGCCTCACACATATTTTAACACAGTTGTAAAATATGATTCTATAAAAATGTATTCATTTGCTATATGTGAATCTTACCGATGAAATATATGTGACCATGAAGCACTTACCAGCCAGTAATATGAGTAAATGGAAGGAATGGTCCCATAGTTCATCAGGACAAATGAGTGGTCTCCACCATCCGAGGCCAATACAACTTGAAGTGATGCCCCCTGACAGAGAAGGAGGATTTTATTTATTTTGTGTGCTTGAGATTCAAAGTACAACACTATTTGTTATGACTCTTACCTGGAACCCAGAAAATTCAAGGGGTACATTTTCCCAGGTGGCGACAAAAACCCAGGATGCAGAAAAGGACACATAGGGGAACGTTCTGGTAATTTCTTGGTTAGCTTGATCTATAAGAGGCCCACTTGTGGCCTGCTCATATGTCCATCTTCCTCCACTGTCAGCATCCAGATCAGTCCACAATGGAGCGATGATGTCTTTGCCAAGGTTTCGGTTTGGTATTTCATCATTAATGTTTGGAACGTAAAAAGCCACGTAGCCATCCATACTCAGCTGAAAGAGAAAGAATACAGATCGTTCATCTGCGAGAATGAAGATGGTCAAGTCCACAGAACATACAACAGAAATTTGTCAGCCTTCAAATGCGAAAATAAGGAAAGAGTGTGTAAAAATGAATATCTCCAAATAAAGGAATTTAATATAAAATGTCACCTTCCTGTATTTGTACTTACATAGAATTGAGTGTATGTTTTTCCACTGTACTTGAATGGCTGCTGCAGCTGAATGGTTTGATATTCTCCATCACTGAGGAATAGCTGTATTGCTCCAGATCCCACTGAAAATAAAGCTGAACCTGAAACAAATCAGTAAATGAATTCAAAAATGTGTAACATCTCATAAGTTTTCACACGTTCATATCTAAAAAAAACTGTCAGTGAAATTTTACGTAGTTGCTCTGATGTATTTAATGTATTTGAATAAAAGAGAGAGCAGGAGAGAGAGAGAGAGAGAGAGAGAGAGAGAGAGAGAGAGAGAGACAGGAGAGAGAGAGAGAGAAAAGACAGTGACAGGATACAAATTATACATCTTCCAGCATGAAGATAGCAATGACAACAGAAAATATGACATTTTATACGACACAATTCGACACAACTTTGTCAACATTTGCCCAGGTTTGTTGACCTTCAAATGTGAAAATAATGGAAGCATTTGGAAACAAAATCAAATTTACAAGACATTCATTTATTAGAAAATTTCAGGTCCCACTTCAAACAAAGCTGAACCTGAAACAAACTAGAAATTTACAGTGCCAGAAAACTACAAAACAAAATAACAAATCCAAAAACAAAATAACAAATGATAAAACAAAATAACAATACGATTCTTTTCATCAACTTGCTTCTGCCACAACCTGCTGTGCTTCTTCTATATCTTAAGTGACAGATGTCTCCTCCAATCAGTGGTAGGAATTCTGTTCGCTAAATATACCTACCTTTTCTTAGCAGTCTGAATTGTTGTTGTGCTTTCTGATTTATTTTATTTTACTTTTTTTTTGTTATTCATAAAAAGTTTTGTTGTTTTGTTTTTTTACACTCCTCTGTGGCTGTAGTATTTGAATTAAAAATATGTCAGATCTTCTATGTTTAAGGACAATATAATGTGTGTATGTCATTTTAGCAGGTTTATGTATATATACACATTGTCAGTGAATTTTACCTGGTGGTGGTGTTGTACTTGGAACTGTTTGAAAGAGAGAGAGAGAGAGAGAGAGAGAGAGAGAGAGAGAGAGAGAAACTGAAAATTAATCAACATTTTCTGACCAGTCAGAATCACAATTCAACGACATTGTTAGATAAACATGACATTCAGTACAAGTTATATTTTATTTTTGTCAAATAAACGAATAACAAGACATAAATGACCTGTAAATTCAAAAGCCCAACGTCCAGGTATATTGACATTACTAGTGGATGATAGCTCATTGGTATTGTTTACTGGAATGGTGATAAAACTGCTGTTCTCCATGCAATAGCCAGCCTAAAAGACAAAATTACAATTCAATACATTCCACACATCATAACGAATACATGAGAAGTGAATTAGCAGACAATTTATTCCTTACAGTAAAGTATGAACATGTACGTCACCTGTTAATAATCCATGATTCACATGTAAAATCTATACCTGTGGTTTGTTAGACACTTTACCTGATATGCCACACACATATTTTAACACAGTTGTAAAATATGATTGTATAAAAATGTATTCATTTGCTATATGTGAATTTTACCGATGAAATATATGTGTCCACGAAGCACTTACCAGCCAGTAATATGAGTAAATGGAAGGAATGGTCCCATAGTTCATCAGGACAAATGAGTGGTCACCACCATCCGAGGCCAATACAACTTGAAGTGATGCCCCCTGACAGAGAAGGAGGATTTTATTTATTTTGTGTGCTTGAGATTCAAAGTACAACACTATTTGTTATGACTCTTACCTGGAACCCAGAAAATTCAAGGGGTACATTTTCCCAGGTGGCGACAAAAACCCAGGATGCAGAAAAGGACACATAGGGGAACGTTCTGGTAATTTCTTGGTTAGCTTGATCTATAAGAGGCCCACTTGTGGCCTGCTCATATGTCCATCTTCCTCCACTGTCAGCATCCAGATCAGTCCACAATGGAGCGATGATGTCTTTGCCAAGGTTTCGGTTTGGTATTTCATCATTAATGTTTGGAACGTAAAAAGCCACATAGCCATCCATACTCAGCTGAAAGAGAAAGAATACAGATCGTTCATCTGCGAGAATGAAGATGGTCAAGACCACAGAACATACAACAGAAATTTGTCAGCCTTCAAATGCGAAAATAAGGAAAGAGTGTGTAAAAATGAATATCTCCAAATAAAGGAATTTAATATAAAATGTCACCTTCCTGTATTTGTACTTACATAGAATTGAGTGTATGTTTGTCCATTGTACTTGAATGGCTGCTGCAGCTGAATGGTTTGATATTCTCCATCACTGAGGAATAGCTGTATTGCTCCAGATCCCACTGAAAATAAAGCTGAACCTGAAACAAATCAGTAAATTAATTCAAAAATGTGTAACATCTCATAAGTTTTCACACGTTCATATCTAAAAAAAACTGTCAGTGAAATTTTACCTAGTGGCTCTGATGTATTTAATGTATTTGAATAAAAGAGAGAGCAGGAGAGAGAGAGAGAGAGAGAGAGAGAGAGAGAGAGAGAGAGAGAGAGAGAGAGAGAGAGTGTGACAGGATACAAATTATACATCTTCCAGCATGAAGATAGCAAAGACAACAGAAAATATGACATTTTATACGACACAATTCGACACAACTTTGTCAACATTTGCCCAGGTTTGTTGACCTTCAAATGTGAAAATAATGGAAGGATTTGGAAACAAAATCAAATTTACAAGACATTCATTTATTAGAAAATTTCAGGTCCCACTTCAAACAAAGCTGAACCTGAAACAAACTAGAAATTTACAGTGCCAGAAAACTACAAAACAAAATAACTGTAGCGTCTTGTACCAGTCATTTTGGATTTCATGTCCCAGGCACCCTAAATTTCAACATCTACTCCTCAATTAACTGATGAGCAACCCAGTTTTACACACACACCTGGCTCCAGAATGACTGGAGCCTACACAAAGACCAGATAACCCCATGCGGCTTCTCTGATTAGGGGCTCTCCACACACACACACACACACACACACACACACACACACACACACACACACACACACACACACACACACACACACACACACACACACACACACACACACAATGAGACATTCCTTTTACTAATAAAACCCGAAGATAAGGTACTCTAAGGTTCTCATTCTTATAACCCTTTTTGTAATATGTTCTTCTTTTAAGGCTTGCCTGACAAAATTATTTGCTCCCTAATTTCCTGACAAGGGTGTATTTTATTCATGTGTCAGAAAACAACATTGTATTTTAAAATAAGTTATACTTTGATTAATGATCTATGTATGTAATGTACCGCTGCCTTCATACCGTCATTACCCTTCATGTTTAGTATCCAAATGACCACAAAATTATCGGTTGCTCATTTTTCAAGCACATTTTATTTGAGCACGAAAGGTGCCATACCGTCTTAATACACCCTGGATCAAACTTTAAAGTCATCTAAAAGTTTGATAGCTAAACCACACCCACAGACACCTGAAACAAAGGGAGTTTTTCCCTCCAAAAACTTCACCGAAGTATTGGTCATCTCCCCAAAGATGGGTGGAGTTCGCGACCTTTAAATTGTCACAAACACCACTAATCCGTGGTCAGACTTCCGGAACAGCTTCAAGACGACTCCATCTTCCTTCAAAGAAGTTCCAGCAAGCTTAACTTCCAAGAACGACAACTGCTCTGATGTTCAGGAGAACTTGGAAGAACGTCTGACCCCACCCTAACTGACTTTTCAGAGATTTCTCTGTTGCATCCGGACTCTTGTTCAGTAAGCCAATGCAAGTAACCGTTTCCTTTACCAACCAATTTAGATGCGTAATTTTAAGTAGGAATCTTTCATTGAATCTTAAGGTGAATTTAAGTTTCTGTGACGATTTCCCAGTTAGGGTGTGATTAATTTTTGAGTCCAAGCTTGCAATTCCTTTCCTTCCTTTCTCTAGTTTCTTCTTTCCTGTCTCTTCCTCCCTTTCCCCAATTTTAATTTCTTTTGTTTTATTTTATTTTCATTTCGTTTTCCCTATTTCTTTTGTTTGTTTGTGTTGTTAGATTTATGTTGTGTTTGTCTCATTCATTAAATGTCATAATTTTGAGCCACAGGTGATTTGTCTCTGAGTATCGCTCACAAATTAAGGTACCTGCAATATCTGGTCTGAACTACATGCTCTATTAAGTTAATTTAATTTAAATTACGGTATACAGTAAAAGGAAAGCGAATCTTTCTTGGCCGGGAAGATACCGCCTTCATAGAATTAATAAAGGTTACACGGCCTGTTCGCCGGACGAACATACCAAATAAGTGTAACGTTAATTCCAGTACCGTTAATTTCAACTTAGGTTAAAATATTTGGAAGTCACTATAACACGTTATAGTTGCTTATAAATATTTACCTTGCTTCGCGAGCCAAAATCACTACATAACAAATCCAAAAACAAAATAACAAATGATAAAACAAAATAACAATACGATTCTTTTCATCAACTTGCTTCTGCCACAACCTGCTGTGCTTCTTCTATATCTTAAGTGACAGATGTCTCCTCCAATCAGTGGTAGGAATTCTGTTCGCTAAATATACCTACCTTTTCTTAGCAGTCTGAATTGTTGTTGTGCTTTCTGATTTATTTTATTTTACATTGTTTTGTTTTTCATAAAAAGTTTTGTTGTTTTGTTTTTTGTTTTGTTTTTTTACACTCCTCTGTGGCTGTAGTATTTGAATTAAAAATATGTCAGATCTCCTATGTTTAAGGACAATATAATGTGTGTAAGTCATTTTAGCAGGTTTATGTATATATACACACATTATCAGTGAATTTTACCTGGTGGTGGTGTTGTACTTGTTGGAACTGTTTGAAAGAGAGAGAGAGAGAGAGAGATAGAGAGAGAGAGAGAGAGAGAGAGAGAGAGAGAGAGAGAGAGAGAGAGAGAGAGAGAAACTGAAAATTAATCAACATTTTCTGACTAGTCAGAATGCACAATTCAACAACATTGTAGGATAAACATGACTTTCAGTATGTTATATTTTATTTAGTCAAATAAAAGATTAATAAGACATTAATGACCTGTAAATTGAAAAGCCCAACGTCCAGGTATATTGACATTACTAGTGGATGACAGCTCATATGTATTGTTTACTGGAATGGTGATAAAACTGCTGTTCTCCATGCAATAGCCAGCCTAAAAAACAAAATTGCAATTCAATACATTCCACACATCATGACAGATACATGAGAAGTGAATTAGCAGACAATTTATTCCTTACAGTAAAGTATGAACATGTACGTCACCTGTTAATAATCCATGATTTACATGTAAAATCTATACCTGTGGTTTGTTAGACACTTTACCTGATATGCCTCACACATATTTTAACACAGTTGTAAAATATGATTCTATAAAAATGTATTCATTTGCTATATGTGAATCTTACCGATGAAATATATGTGACCATGAAGCACTTACCAGCCAGTAATATGAGTAAATGGAAGGAATGGTCCCATAGTTCATCAGGACAAATGAGTGGTCTCCACCATCCGAGGCCAATACAACTTGAAGTGATGCCCCCTGACAGAGAAGGAGGATTTTATTTATTTTGTGTGCTTGAGATTCAAAGTACAACACTATTTGTTATGACTCTTACCTGGAACCCAGAAAATTCAAGGGGTACATTTTCCCAGGTGGCGACAAAAACCCAGGATGCAGAAAAGGACACATAGGGGAACGTTCTGGTAATTTCTTGGTTAGCTTGATCTATAAGAGGCCCACTTGTGGCCTGCTCATATGTCCATCTTCCTCCACTGTCAGCATCCAGATCAGTCCACAATGGAGCGATGATGTCTTTGCCAAGGTTTCGGTTTGGTATTTCATCATTAATGTTTGGAACGTAAAAAGCCACATAGCCATCCATACTCAGCTGAAAGAGAAAGAATACAGATCGTTCATCTGCGAGAATGAAGATGGTCAAGTCCACAGAACATACAACAGAAATTTGTCAGCCTTCAATTGTGAAAATAAGGAAAGAGTGTGTAAAAATGAATATCTCCAAATAAAGGAATTTAATATGAAATATCACCTTCATGTATTTGTACTTACATAGAATTGAGTGTATGTTTTTCCATTGTACTTGAATGGCTGTTGCAGCTGAATGGTTTGATATTCTCCATCACTGAGGAATAGCTGTATTGCTCCAGATCCCACTGAAAATAAAGCTGAACCTGAAACAAATCAGTAAATGAATTTAAAAATGTATCACATCTCATAAGTTTTCACACGTTCATATTAAAAAAAAAATTGTCAGTGAAATTTTACCTAGTGTCTCTGATGTATTTAATGTATTTGAATAAAAGAGAGAGAGGAGGAGAGAGGAGGAGAGAGAGCGAGAGTGAGTGAGTGAGAGAGAGAGAGAGAGAGAGAGAGAGAGAGAGAGAGTGTGTGACAGGATACAAATTATACATCATCCAGCATGAAGATAGCAAAGAACCCAGAAAATATGACATTTTATACGACACAATTCAACACAACTTTGTCAACATTTGCCCAGGTTTGTTGACCTTCAAATGTGAAAATAATAGAAGCATTTGGAAATAAAAATCTAATTCACAAAACATTCATTTATTAGAAAATTTCAGGTCCCACTTCAAACAAAGCTGAACCTGAAACAAACTAGAAATTTACAGTGCCAGAAAACTACAAAACGAAATAACAAATCCAAAAATAAAATAACAAACGATAAAACAAAATAACAATACGATTCTTTTGTTCAACTTGCTTCTTCCACAACCTGCTGTGCTTCTTCTATATCTTAAGTAACAGATGTCTCCTCCAATCAGTGGTAGGAATTCTGTTCGCTAAATATACCTACCTTTTCTTACTAGTCTGAATTGTTGTTGTGCTTTCTGATTTATTTTATTTTAAATTTTTTTTGTTATTCATAAAAAGTTTTGTTGTATTATTTTTTGTTTTGTTTTTTTTACACTCCTCTGTGGCTGTAGTATTTGAATTAAAAATATGTCAGATCTCCTATGTTTAAGGACAATATAATGTGTGTATGTCATTTTAGCAGGTTTATGTATATATACACATTGTCAGTGAATTTTACCTGGTGGTGGTGTTGTACTGGTTGGAACTGTTTGAAAGAGAGAGAGAGAGAAACTGAAAATTAATCAACATTTTCTGACTAGTCAGAATCCACATTTCAACAATATTGTAGGATAAACATGACTTTCAGTATGTTATATTTTATTTTTGTCAAATAAAAGATTAATAAGACATTAATGACCTGTAAATTGAAAAGCCCAACGTCCAGGTATATTGACATTACTAGTGGATGACAGCTCATTGGTATTGTTTACTGGAATGGTGATAAAACTGCTGTTCTCCATGCAATAGCCAGCCTAAAAAACAAAATTGCAATTCAATACATTCCACACATCATGACAGATACATGAGAAGTGAATTAGCAGACAATTTATTCCTTACAGTAAAGTATGAACATGTACGTCACCTGTTAATAATCCATAATTTACATGTAAAATCTATACCTGTGGTTTGTTAGACACTTTACCTGATATGCCTCACACATATTTTAACACAGTTGTAAAATATGATTCTATAAAAATGTATTCATTTGCTATATGTGAATTTTACCGATGAAATATATGTGACCATGAAGCACTTACCAGCCAGTAATATGAGTCAATGGAAGGAATGGTCCCATAGTTCATCAGGACAAATGAGTGGTCTCCACCATCCGAGGCCAATACAACTTGAAGTGATGCCCCCTGACAGAGAAGGAGGATTTTATTTATTTTGTGTGCTTGAGATTCAAAGTACAACACTATTTGTTATGACTCTTACCTGGAACCCAGAAAATTCAAGGGGTACATTTTCCCAGGTGGCGACAAAAACCCAGGATGCAGAAAAGGACACATAGGGGAACGTTCTGGTAATTTCTTGGTTAGCTTGATCTATAAGAGGCCCACTTGTGGCCTGCTCATATGTCCATCTTCCTCCACTGTCAGCATCCAGATCAGTCCACAATGGAGCGATGATGTCTTTGCCAAGGTTTCGGTTTGGTATTTCATCATTAATGTTTGGAACGTAAAAAGCCACGTAGCCATCCATACTCAGCTGAAAGAGAAAGAATACAGATCGTTCATCTGCGAGAATGAAGATGGTCAAGTCCACAGAACATACAACAGAAATTTGTCAGCCTTCAATTGTGAAAATAAGGAAAGAGTGTGTAAAAATGAATATCTCCAAATAAAGGAATTTAATATGAAATATCACCTTCATGTATTTGTACTTACATAGAATTGAGTGTATGTTTTTCCATTGTACTTGAATGGCTGTTGCAGCTGAATGGTTTGATATTCTCCGTCACTGAGGAATAGCTGTATTGCTCCAGATCCCACTGAAAATAAAGCTGAACCTGAAACAAATCAGTAAATGAATTTAAAAATGTATCACATCTCATAAGTTTTCACACGTTCATATTAAAAAAAAAATTGTCAGTGAAATTTTACCTAGTGTCTCTGATGTATTTAATGTATTTGAATAAAAGAGAGAGAGGAGGAGAGAGGAGGAGAGAGAGCGAGAGTGAGTGAGTGAGAGAGAGAGAGAGAGAGAGAGAGAGAGAGAGAGTGTGACAGGATACAAATTATACATCATCCAGCATGAAGATAGCAAAGAACCCAGAAAATATGACATTTTATACGACACAATTCAACACAACTTTGTCAACATTTGCCCAGGTTTGTTGACCTTCAAATGTGAAAATAATGGAAGCATTTGGAAATAAAAATCTAATTCACAAAACATTCATTTATTAAAAAATTTCAGGTCCCACTTCAAACAAAGCTGAACCTGACACAAACTAGAAATTTACAGTGCCAGAAAACTACAAAACGAAATAACAAATCCAAAAATAAAATAGCAATACGATAAAACAAAAATACAATACGATTCTTTTGTTCAACTTGCTTCTTCCACAACCTGCTGTGCTTCTTCTATATCTTAAGTGACAGATGTCTCCTCCAATCAGTGGTAGGAATTCTGTTCGCTAAATATACCTACCTTTTCTTACTAGTCTGAATTGTTGTTGTGCTTTCTGATTTATTTTATTTTAAATTTTTTTTGTTATTCATAAAAAGTTTTGTTGTATTGTTTTTTGTTTTGTTTTTTTACACTCCTCTGTGGCCGTAGTATTTGAATTAAAAATATGTCAGATCTCCTATGTTTAAGGACAATATAATGTGTGTATGTCATTTTAGCAGGTTTATGTATATATACACATTGTCAGTGAATTTTACCTGGTGGTGGTGTTGTACTGGTTGGAACTGTTTGGAAGAGAGAGAGAGAGAGAGAGAAACTGAAAATTAATCAACATTTTCTGACTAGTCAGAATCCACATTTCAACAATATTGTAGGATAAACATGACTTTCAGTATGTTATATTTTATTTTTGTCAAATAAAAGATTAATAAGACATTAATGACCTGTAAATTGAAAAGCCCAACGTCCAGGTATATTGACATTACTAGTGGATGACAGCTCATTTGTATTGTTTACTGGAATGGTGATAAAACTGCTGTTCTCCATGCAATAGCCAGCCTAAAAAACAAAATTGCAATTCAATACATTCCACACATCATGACAGATACATGAGAAGTGAATTAGCAGACAATTTATTCATTACAGTAAAGTATGAACATGTACGTCACCTGTTAATAATCCATGATTTACATGTAAAATCTATACCTGTGGTTTGTTAGACACTTTACCTGATATGCCTCACACATATTTTAACACAGTTGTAAAATATGATTCTATAAAAATGTATTCATTTGCTATATGTGAATTTTACCGATGAAATATATGTGACCATGAAGCACTTACCAGCCAGTAATATGAGTCAATGAAAGGAATGGTCCCATAGTTCATCAGGACAAATGAGTGGTCTCCACCATCCGAGGCCAATACAACTTGAAGTGATGCCCCCTGACAGAGAAGGAGGATTTTATTTATTTTGTGTGCTTGAGATTCAAAGTACAACACTATTTGTTATGACTCTTACCTGGAACCCAGAAAATTCAAGGGGTACATTTTCCCAGGTGGCGACAAAAACCCAGGATGCAGAAAAGGACACATAGGGGAACGTTCTGGTAATTTCTTGGTTAGCTTGATCTATAAGAGGCCCACTTGTGGCCTGCTCATATGTCCATCTTCCTCCACTGACAGCCTCCAGATCAGTCCACAATGGAGCGATGATGTCTTTGCCAAGGTTTCGGTTTGGTATTTCATCATTAATGTTTGGAACGTAAAAAGCCACGTAGCCATCCATACTCAGCTGAAAGAGAAAGAATACAGATCGTTCATCTGCGAGAATGAAGATGGTCAAGTCCACAGAACATACAACAGAAATTTGTCAGCCTTCAAATGTGAAAATAAGGAAAGAGTGTGTAAAAATGAATATCTCCAAATAAAGGAATTTAATATGAAATATCACCTTCATGTATTTGTACTTACATAGAATTGAGTGTATGTTTTTCCATTGTACTTGAATGGCTGTTGCAGCTGAATGGTTTGATATTCTCCATCACTGAGGAATAGCTGTATTGCTCCAGATCCCACTGAAAATAAAGCTGAACCTGAAACAAATCAGTAAATGAATTTAAAAATGTATCACATCTCATAAGTTTTCACACGTTCATATTAAAAAAAAAATTGTCAGTGAAATTTTACCTAGTGTCTCTGATGTATTTAATGTATTTGAATAAAAGAGAGAGCAGGAGAGAGAGAGAGAGAGAGAGAGAGAGAGAGAGAGAGAGAGAGAGAGAGAGAGAGAGAGAAGACAGTGACAGGATACAAATTATACATCTTCCAGCATGAAGATAGCAAAGACAACAGAAAATATGACATTTTATACGACACAATTCGACACAACTTTGTCAACATTTGCCCAGGTTTGTTGACCTTCAAATGTGAAAATAATGGAAGCATTTGGAAACAAAATCAAATTTACAAGACATTCATTTATTAGAAAATTTCAGGTCCCACTTCAAACAAAGCTGAACCTGAAACAAACTAGAAATTTACAGTGCCAGAAAACTACAAAACAAAATAACAAATCCAAAAACAAAATAACAAATGATAAAACAAAATAACAATACGATTCTTTTCATCAACTTGCTTCTGCCACAACCTGCTGTGCTTCTTCTATATCTTAAGTGACAGATGTCTCCTCCAAACAGTGGTAGGAATTCTGTTCGCTAAATATACCTACCTTTTCTTAGCAGTCTGAATTGTTGTTGTGCTTTCTGATTTATTTTATTTTACATTTTTTTTTTGTTATTCATAAAAAGTTTTGTTGTTTTGTTTTTTGTTTTGTTTTTTTACACTCCTCTGTGGCTGTAGTATTTGAATTAAAAACATGTCAGATCTTCTATGTTTAAGGACAATATAATGTGTGTATGTCATTTTAGCAGGTTTATGTATATATACACATTGTCAGTGAATTTTACCTGGTGGTGGTGTTGTACTTGTTGGAACTGTTTGAAAGAGAGAGAGAGAGAGAAACTGAAAATTAATCAACGTTTTCTGACCAGTCAGAATCACAATTCAACGACATTGTTAGATAAACATTACATTCAGTACAAGTTATATTTTTTTTTGTCAAATAAAAGATTAACAAGACATTAATGACCTGTAAATTCAAAAGCCCAACGTCCAGGTATATTGACATTACTAGTGGATGACAGCTCATTGGTATTATTTACTGGAATGGTGACAAAACTGCTGTTCTCCATGCAATAGCCAGCCTAAAATACAAAATTGCAATTCAATACATTCCACACATCATGACAGATACATGAGAAGTGAATTAGCAGACAATTTATTCCTTACAGTAAAGTATGAACATGTACTTCACCTGGTAATAATCCATGATTCACATGTAAAATCTATACCTGTGGTTTGTTAGACACTTTACCTGATATGCCTCACACATATTTTAACACAGTTGTAAAATATGATTGTATAAAAATGTATTCATTTGCTATATGTGAATCTTACCGATGAAATATATGTGACCATGAAGCACTTACCAGCCAGTAATATGAGTCAATGGAAGGAATGGTCCCATAGTTCATCAGGACAATAGAACGGTCTCCACCATCTGAGGCCAAGACGACTTGAAGTGATGCCTGGCAGAGAAGGAAGATTTAATTTATTTTGTGTGCTTGATCTTGAAAATACAACACTATTTGTATTGACGCTTACCTGGAACCCAGAAAGTTCAAGGGGTACATTTTCCCAGGTGGCGACAAAGACCCAAGATGCAGAAAAGGACTCATAAGGGAACGTTCTGGAGATTTCTTGATTAGCCTGATCTATAAGAGGCCCACTTGTGGCCTGCTCATATGACCATCTTCCCCAACTGCCAGCATCCAGATCAGTCCACAATGGAGCGATGATGTCTTTGCCAAGGTTTCGGTTTGGAGATTCATCATCAATGTTTGGAACGTAAAAAGCCACGTAACCATCCATACTCAGCTGAAAGAGTAAGAATACAGATCGTTCATCTGCGAGAATGAAGATGGCCGAGACCACAGAAAATACAACAGAAATTTGTTAGCCTTCAAATGCGACAATAAGGAAAGAGTGTGGAAAAAATAAATATCCACAAATAAAGGAATTAAATATAAAATGTCACCTTCCTGTATTTGTACTTACATTGAATTGCGTGTATGTTTTTCCATTGTACTTGAATGGCTGCTGCAGCTGAATGGTTTGATATTCTCCATCACTGAGGAATAGCTGTATTGCTCCAGATCCCACTGAAAATAAAGCTGAACCTGAAACAAATCAGTAAATTAATTCAAAAATGTGTAACATCTCATAAGTTTTTACACCTTAATATCTAGAGAAACTGTCAGTGAAATTTTACCTGGTGGCTCTGATGTAAGAGAGAGAGAGAGAGAGAGAGAGAGAGAGAGAGAGAGAGAGAGAGAGAGAGAGAGAGAGAGAGAGAGAGAGAGAAGAGTGTGACAGGATACAAATTATCCATCTTCCAGCATGAAGATGGCAAAGAACACAGAAAATACGACATTTTATACGACACAATGCGACACAACTTTGTTGACATTTGCCCAGGTTTGTTGACTTTCAAATGTGAAAATAAGTTAAGCGTTTGGAGACAAAAATCATATTTTCAAGAAATCCATTTAATAGTAAATTTCATGACAATACGTGTCACGGTCGGCGCACAGGTCTGCTCCGCCTCCCAACCGGCAACACAGAGAAGCGTCTCCGGAATATTAGGCGTTTTCGGACTGCAGTTCCCATAATCCACGCACCGGGGCTAATTACACCGCCAGCTGTTTCCAATTTCCCACGCTATATAACTTGAACGTTGAACTGAACTTGAACGTTACCCCAGTGCGAAGTCTCGACTTGCGTTAGCAATAATTCTGAGCGTTTCCTAGTGCGTCTTCGTGCCAGGTTTTGATCTTATTCCTGTATACTGATTTCTGATTGTTTGCTGCCTGCCCTGACCTTCTGCCTGTCTTTCCTTGTCTGATTTTGCCTGCCCTACGATATTGTAATTACCGTTGCTGACCTGTTACGAGCTTCCATTAAAAAGCTGCAAATGGATCACCAGCCTTATGACTCTTCACTACAATACGATTCTTTTCATCAACCTGCTTCTGCCACAGCCTGCTGTGCTTCTTTAAGTGATCGATGTCTTGTGCAATCAGTAGTAAGAATTTTATTCGCTAAATATACCTACCTTTTCCGAGTAGTCTAATTGTTGTTGTGCTTTCTGATTTGTAATTTTATTTTGTTATGCATTTGTTAGTTTTTTTTTATTTTATTTGTTTTGCACTCCTCTGTGGCTGTAGTGTTTGAATTAAAATGTATCAGATCTCCTATGTTTAAGGACAATATTGTGTGTGTGTCAGTGAATTTTACCTGGTGGTGGTGGTGGTGGTGTACTTGATGGAACTGCTTGAGAGAGAGGAACTGAAAATTAATCAACATTTTCTGACCATTCAGAATCCATAATACATTGTAGGATAAACATGACATTCAGTGTAAGAGAGATATTCTTTTTGTCAAAACAAAGACATTAGGTGACAGGATACAAATGATCCATATTCCAAAATAAAGACAACAAAGTACACAATCTCCGAATACTCAGAAATGATGATGCTCAGTAACACAAAAGAAAGTTTAAAAAAATACAATTTGAGAATTTAGAAACAACTAGAAGTAAAAGCTTCTGGAGACCTTTGATCAAAAAAATAAAAAAGAATCTAAAGCAGTTTTCAAAAAGTTATTGAAAGAAACCAGAATGGTTGTCTGATGTTCCATCATTACCTAAGAATATAGTATATGCAGATTAATAATGTGTCAGAAATCTAATTGAGAGCTCGAATCGCATAAAAATGGGTTAAATTTTATGTGACTTTTTAATAAATGGAATCAATTGTAATGTGTGTTTATTGAGAGTTTTTAAATTGTAAATATTTATAAAAGTAGTCTTTGAAACTTTACCTGTTATTGGCACATATGTAGTTTGTCCTGTTGCTACCCCACCTAATATGAGAGGGAGAGAGTGAGTTTAAGAATTTTAGAACTCTTTTCTTAGCTGTGAGCTCTGGTTGGCATTCCAGCAGTTTGCCCATGTGCACTAACAAAGTTATTTCTATTATGAGCTGAAATATTTATTCATATAGTGCTTTAAACAACAGACAATTCAGGATATAAATTTAATATTGGTTAAATTTGTGCTGTTTCTTCTTGTTTTTGTTTTCAGGACTTTATTATGCCAAGGACAAAAACCTCGTTTTTAATTTCATCAGCAAACTCCAAATACTTACACATAAAGAGCAGGGTGGCCAGACACAGCAGCAGTGGACAACCCATTCTTCGGAATTGGGGAAAAATCAATTAACACAAATATATATAAACACAATTTTTATTAAATAACTTTAATACCTATGATGCCCATAATTGTACAATGAGGATTATACTATAGGAGGAAAATGTGGATTGTGTACTAAATTTAATCAGTTAGTATTTTTATATACTATACTAATATACTATTTTTATATACTATACATCGTTTAAGTACTTTTTAATCCAATGTCAAAAAAGATACATTTAAAATGCACATATCCCAATATATATATATATATATATATATATATATATATATATATATATATATATATATATATATATATATAGAGAGAGAGAGAGAGAGAGAGAGAGAGAGAGTGTGTGTGTGTGTATACATATATGTAATTTATATTTAAAATAAATATATATTTTCCTCTTTAATTTAATATTTTTAATAAAAAGCATAGTTTTATAGAAATCAGAAATGACTGTCTTTTAAATTATAAAACAAGGCTTATGGTACATTGCTTCTCTATTTTTGTCTTGTAACTTTATTGTAACCTGTCAACTTTTTTCTGTAGATATTCTTTTTATATGTTTACAATTTTTGTTTTGCACTGAGTGAAATATGTGGAAAAATTGGAGGGCAAAAGCACATTTATTTTTCCTCAGAAACAGAAATAATATTAAAGGTAATTAATCTATTTTCTTGTTATTCTGATTATATTGAATACAATGTTGGAGAATTTTTGCAAGGATTTTTCTTTCCAAAAGTAAAATCTTAATTTTGCTTTCTTGTATTTACCTGTAGAAATTGATATTTAAAAATAGATAGATAGAAAAAAGTAAAGAAAGTTAGATTAAGAAAAACAATGAAAGCTTACCAGGCTGTTGTCTACTTTTATTGTGTCTGCAGAACGTCTAGGAAACTGTCTGTTTGATGTGAATCTCAGGGTATCTAATATAGACTTGTAACAGGAAACAAAATGCAGTTGTCAAAATTGATTTTCTGGTTCTACCACAAGTCAAAATACTTTCTGTTTTCTCTATTGTGTAGTCAATTCTTTATGCATGACTAATAAATACAAGTATGTTTAACAGGTATCATATTATATATACCAATAACATAATTAAATCTGTTTTCTGCATAATTTTTCTGGTAAAGTTACATTTTAAATTTCTCAGTAACGTATCAAGCTGCTTTATTATTTTAAATAAATAAAATTAGGGCTGATGAGGTAATGTCTATATACTGTACAGCCACTAAAACATAACAGAAATTAACTTGTTTCACAACATAAAATGCAACTCTAAAAGTATATGCAATGATTTGTAAATAAGAAAAGATAATCTGCTCCAAAATTAAAGTCAGAATTAAATTAGCAGAGATTAACAGAGACAAAGAAAATTTAATGTAAAAAAAATATTTAAAAAAAATGCAACAGCGAGTATTATGGTGGGTTTTTAGAATGGTGTTAGGAATTTGCTGCTGGTGAGAAAAGTTCATAAATAGTTAATAAGTACTAATTAATGTAATATAATTATCTACAAAATTGCCAGAAATAGTGCTAACATTCTAATGTAAACGGTATACTATACTTTTACTCTATATAGGTAATAATATTACTTTTGACAATACCATAGAACACTACAAACTCACTATGGAGAACATTGTTTATTGAATGGCTGTTATCAAAAGAGAAAAAAATTTCAAGAAGATAACCAACTAAGTATTTAAGCTTTATTTTCAGCAGTGTTGTGTACAATAAAATTTAGGAGAATACACCTCTTCTAAGAACACCGCTAATACTCATGGCAGAAATAGGCAACCTTTGTCTGCTTTGTCTTGGCCCTCAGGGTCATTATAGAACCAGTTTGACTACAGACTTTTTATATTTGCTTATTAAAATAATTATGTATATTGTAGCCATTCCATCAAAGTTAATGCAGTGATATGGAAGCTTTTATATAGCTTTTATTTTTTTAATATTACATTTCTAAAACAGTACTAGATTCCTGAAAGCAGAAATTGGATTAATGAATGGATTATAACTCAAATTATGGCAACTCTTGACAGTTTTCTTTTTTAATTAACTGAGATCTATTGAGTGAAAGATCAATGCATTTGCTGACTTAATTATATACTGGCTATGTATCCATTTATATAAATTATGTAATCTTTATGCTACCCTTATTTCTGGTCCATTTAGCATAAGTGCAGTTAATTGTGAGAAAAGTATTAGATTTCACTATGGGAACATTTCTGAAAAAAAAAATGTCGGACACATGAGGAAAGGGTGTGCTGAGGCGGGAAAGAATTAGACAATTGCAACTCGTGAACGCAAAATAAAAACACATAGGACAAGACAACTGCCAGAACCCCTCCATGTTCCGACAGGGAAAAAATCCGGGCGTGATCCTGACATAAAGCTACATTCTAATCCAGTGCATGAGAATACATGATGTAAATATTGAGATGTAAATTTGAATAAACTTTTAACTTCTATAAAAGCTATTTAGTAAAACCAAAACTATGCCACAGGTTTCTGATAAGAAACAGATCAAGTTGGACTAGTTTGACCACTGCATGTTTAACTTGTCATGTTGACTTTTTTTAAAATAATTTTTGGAACAAAGGAAACAAAGAAAACCAGTAAGAATCATCATATGTAATGTGATCCACCGACATTCAACCACACTATTGGCATGCACAGTACAGTATGTAGTGATTTTAACAATGGACATTGTCAGAAAGCAGCTTTACATAAATCTGGATGTATTATTAAAATACAAAACTTTAAATGTATCCCTAATGAGCAAGCCAGAGAAATCTTCTTCTGCTAGAGTCAAAAAGTGCTAATTGTGCTAATAGGAACTTGAGTATAAGTGTCATTAGTATTTTAAGTTTTTCACATCAAACATAAGTTTTACCACCTGGTCAATGGTGGTGACCTGAAGTATTTTTAGGCTATGCAAAAAAAAAAGACATCCACATTCATTTTTAAACAAGATCCTAGAAAATCTAGCACAGCAGTTATGCCCATACATCCATAGGAATAACATTCATGACATTTATCAATCAGCCCTGTTATCAGCCCTGTTACTAGTTAAAGTGGTAAATTACCACTCACTTGCCACTGATCAGGGTTGTGCTTCCTTGCTGGTGTTGTTTGAAATTAGTGCAGCTTTCGACACCATACATCATACTATTCCAATTGATAACTAGAAAAAGCTGTTAGTGTTAAGGGAAAAGCCCTCTGGCTTAGTTTTTATGTAAATGGTTACTTTTCCATACATACAAAGTTTATGTTCAGATAATAATAACTAAGATAGCCTTCTATTATCTCAGAAAGATTGCTAAGATAAGAACTATACTAACTATACATGATGGAGTAGAGATTTAAGCACTTATGTGCGTCACTCTGGATAAGGGTGTCTGCCAAATGCTGTAAATGTAAATGTAAATGTAAGTAGTAGTTCATGCTTTTGTTCGTTCGGAATGCGGCAGCTAGAGTCCTAAATAGAACCAGAGGATTTGAAAAATCACTTTTATTTTGTCCACATTGCATTGGCTCCCAGTTAGATTTTGCATTGATTGTAAAATGCTTACATTAGATGTATGTTACATTTACATTAGATTTTATTTATGGTATTTGGCAGACAACCTTATCCAGAGTGACTTACATGTTTTTATTTCAGCATCAGTGTTAACGAAACAGCCATCTCATGGCTCAGGTCTTATTTGATTGCTATAAGTGTGTTTAGTTAAATGTTGACTTCTCTAGGCATACAAAGGTTATGTTCAATGTTCCACAGGGTATTTTTTAAGGCCCACTGCTTTTCTACTTATATATGCTATCCCCTAGTACAATTATTCATAAACATCATATTAGCTTCCACTGTTAAACTGATGACAAATATTGTACCAGTTAAATAGGATAGAATGAAGTGTACAGGACATTAGACAGTGGATGCTTACTAACTTCCTCCAAAGTGCTTGTACTAGGACCACATACAGTCAGAAGTAAGCTTTCTGATTACAGAGAAACTCTGTATGGTCTTTTTGTTCCATTATGTGCAAATAAAACAACCTTGGTGTGATTATGATAGTATTACCTCTAGACTTTAATTTAAAGCTTAGGTAGATAATAAGATCAAGGACAGCCTTCTATCATTCTTTTGTATATTTATTTTCACATACGATTCTCTATGTATGACTCACTATTGACTCATTGTTTTGCTTTGTATTTTTGTTTGTCTGTGTGTGTGCACGTGTGTGTGAATATGTGTGCGTGGGTGTGTGTGTTTTCTTTCATATTCATTTCTGATGAGGGTTTATTAACAAGACAAGAAACATGTATTAATCTCATAATTAACATGACATCTGTAATGAATGTAATGAACCTTTAAGATTTACATAACAATTAGCTATTGATATTGAATTCTTGCACATGAATTTTTTCTTCTTTTTATTCTGTCATTCTGTGCTTTGGTATCTGTTTTTGGTGTGTGTGTGTATATATATATAGGGAGTATCCTTAAAAATGTTGTAGCACGGCATACACTGCGTATATTTACATGGTGTGTGTGTGCAATTCAAAAGGACAATGTTTGCCTTTTACTACTAATCCACCTTTAGAAATTTGTGGCAAGATGTCATTCATAATATTTTTATATAGAAAATGTAGCCCATTTCTTTCCACTTTCTACACTACAACCTGACATTTTTGTGTGGACCTATTTTGATTACCTACTAAGCCTTGACAGGGTAAGCTGACAACGGTGGTATATAGGTGGGGAAATCAAGAAGTGGTGAGGTTTACTGGGGGTTATTGGTTCTGGAAAAAGTTCCTCTTGGTAGGTCTTCGTAATATTATTTAAAGCTCCTTTTGTGTTTGGGTTTCTTGCCCTCAGAATGTGTATGAGGGTCTTTAGCTTTATTAATCAATTTCCTTAACCGCCCTTTACACTGTAGCAACCAGAGTCTTTCTTATAACCTCAGTGGCTGGCATGAATTTAACTTATCATTTTAGCCCTAACTTGAGAGCATTCTCACAGGAATGGGGATACTTGCATGTACAGTATAAATTGATATAAGGCAGATAGTAAAGTCAGGAACAAGCACTTATGCACCTCCATACCATTGATTGGACTCAGGGTGTTTAAACTCAGGTTTAAAGGCACAGGGTGGACTGAAAATTATGAGAGAGTAACACCTTTCTTAGACCACCTGGCAGTGTAGAAGCTACTGCCAGGTGTGTCATAGTGGGTTCTGGATACTGTGTGAAAAGCCTAGAAAATTCAGATCACCTTCTGTCCTTCTTTCAAGGTGTGCTGAACCCCATCCTTATATTCCAAGACTTCCCAAGATAGTATTACATTGGCAAAATGTTGAAAAATTTAAATAGGGCTTTTGCTGTGCCACACATGAATTTAGTGTGCTTAATTTTTTCAATTTTCTTTTTCAAGATTATTTGTATAGCTCTTTTTACAATTGACATTGTCTCAATGCAGCTTTACAGAACATGGTAATGGTTTCCAGTACTTAGTAAACTAGTTTTGTCTGGCTATTTGGTAAAATGTCACAGGTTCCTGACACAGCTAATTAAAATCACAGCAAGTTAAATTAATTTGACAACTGCACATGTAAGATTTATCATGTGGCTTTAATAGCCATATTGTACTTCTTACTCTTCTACTTATTTTTATTAACTTGGCTTGAAAGGGTCAACACACCTGTTCTGGTGACAGTGGAGGAAGGTAGACTTAGAGATTACTCACCATACACGTTGCAACTTTTCCAAGTTGCAAGATGAATTTTCAGATCTATAGTGTATAGCTGGGACTATTCTAATAATTGTCTATGTAGTTATTTTTTGTAATCATGTAATCTTTATGCCACCCTAATTTCTGGTTTATTTTGTACAACTGCAGTTAATTCTGAGAACAGTATTACATTTCACTATAGGGCCATTTCAAAGGTACATTCATTCTAAGCCAGTGCATGAGAATGTATGATGTACTATTGAGACGAAACTTTTAATATATATATATATATATATATATATATATATATATATATATATATATATATATATATATATATAGATAGATAGAGTAGATAGAGAGAGAGAGAGAGAGAGAGAGAGAGAGAGAGAGAGAGAGAGAGAGAGAATTTAGCCATATAATATAAGTATCATAGCTAAATAATAGCTATTTAATTAATCCAAACTATGCTACAGATTCCTGACAAGAAACAGAGCAAGTTGGACTAGTATGACCAATGCATATTCATATTTAACTTATCATGTTGGCTTAATATTTTGACTATTGTTTATCTTATTCTTCTACTGCTTTTCATTATGCTGGCTTAATACTGTATAGAATCTTTTTTGAAAATAAGAAAACAAAAAAAACTAGTAAGAATCATATTGAGTAACCTCCCGGTTTAACCCATCTACAGTCAACATTCAACCACGCTTAGGTAGTGATTTTAAAAATAGACATAGTCAGAAAGCAGCTTTACAATATGTACCCTGTATGTATGTATGTATGTATGTATGTATGAATGTATATATGTATGTATTATGTGGTGCAAGCCCACAAATTAGGTCAAATAAATCAAGGAGCCCAGGGTTCAAATAAAAACAGCAAGTTGCTTTGATTCTCTGCAGAGCATACCAACATTGTGTTCTCAATTGTTCAGTCAATTTCCTTTGTTGTTATAGTTCATCGATCTTACCGAATCTTTCTCTAAATGCCACAGTGATTCCTGCTCCCTTGTGCAGGTCTGTTCTCACTCAATGGGCTACAGAGTAATACTGCAGAGATGAGAACAGATCCCCTTCTATATAATTTAGCCATCGTTCTTGTGATATGCTTGAACAAACATGCCTCCTAAGAGACTGTTTCAGTCTTGCAATGTTCTGATTGTCCAAATAACGTGCACAACTTAGATCTTTCCCCATACACTACTTTCTTTCCTCTGGGTTTCAGGAAGTTCAGAATGTCTCTTGGATGGTATATATATAGATAAGCGCTAGGATTTAAGTGAGCCCTTACCCTTCACGTTGTTTGTTAGTGCTCAGAGTACAGGCAATGCCATCACGCAATTGTTCCACCTCACCCAGGGTTTAGGAACACTACAAATCTAGGCTAGTTAGTGAGTGCAGGTAGCCCTGCACCTCAGTTACAGTAGTTGTCCCTCTCAGGCTCTGGAAATTTTTAGAATTTTAGAATCAGGTGTTACACAACACCTGATCGTCTCCTGCTTAGGTTAATCTTACCCTTACCAAGGTCTGCCTAGAGTTGTTTATGAGTCAACTCGTCTGCAGCTCATTTTGACCCTGTAAAATTTTATATAAACAATTATACACGTATACTAGTAATAACAATTTCTAGTCAAAACCAAATTCTAGTCCTGCACATAGAAGGTCAGCCCTTCATGAACAGCTTCTTAGTAAAAATTTTCATCACACCCCTTACTCTAGTTCTCACAGGCATCAGCAAAATATGGAATGCTTTGACCCAGTGTTTCTTCACAACATTTGGCCAATTTGATATTTAGAGTGACATTTTGGAAAGCTGCACTGAAACTTTTGCTGCTGTTTTTGCCGCAGTGTCCACATTGGCATTCCATGTGAGACTAGGTCTTTATGGTTAGTGTGTGCTTGACATATAGAAACAGCAATAGCTTCTGAAACCTTTAAAATGGTATAGCATTGAGGATCAGCTCTTAGGCCATGGTGCATGATGGGTTTGCCAGAAGAGGGTAAAAACCCATTCTGTGGGATAGTGTGACAAAACCATTGACCACTCCAAATGCATATCTACTGTCTGTATAAATGTCCACTGATTAATTCTATGAGCTCTGCTGTTTGTCTGCTCATATTGATGTCATATCCAGATGGTCACATACACATTTTGCAATTTTAAAAGGTCATCTTAATTTTTTTTACTAAAGTAATTATTATTATTATTATTAACCGAATGGTGCGAAGCCCTATTGTTTTTGCTCGAGTTTATTATTAGGGTCCAAGCAATTAGGGCCCGAGCAATTAGGGCCCAAGCACCGAATGGTGCGAAGCCCTATTGTTTTTGCTCTGATTTATTATTATTATTATTATTATTATTATTATTATTATTATTATTATTATTATTATTATTATTATTATTATTAATTATTTTATTTTTTTATTTTTTTGCACACATTGGCCAATTGGGGTCCCTTAACATGCTCGAAAACTCTTGAATGAAATTTGGCACACGTCTGAGTCATGCGACACTAGGCTCGGGCAAAGGCTGGAATACGGGCGTGGCAGGGGGGCTCTGTAGCGCCCCCTGTAATGCAAAAACAAACATTTGTGCACAGATCGGGCAATTATGTACGCACATGTACAAGAGTTGGTACGCATATAGATCTCATCGACCGGAACAACTTTTGCGCTCTAAACTATGAGCTCCGCCCAACAAGAAGTCGGCCATTTTGGATTGTTTTATAAGTGCGTGCATGCGGTGAACTTTTAAATACTCCTCCAGTAACAACATAAAATAGTCCATTATTATTATTGTTGGTATTATTATTATTATTATTATTATTATTATTATTAACAATAAAAATAATAATAATAATAATAATAATAATAATAATAATAATAATAAATATAGCTGCAAGCAGCGATGGCGGGCCCTCGCACGTTTTTTTACCGCTATATGGTACCTCCCAAATAACAATGCACGATGGGCAAGTGCATGAAGTGGGTAAATATCAGTGGACTATTTTATGTTGTTACTGACCCATTTGGGGACTGTAGGTAAATGAAACCCCACATTTTAGACAAACGGGGGCGCTAGTGAGCCTCTTAAGACACACTTTTGTCTGACCTTTTTGTCCACACTTAACAGCTGACAAATGTGATGTATGTGTCAAATTTCAAGTTAATCTAAGCACGCCAAAAGCCTTATATATGCCTGAAATAAAAGTAAACTTTGACACAATGCCATGGCAACGGTGTTTGAGATATCAAAAATCTGTTCGCAATTTCGCATCTCTAATATCTCTGTGTCATGTTGGCCAAGTCTGGTGTCAATCGCATGAATCCTCGCATGAGCATTTAAAAGTTCATTGCATGCAACTGTGAAAAAATCCACCTTTGTGACTGACACACTTCCTGGGGCCTGTTGGTGGCGCTATACCCGGGACTCACAATAAGCACATCGATGCGATCAGAATCCTTGGCTGAACATACACACCGCATGTCATCCCAATAAGACATTTTTTGCTTTAGATATTAGACATTTCCTGTTTTTCTGAATTCGCCATAATTTTGTTGCCTCGCCTTGGCAGCACCGTTCGAGATATCTATAACCCTTTCGGAATTTAGCAAGTGCAATATCTCGGCATCATGTTCACCAAGTTTGATGTCAATCGCATGAATTCCCTAGGAGGACTACTTAAAAGTTCACCGCATGCAATTATGAAATAATCCAAAATGGCCGACTTCCTGTTGGGCGGAGCTCATTGTTTAGAGCGCGAAAGTTGTTCGGGTCAATGAGATCTATATGCGTACCAACTCTCGTACATGTGCATACATAATTGCCCGATCTGTGCACAAATGTTTGTTTTTGCATTACAGGGGCGCTACAGAGCCCCCCTGCCACGCCCGTATTCCAGCCTTTGCCCAAGCCTAGCGTCGCCCGACTCAGAGGTGTGTGCCAAATTTCAAGAGTTTTCGAGCATGTTAAGGGACCCCAATTGGCCAATGTGTGCAAATAAATAAATAAATAAATAAATAAATAAATAAATAAATAAATCAATCCGAGCAAAAGCAATAGGGCTTCGCACCTTCGGTGCTCTAGCCCTATTAATCATAATAATAAATTTTAAACTTTTAAATGTATTCCTAACGAGCAAGCCAGAGCAGTCATCTTCTACTATAGTTTTATAGGAACTTCAGTATGAGCGGCATTAGAATTTAATCTTCAGGTTTTTTACATCAAACTTAAGGTTTATTAAGGGTTATTCAATTAGTTTGTCATTGGTCCATTTCATGAAAAGGATCCCAAATGAAGGGCTGGACAGATATGGCTTGCAATATGAGTGATGACACAACAAAAACTATGTTGTATTTTTGCAGTATATGACACCCAAGTAAGCTTTTTTCCTACATTTAAACATGCTTATGTTGTATTTTGAAACTACATAACATCAGTACAAAGTAACATGCCCAAATAGACTTTTTCTAAATTAAATGTGTAAATCAGCAAGCCATATCACATTCCTTTAGAATTTAAATCATTTAACTGAAACTTAAGTCACTTCATGTCACCATAACTGTATGGTCCATTGTCTGTCTAAACTAAATTTATTCTAGAGATGTCTTTTTCACACTAGGCTACTTGAAGGGCTGGAACAAATCATCTTTCAGGTCTTGAGGGACATCTACAGTCCTCTGTGTTGTACAATATACTAGAAAATGGACAATGAGACAGAATGTTAGCTAAGGGTCTCAAGACAGCTGTTAAAAATTTATTATTTTGTTAATCACTTATTTTATGAAAAACAATGTTTTTTTTTTTTTTTTTTAATGAAAACTTGTCCATAAAGGTTACATACTTGCAGAAAAAATAGAGGAAAACCTTCTGAATGGATCTGGTCTTGTCACAGAAATGCTGGCATTTGTACTTAGACTTGTCTCTGTCTGAAAACAATACAGTAGCTCAGAACCTACAAGATTGATTGAGTAAACTACAAGGCTTTGCAATGTGAGTCCATGTGGTTCTTAAAGTGTCTAACACAAAGTTGTCTATCTGGGCTTGGGATCACCATTGAGCATAAACCCCTCTGTGGCTGAGTTGGTTACCTGCCCAGAAATAAAAGCCAAGCTATGGCAGTGAAAGTGTGGGATCCTGCCAGAGGGCCACTATGGATAGTACATTAGGTAAAGGGAATAAATTAAATGGTTCAAAACTTGGGTGAGGTCACCCTCTGGTGTCCTGGAGGGGAATTTTTTTAGCTGGATGTTACAGTCAGTTACAGAGTCAACAATTAAAGAATTAAAAAATAGTTTTACCACATAGTTAACCTCACATTTAAGGTTTCCATAACCATTAGGTATTAATATTTCATTTTCTTTTATCTGTTTTTTTTTGTGCTTTGGTATCTATTTAAAGAGGGATTCATTCTTTTGCTTCTGAATACTTGCAGTTTTTTTGTGTTATTACTGCCACACACACACACACACACACACACACACACACACACACACACACACACACACACACACACACACACACACACACACACATACATACATACATATGCAAATTCACAGAGAAAAACAGCAACAGAAGCCAAGAAAGATAGGAAAAGGCATCGGTGCAGCACCTCAGCCAGCGGCACTGAATGCTATCTCTTAGGACCTCAGCACCACAGTCATCTCCGCTGGGGACCTGAGCAAGGCGGACAGAAAAAACACCTGCCAAAAAGCATGGGACAATCAAGGAGGAGAGTGCAGCAGAAAGCTAGGCTCAGTGGCTAAAGGGAGGTAAGAATGTGAACTAAAGGACTGTCTCTCTCTGTTATTTTTTTTTACAGAAACCTCTCGCTGAAGGAAAAACACAGATTGCCGGCTGAGCTTACACCACAATCACTTCGCTGCTGCTCTCCACCCTCATGGTGTCCCAGCACAAGGTGACCCAGTAGCTGGCAAGAAGTGTCAAGAGAGCCACAGAAATACTGGAGCTCCCGACAATCCCACTCCCCGATCCCAGCCACAATGCTCAATACAGACTCACTAAGCTCAGTGCAGAAGATGTGCCAAAGGTTCTTGAACACATTTGATCACACTGTAAAAAATTTGAAGTGGGATTTAGCTTGGAAAGTTTCTTGGAAACTCAGAAAAGGCTACTAAATTTACAAACATTTGCCAAGCAAAAGCTAAAACATAAGTATTAGTAGCTTTAAATAGACATATTTAAGTTAAGTTTACTTGGGAATTCCCAATATTGACTCTTTGTTTGTAAATATTACTTAAGTAATGCTTATAAATATATTATGATTTATTGCATTTTTTTTCCACAAGAGGCCTAGTTATCTTTTTTAGTTATCCTGAGTAACCTTTACTTTTAAATATTCATTAAACATTACCTATCATAATTTGTGACGTATTATAATCGATGTCTTCAATAAAAAAGACATACATTTTCCTTGAGTACTTTTATTTCCTTTAGTACTTTTATTAAACTCCTGAAAAACAATTAAACATAAGAAATTATAAAACAAATGGTCCATGTGAAACAGTACAGTACAAACTTTGCTCATATTTATCTTAAGAATTCTATTGAGGATATTCTGCAAAACAATGAGCAAATACAAAAAGTTTGAGTGCCAAACAAAATGGCCAGCTAGCAGCCTTACATTAATAGCTTTCTCTGCAAAGAGCTAACTTTTGGAGAAAGTTTCAAAGCATCCAGTCCAAGAAAGATTTTCTGAAACACTTTAAATGTGTTTCTTAGCTTTGAAGGATAGCTTAAGTTCAGGGAGTAAATGAAGCCCATGAGCAGAAGGCAGGCATTTGTGAGATTCTTGCATCCCGACAGTACCGCAGTTCCCTCAATGACGATGACGATATCAGCTATGTTGGCATCTTCCTCTCCTGCGGTGCTGCCCAGTACAATGATCTTCATTACATGATTGGTGAAGCTATCTTCAATCATGTCTCTTCTGACATCCTGTCAAATACACAAATGAGTGAAAAAGTAGTTACAATATTGTACAGTAAGTTGTATATTCTCTTTAATTTATGTGATAAGTGCCCCACACAGAGGTTAAATCTGTTATTAAATGAAGAATGAAAAAATTAAGAACTGTGTCTGCAAGACACTTAAAAAACTACTTGCAAAGCTTCAGTACTGTAAAAGGTTTTAGGCACTTGTGTAAATATTCTGTAAAGTGGGGATGCCTTTAAAATGTTTTCATAAATTAATTTTCATTTACCTTCTATTGACTAAATCAATACTTGGTGTGATCATCCTTTGCATTTAAAGGGTTAGTTCACCCAAAAATAAAATTTCTGTCATTAATTCCTCCCCCTCATGTTGTTCCACACCCGTAAGACCATCGTTCATGTCCAGAACTCAAATTAAGATATTCTTGGTGAAATCAAAGGGCTTCTGATCCACACATACTGTAGGCACAATGCCATTGCACCTTTTGAGGTCCAAAAAACTTTGTTAAAATAGCGAACGTTGTCGGAACTTAGAGCCGCCACCAAATCGACACATCGCAGGGTGATCTCCACACTTAGACTTTTGGTTAATGAAGACTGTTTTAGTTAAACTTAACTGATAACTTTGTAATTACTACAAACAAAACACTGAGAAAACTCCTCAGACTTGGATGAGAATGAGCAAACTTCTTTATTGTGGTCAATCAGCCAACAATTCTCTAAGAGAACTTGCCAAGTTGAAAGTAACAATGAAAAACCCAAAAAGAGCATGTCATGCAAAAATCAATCAAAAACAAAAACTCTCACGACATTCTTGCAAAAGTAAAAAAACACCCCCCCACACACGCACACACACACGCGCGCACACACACATGCACAGGGCTGCCTCCTTCATCTGGCCAGAAGAATTTGACACACACACTGTTGTAAAAAATCTTAGTAGAAATAATTAAAATAGTATTCCTTACAATACTATAACCAAAGTAAAGTATTAGGCCTTGCAAAATATTACAATTGCTGTCATAAGACATATGTAGGCGATGTTGTAGGCCAAAGATGTTTATTGTAACCAGATTCGGGGCTGTCAGGCCTAGTCAGTCTGAGCACATTTGTAATAACAGCTGCAAGCTTGTTATGTAGAAGGGAAAAGACCATGGTTCCCAGACTTTAGCTCATAAATTGTTATGGAAAATGAAGAAGACCATGGTTCTCAGACCTTGGTCCATAGCAATAACATGTTATGTAGAATGAAAAAAACAGTGGTCCACAGACCTAGGCCCTGAAAAACAAGGGGAGGAAAATCCATAAATGGGCATGTGGTGCTCATAAACTTGTTGTGCAGACTGAAGAAGGCCCAGGTGTTTAGTCTGAGGTCATGAAAAATAAGGGAAGGAAAATCCATAAATGGGCATATGGGTGAAAGGTAATGGGAAATAAGGGGAAATTGGGTCAGTGTATTTAGAAAACCTAGGAGGTAATGCCGGTAAATAAAATGATATGGCACCTGGGCTCCTAGGAGCTCCTAGAAGATATTTGAGGTTTTTTTCTTTCTTCGGGGGCGAAGGTGTGTGTGCGCGTGGGTGCGTGGGGGCGCGTGTGCGCGTGCGTGCCCGTGAGGTGGGTCAAGGTGGGTAGTTTTTATTTTTGCAAGGACGTTGGGAGAGTTCTTGATTTTCTTGATTGATTTTGCATGACAAGCTCTTTTTGGGGGGTTTCATTTGTTACTTTTAATTTGGCAACTTTGTTACTTTTAATTTGGCAATTTCTCTTATAATTTGTTGGCTGATTGACCACAATAAAGAAGTCATTCTCATCCCGGTCTGTATTTTTGTAGTAATTATACAGTTAACAGTTAAGTTTAACTAAAACAGTCTTTAGTAACCAAAAAGTCTAAGTGTAGAGATCACCCTGTGATGTGTCGTCTTGGAGACCGGCTCTGAGTTCCGACATATTTAATGGCACCCCAGATGGGACTTCAAAGGGGCTAGCGTGACCTGCGTCCGGGACCAGGACCACTCTCTCTGAAGGGTTACAGAGGCCGGCCATAATATTAAGGTAAGCAGACACCAGGTTATATTCAAAGTCTGTGTATAGTGAATCTGTGACCTGGAAAGGGGGGGGTGGCCCTGGGAGGCGGACAGCTGCCCTTGAAGTCAAAAACTCTTAAGGGTGAACTGTAAGAACTGGAGCAAAGGGGGAAAAGGAAAAGTTGTTTTGATTTGTGACTGTGTGAGTGGCGGGGTAAAATCTCATGAGTGGATTCTGTTGTGAGATGCACACACACTTAGAAAGAGAGAGGTGTGTGTGTGTGTGTGATAGAAAAAATCTCATGAGTGAGTTCTGTTGTGAGAGACGCGCACACAGAGAAAGAGGGAGAGGTGTGTATGTGTGACAGAACAAAAATCTCATGGGTGAATTCTGTTGTGAGAGACACACACACGGAGAGAGCGAGCGAGAGACATAGTGAGGGTGTGTGTGTGTGTGTGTGTGTGTGTGTGTGTGTGTGTGTGTGTGACAGAAAAACTCATGAGTGAATTATGGTGTATACATTTTGTTACTTATTTATATTTTTGGTATTAAGGATTGAAAATTCCTTGGCATACCACCAGTGTGTATATAACTCACAGCCGGGCCTGAACGGGCAGGTTGAGAAAACACGTTGGCCCTAGATACCACTGTCCGGCGATGCAGGTCTGCTTGGTAGGGCTGGGGGGCCCCTCCCGGGGTACGGTAAAGTGCCTGGGGGTACGGTAAAGTACCCAGTATTTATAAGTGTTTATGTACGTGCACGTTATCATCATAAGTATACGGCGATACACAATGATAAGTGGATACGGCAACGTACACATTGATAAGTGGACAGAGCCAAATGAGTATTCATAAATAAGTGTACATCGCCATATAAGTATACATAAATGATACGTGTACGGTGTGTAATGTGTATGAATTGTTCATGTGCACATGTGTATTTGTGTATTGTCAAACTGAATGACGATTCAGTTTGATGTGTGATAAAGTACAAACAAGCAATTGTGAAGTGTTTTATGGCACTTATAAGATCTTATAAAATGAGTTGCAATGGAAAAAAGCGCTAAGTCACACAAGCAGAACATAACATTTATTTAAGTTACACAAGCATTCAATTATAGCAGAGAACTGTATGAGACACACTGAGTGAAAATAAGATTCACCTGATTAATCTGATTCACCTTGCTTCATAGTTTTCAATATTTTTTCATAAATCCCCAAGGGTCCAAGAAGTATCTAAGCCTTTTAATCCAAATTGCTGTGTTCGCCTTACAATAGTTATTTTTTTGACTGAAGACTGTACACGGAGATTACTCCCGTCCATTTTTTTTCCTCACTTCCTAGTTGATGAACTAAAAATTCAGTGTCATATTTGTAGTCCAGCCTCACATGAGCCAATAGGTGCCCCGTAGAGCAGAGATAGAAAGCTTAGAAGCCAATACCCGGAACACCCGCCGTTTGTTTGGCAGTTGGGCCAGCCAGTAACGAGTAGCGAGACCCTGATATCTCTTTAGCTAATAAGCAGACGATTCCAACGAGGAGCAATAAGGGCCACCTGGCAAGGGGCCAGCTAGCGCACTGTGAAAACATGACTGTTATGACTTAATTTCCAAAGCTGAACACACACACATACACACAGAACAGCTTTCCTGAGTTTTTTTCTCTTTTTGTGAGCAGATACTAATGCCTAGTGGGAAAAAACATTGATATAAAATTAAATCATTTTAATTTTGTTAAAGAATTTAAACAATTCTTGGGCCATTCTTTTTGACTTCATAAGTTTTGCTCGTTTTGTTGGGGAAAGTTTTTTTCAGTAGTGTTACACCAGGTGTAAGTTATTTTTATTTTACTTTATTTGTTTTATTTTTTGTCTTTGTTTTATTTATTTATTTTTGTTGTTGTTGATGTTTGTGTTTGTTTATATGGATCCCATCAGCTGAAAGTCTATGCAATCAGCTAGTCTTCCTGGGTCCACACATATGCACATGTATTCATACATACAAATCTGGTTTTAATTCATAACAGGACTAGACATAAAATACAATATGATTTATAATTACATTAATCAAGACATATAAAAACCTAATGTAGTGTTTTTGTTTCAGTAAAAAAACCCTCCATTCTAGCCTCTGTAACTCAGAGTTCTAGCCAGTAAGGCCTAGAATCACCCTGACATTTGTAACACACACACAGAGATTGTTTTGGTTCCAATAAGATTGTTGTTTTTTCTTTCTCTCTTTTCTGAGTGTTATAGGTTTTAGAAGCTGAAAACTTGGAGCATTATCTGACCGTGTAGAGTTACATAATGTTATAAGTGAGTCGTTAGATGAGACAATTACCAACAAGTTAACAACAATTTAATTGATTTATTCTTTTCACTTTTATTTTATTTGTATTTTTTCCTTTTTGACAATGTAACAACAATTTAATTTTTACAACTTAACAATTTGATTTGATTATTTATCTAAGTGATTTATGTGGTAGTTTATTTGATTGATTGACTGATTGATTGATAGTTTATTTGATTTTATCTGATTTATTAGTGAGTTAATTAATTGAATAGATCAATACTTGGTTGAGTACATAATTATTTGAATGTGCAGTTGATTGATTTTAATCAAGTTTAATTTAATTTTCATTTTAATCGCAGTTATACTTATTGGACTTATACTCTGATCTTGATATCTGCCTTGTCTTTCTTCAGAACCATACTAGAAGGAATCCTGCACAACCACGTTTTCCAGAAAAAGAATAAACGTTCAACTTCAAAAATTAAAGAACCATGTGACAGTGCCACAAGGGTGAGACAAGGGTGCATGATGGAGAAAGGTAAAAGAACTTAATTACTCCAGCTGCAATTGTAATAATAAAGCACAAGAAGGCTGAAAAAGAAATTAAGAAGTACATGAAAAAAATGGCACGACCGGACAAAAGGAGGATTGCAGTGGCCTGAAGGAAGCAAAAATGCAGGAAGATGAGAGTAAGAATAAAATGCTGGGGAGAAGTAAAAAGAGAAAGCATGAGAAATTTTTTTGTTTAAATTTTTTACATTTTAGTAAGTTTTTTAGGAAAATGTTGTAATATTGCAATGTTGGGCTCTGCTAGGAGCAGAATTTCTGTATTTGTACCCACTTTGTCTGATCAGATACAGAGCATTTAGGCATTCATTTGCAGGGTTGATTGCTTACTGTGCATAATAATATGATGTATGAATGGGCATTTATTGATATGGGTATTGAGAGGAAAATATTTAGGAGAGTTTTTGTTTCTGCTTTGCTTTTGTTTTTGTTCTGTCACTTTTGGTGTGGTTGGAAGTCTGTGATTGGTTGCAGTGATAGGCCCTAAGACAGCTCTTTTCTACTGAAAAGCACAGGCGAACATTGCACTTGCTACACAGTGTGTTTGTGTATCCACAATTGCAGTAAACTGGAAGAATAGACTAACTGAAAGAGAAATCTACATATTATCCAGCATATCCATTTGCACCTGTCCCCGAACAATGCAACAGGCATCACCCCAAAAATCTGCTACTTGGGCAACACTCATAAAGAATCTCAGGATCGTTTAGTTAAATAACAAACAAAAAATTACAAAGATACAGGGAGTTTCAGATACTGCTCTATATGATGGAGTTTCAAATAGCACATAAAATGTATTTGTGTGTAATTATGGTCTAACTGAAAATAAGTATAAATTTAACAGAAAAGCACATTTAGAAATGAATTACAGTGAATCATCTTACAGTTTAAATTTCGATTTGTGATGTAAGAAGTGCAGTGTCTTTATGTAAGGCATAAGGTGCACAGGCTGTTTTGACTACCACTTTGGCCCAAAGTTGTAGAATTACAGCATGGACATAACAAGCTCTAGTTTTCTAAAATAACTAAATATGCATGTGTTCTAGACATTGTAATGAACACAGAAAAATTAATTTTTGAGGAATTTTATTCTAATCTTGACAAAGCCAGTCATGGGGGGAAAATAAATAAATAAATAATTTGCAGGTAGGGTGAGTTCATGGCCAGGTGACTGGACAAATAAACAAGGTGGTGTTCTGCAACGGTGGGCTTTACAGGGTTAAAGGGGATAAAGGGAGAACAGAGTAAAGAACAGGAGTAAGAGTAGGCTACAGCCCCACCCTCAGGTGAATGTGAGGAGCAGCTCCAACCCCCATCTTATAACAAACATTGCAGATCTGAGTACAACGGGATCCATCAATACAGTTGAGAGAAGGAGGTGAAACACAAGAAATAGAACTGGAGATTACAGGAGGGCAAGTCAGAGGAATAGTCCGGCAGACATCAGCAGAAAAAGAACGTCCCAAGGGAAAGCAGGAAGACTGCCCTCCCCTGGTAAAAGGAGAAGAAGGAAAATACCCAGAAAGCCCAGAAGGGGCTACAGGAGTAAGAGAGGAAGCGCTGGAAGATGATGAACACCGACTAGAAAACTAATGCCCGATGGGAGGAAGAGGACTCCCACTTATCGTGGGAGCAAGCAGAGAAACGGAGTGGAAAATATGGAGTGGTTGACTGAATACACATGCCCGCCAGGTTTAAAAAGACACAGCACACAAGAACATATGGAGCCACGAATGGAAGATGTCTGCCAGCCGGGAAGGAGAGGATTAATAGAGACCGGGCAGATTTAACATCATAAGAACCTCAGTGAAGCACAGGGGTCCCTAAGCAAACCAAACGACCGTGCGACAAAAAAGACCTTCATAGCTGAACAGGAGGAGCAAGAAAAGAAACAGACAAGACAGATGGGAGTTCATCACCCAACGAAAACAAAAAGACAGGGGAGGTGCGCCAACAGCGTCAACAGCTGGAGTAAGGTACAGAGATGCCCGGCGAGAGAATAAAAGGACGGAGTGACCAAAAATCTCTCACCTCAATGGAAATAGTGAGTGATGACGAAATAAGCTCAAGGGCGGCCCCAGTGGATATGGAGCCCCAGCACGATATGAGAGGAGTAAGAGTGAGACTGGAGGGAGAAGTGCAGCTGACCACCCTGGAAACAGAAGGCGTGTGGCAGAACGAAGGGCAGGAAAGAGCAATAAAGGAAGCTCTGGAACGAAGCCAGAATGCAGATGTGATGATGGAGGAGTTACGAGGTCAGGCATCACGAATGGAGATGAAGGTGGAGGAATTGGAGTTGGAATATAAATACTTGGAGGAAGAACAGAACGAGCGGAGAAATAATTTAAAAATCTCCAAAGAATAAGGAAGGCACGGAAGAAGTCAGATAAACAAAAATGGGGCGACATCCAAAGAAACAGGCACATGCGGACCCGATCCCAGACGGGAAGAGGCAAAGGTAGGGAGAGGCAGCAGGTGGCCCCCGAAAGTGAGAGCTCCAGTGAAGAAGAGGAGGAGACAGAAGCACCGAGTGCAACACATGAACTTTCATGAATGAATTTCATGATTCCAGAAATATCTGACAAGGTGAAAAACCTATGCATCACGTGGGACACTGGAAAGTTGAGCCTCATCATACAACATGCTCTACATGCGGAAAAGCTGCCCACGCAAAGTATGAAGGAGCGGATTAAGTATGAAAGGCCGGATGAAAATCTGTGCATGAGACACACAGATTCCCAGATCATGAGAATGGGAGAAATGCCACGTACTCTGACTTCATAATGGAATTACATGAAGCGTAAGGCTTTTTTGTGATGCTTTTCCAGGGAAGATGGATATAACAAATATTGCGCTGTGCACATGGGAAGCCAAGGAAGACAACAGGTGCCTGCACAGATGCTTGCTCCAATGTTTCAACAAGGAGCAGGGCAGTCAGGAATGCAGCATGCACTCGCAGCAACACCACAAGGAGCTGGAAATTGGGCAGGCCAATGGATGGGCCCAGGATTTCAAGGACAATCCCCAGCACCACCTGGAGGGGGCCCATTGGGCCCAGCTCCAGGAGGAATGTGAAGAGGCCCAGAGAAGCCAGAGGGGGAGCTGGTGCAGTGTACCACCTCATTGCATCCTGCACAAGAACCAACAATTATGGTGGGAATTGGAAATGAAGTACAGGCCCCATTCCTGATTGACACAGGAGCAATATTTACAACCATTGGAAAAGAATATTTACTATATTTCCCAGACACTCTAACTAATCTTCTTGGGAGAGATGTGCTCTGCAAACTAGGAGCCAGAATACACTGTGGGCCAACAGGAGTGTGGATAACACTCCCAGAAATGTTAGCTCGACAATACCTAGTAGTAAGCCAAGAAGAGGAAATGACAGAAATGGACAAAGTGTATTGGATGGAAGTCAAGGACAAAGATACATAAAAAAAATATGGCTAGAATACTCAGAATGGAATTCCACAATTAACTTACATACATCCAGATTGCTGTGAAGCTAGAGGACCATGGACAACAATATGATATCAACATGGACAGTATGATAATTGGCCAGCAAGGAGTAGCTACATATGCTGTACTCCTTGAGCAGATTCAAGGATGGTATCAAGTTGGAGACGCAGTCTCCCACATCTCCCTGATGATCGGGCGAGGTTTTGAATCCAAAGATTTAGGGCCTAAGATGAAAGAGGCAGAAAGGGTAGTGAAGTGGAACATGACTAAAGACCCTAGAGTACATATGTCAGAAGATAGAGATTTTAAGGATAGATTAGGGGACAATCATGTTATCATGTAATCATACACAACCATGTTAGTAAGTCAGCAAACAAACATAAATTCTGGTAAAAGTAGAAGTAGAGATACAGATGCCACAGATGGCAGATAAGGAAGAGTCAACAGAGAAAGAAGTAGACGAATCACTAAGTCAAGTCCCAGAGTAACTGTGGACTAAACATGTAACAGATGTAGGACTAGTTAAGTCAGCAGGATTAGCAAAAATACAGGTTAGACCCAATGTACCATTACTTTATCAGAGACAGTATCCATTGTCTAAACAAGCAGAGGAAGGGATAGGAACAACTATTAAAGGGCTAGTGGAAGCAAGAATTTTAATCCCCACAAAAAGTCAGTGCAACACTCCGATTTTTTCCGATCAGAAAGCCAAACTTAGATAAATGGAGATTGGTACATGATTTAAGACCAGTCAATCAAATAGTGGTGGCTGTGACCCCAGTGGCCCCGGATCCACAAACGTTGTTATCAAATATTCCAGAGGGAACAAAATGGTATACAGTAATTGATCTATGTTAAGCATTTTTTAGTATCCCATTGCACCCTGACTCTCAGCACTTGTTTGCATTCACATATTAAGAGCAACAAGGATATTGTGAAAATCCATCGATATTCAACCAAGTACTGACCAGAGATCTGGTGAATTTACAAATGGAGTGCCTGACTTACTGATTTGTAGCCAATCGAAAGAGCAATGCGTACAGGATTCTATAACAGTACTGAAGGCCCTAGCAAACAACGGGCACAAGGTTAGTAAAGAGAAGCTACAATTCTGCCAGAGAAAGGTGGAATATTTAGGATGAGTTCTAGAAGGAACAACACGAAGAATATTACCGGCTCATGTACTAGCTATACGGGATACACCACAATCTCAAACCGTGCGCCAGATGTTGTCATTCCTGGGCATGGCAGGATTTAGCAGACCATGGATATGCGAATTTGCCTTAAAAGTACAAGCACTTAGAAACATGATAAAAGCTGCAGATCAGGCTAAACCCAATACACAGCTGACATGGACACCAGAAGCATTAGCAGCCTTCGAGATGTTGAAGTGCACACTAGCCTCAGCCCCAGCGCTGGCTAGTCCAGATTACAGCAAACCATCTCACCTATACGTGTCAGAAAGACAGGGCTTTGCATCGGCAGTACTAATGCAGCAACAGCAAGGGGTAGGAAAACAACCTATTGCCTACTTCAGCACAGCATTGGATAACATTGAGAAGGGCATACTGCCATGTTATCGTGCTCTATCAGCAACAGCATCACAATGGGTCACCCCGTGACTCTGTATACATCACATGCACTGCATGCATTATTGACAAGTTAAGCGTTCGTAATAACCAATGCAAGGCGCACAGGGTATTATGTGATACTGTCAGCATCAGAATTGACAATTGAAAGATGCAACACAGTCAACCCAGCCGAAAGGATGGTGCTGCCGAGTGAAGGGACTCCACACAATTGTAAAGAGGAATCTGAAAAGTTCCTGAAAACACGACCTGATTTAGAGTCCCAACCTCTCCTAGGGGCACAAAAAATCCCAGATCAGTTGAGTTCAGATAATGGACCTCATTTTGTAAATATCCATTGCACAAGCGTTGTGCATCAAACATAAGATGGGATGTGTCTATCACCCAAGCTCACAAGGAAGAGCCAACGGTGTGCTAAAAGAGAAAATTGCAAAAATATGCACCAACACAAGCCTGAATTGGGTACAGGCTTTGCCATTGGCTCTGATGAAAATGTGTTCACAGACAAATCGTACAACGCACTTGACACCTCATGAAATGGTGACAAGCAGGCCGATGCCCGTGACTTTTGCAGAAGGACCCTATAAGTAACCACCGCTTGAACAGATGGAAGGTGAAATGTCAAGCTATGTGAAGCATTTGACCCATATCCATAGACTCTTGTGTTCTCAGGTGAGTCCGGCTATGCATGGCACAGCAGTGGAGGAACCACATAATCAAGTAGAACCAGGAGACTACGTGTACATCAGAACATTCAAGAGAAAACATTGGAGACAGCCAAGAAGAGAAGGACCTTTTAAAGTGGTGTTAGCTACCCCCACTGCAGTCAAGGTCGGAGGTAAGGAATACTGGTATCACCTTAATCATTGTTGTCGTGCGACAGCTGTAGCAGATACTGGGGAAGAGCCCCCTTCAGACACTGGGGAAGAACCTTCAACCTCAAAGACAAGGGCGCAGCCCCAAACACAGCCACTCGCCGTAGAACAAAGCTGGGCTAAATGTGGCGGTTCAGGCAATAGTAAACGCGAAAACCCGCCGCCGCAGGGTGCGGGGGAGTACGTGGCACTTCAGGATTACGTTAAAGTGACCAGTATTAACCAATACAATACCACAGCTGACGGCATCGAGGGAAACCTCTATCGACAGTGGCTGACAGAAACCGCTCACCAGGTTGCTGCAAACAGTACCTGTGTAATATGCCATGACCGGTCTAATAAAACTTTCTATGTAATGCCTACTAGAGGTGTGGACGAGTGTGATAAATCTCCATATAATAATATGTATTTATGGCCTGCACCTATGCGTATCAGCTGGTAGCCACGCCAATTCCTACAGATATGACTGTTCAGACGCGGCCTAACCAGAAGTTTCCACTATGTATTAAGTCAAGAGGATCAGTGTATGTTGGTTTAATTGGATCCAGACTCATTCCCACTGCTGGACGAGAACAATAGTGATTCGGACTGGAACTAGTTGCACATATACAGGACTGTAACATATTGGTGTGTGTCCCTGTTTGTCTGTATCCCCTATGTGTGTATATCTTTCATAAGTGTTATGTACACGAGGCACCACATTACTGGTGATGGCCTTAATGCCTTAATTGTGACTGAATCCAGACTGACTACACACAAACTTTTCTGTACATATGCTTACTTAATGGGTGTTGGTATTTTGTGTCTACTGGTCTATTGCCTGTCTCTCTGTTGTCTGTAAGGCTTTGTTGCAGGCTATGTCGAACCGCAGAGTGACCAGAGACAAGTCCAGTGACCCCTCACTTGTGCCCGGTTAGAGGCGAGCCCATGGGGTGTCACTTGTTGCCTTGACAATGCTCCCGGTTACTGCTACACGTGCATCCAACTGGACAATGAGGTGGACCTGTCTGACTTCATCTTGGGGGACTTCGACCTGGGTGTAGCACCATATTGCACCTGGCTAACATACCCTTCCCCGCCAACGGCTGACACCTGGTTCACGTTGCTTGAGAACACATGCCCAGTGTCACTTATCCTTGCACACGCAGATCTAGTCCTCCCTGAAGGACTGTGGGTTCATTCGTGCCACCAGAATGATTATTCTCTGGACAGGGGATTACATATGAGGTACGTCGTTCCTTTTGTGTGGCCTCGACATATGGACGTGGACATGCACATGTCGTTCGCCAGTCCGCCGTACGCCAGTACTGTACATTATTTGTTTGTGTATATAGACTCTAGACATCTCACACCAAAGATGTACAACAAGATCTATGCAAGGGCCACCCAATTTCATGGACTCTTGGGCACAGGGTGATTCGGATGCGGTTGTTCCCATAACTTAAGCTTTCCACGCTTATCACCACAAAGACATTTGGGGGTCCCTACATGCGGGCCGTTACATTTGGGCCCCCTTGCCACAGTGGATTCAGACCATGCAGTGCAATCACTATTGGTGGTGGTCGTAGGGACAGCTAGTTCTCTTATGCCCTGCAACTGTTTTTTGTTTGTTTATTATGTTGTATGTTTATGCTGTATGTTTCGGTGACCCTGGTGACACTGCTTTCACTGTCGCGCTATATATGCGGGCAGAGTGAGAATTTTCCCTCAAATCTGGCATCTAGATTGTTTTTCGCTCACTCCTGGCATTTTATGTATTATGGGTTTTTTATTTTCGTTGTGGGGGAACTAATGTTGTAAGTTGTTGTAAGTTGGGGTAGAGGTCGTCGTGATTAGATAGATATATGGGTTAGTGGAAATGACAAGGTAGTCCAGAACACTGCAACATAAGTTTGGTGAGACTTTACAGTCTCACAGGGGGGGAATGTTGTAAAAAATCTTAGTAGAAATAATTAAAATAGTATTCCTTACAATACTATAACCAAAGTAATTAGGCCTTGCAAAATATAACAATTGCTGTCATAAGACATACAGTATGTAGGCGATGTTGTAGGCCAAAGATGTTTATTGTAACCAGATTCGGGCTGTCAGGCCTAGTCAGTCTGAGCACATTTGTAATAACAGCTGCAAACTTGTTATGTAGAAGGGAAAAGACCATGTTTCCCAGACCTTAGCTCATAAATTGTTATGGAAAATGAAGAAGACCATGGTTCTCAGACCTTGGTCCATAGCAATAACATGTTATGTAGAATGAAAAAAACAGTGGTCCACAGACCTAGGCCCTGAAAAACAAGGGGAGGAAAATCCATAAATGGGCATGTGGTGCTCATAAACTTGTTGTGCAGACTGAAGAAGGCCCAGGTGTTTAGTCTGAGGTCATGAAAAATAAGGGAAGGAAAATCCATAAATGGGCATATGGGTGAAAGGTAATGGGAAATAAGGGGAAATTGGGTCAGTGTATTTAGAAAACCTAGGAGGTAATGCTGGTAAATAAGGTGATATGGCACCTGGGCTCCTAGGAGCGCCAGGGTATATATTGAGAAGATATCTAAGGTTTTTTCTTTCTTCGGGGGCGAAGGTGTGTGTGCGCGTGGGTGCGTGGGGGCGCGCGTGCGCGCGCGTGCCCGTGTCCGTGCGTCAAGGTGGGTAGTTTTTATTTTTGCAAGGACGTCGCGAGAGTTCTTGTTTTTCTTGATTTATTTTGCATGACATGCTCTTTTTGGGGGTTTTCATTTGTTACTTTTAATTTGGCAACTTTGTTACTTTTAATTTGGCAACTTTGTTACTTTTAATTTGTCAATTTCTCTTATAATTTGTTGGCTGATTGACCACAATAAAGAAGTCATTCTCATCCAGGTCTGAGGAGTTTTCTCAGTATTTTTGTAGTAATTATACAGTTAACAGTTAAGTTTAACTAAAACAGTCTTTAGTAACCAAAAAGTCTAAGTGTGGAGATCACCCTGTGATGTGTTGACTTGGAGACCGGCTCTGAGTTCCGACAACACCTCCACCCCCGAGCACCAGATATCTTCCCAATATATGCCCTGGCGCTCCTAGGAGCCTCCTCTTTGGTTCCCAGTATTTCTTGGAGTCCCACGGTGCCATATCACCTTATTTACCGGCATCACCTCCTATGTTTTCTAAATACACTGACCTAATTTCCCCATATTTCCCATCACCTTTTTCCCATATGCCACCCGCTTCGAATGTTATCACACTATTGAATGGATGCCCATTTATGGATTTTCCTCCCCTTAGTTCTCAGGACCTAGGTCTGTGAACCAATGTCTTTTTCATTCTACATAACAAGTTATAGTTATGAGCTAATGTCTGAGAACCATGGACTTCTTCATTCTACATAACAATTTATGAGCTAAGGTCTTGGAACCAAGGTCTTCTTCATTCTACATAACAATTTTGTATTTGTTATTACAAATGTGCTCAAAAGAGCCTTACTTCCTGGTCAAAGTGGAGGATTAATCCTTTTTTTACAGCTACAATGAGCAAGTTCCCTCATTTCATTTCTTGCTATTATATATGATTTCTACTGATTATATAATTGATTGATTATATGTTAGATTTATGAGTTTGAATTATGATAAAAGTTCTTGATTATATTGGTTATGTTGTATTAATGTTTTTGCTAAGCCCTTGCTGTTATAATGTTGCTTTGTATATAATGTTACTGTCTATGTTTAGCTTACTAAACCTATGAGCTGAACATTGTTATGATCTCTGTCTGTCAGTTTCCAGACTGGGCTTGCACTCACATGCATATTTTAGGCCTTAGTTTCTTTGATTCCACTAAAGGTCAGGTTCCCTTTAGACCCTCAATCTCAGATTCAGCAGGTCCGTCCAGCTGGTCGCCTGATTCAGCTGTCTCGCCCTACTCCCTTCATGAGGCCTGTTTCAGCTGAACTTTTGATTTTCACTTCCTCACACATTGTTGATCAGACAAAGTTACTTTTACTAAGTTTATGATTACAATAAACATCTTTGGCCTACAACATCACCTACATATGTCTTATGACAGCAATTGTAATATTTTGCAAGGCATAATACTGGTTATAGTATTGTAAAGAATAATACTTTTATTATTTCTACTAAGATTTTTCACAACAACGTGACTAAAGTGGTTCAACCTTAATGTTGTGAAGCGATGAGAATACTTTTTGTGAGCAAAAACGAAACTATAAATAACGACCGTAGTGAAACTGTGTTTACATCCGAACGCCGATTCAGTATTGGCCGAAGGTGAACATGTGAGCACCACGACACATGGGTGTGATGCTGACACAGGAGCCGGCCAATAAAATGAGCCGCCGTTTGGACGTAAACATAGAAGCCACTACGTTCACTACTGTATGTCAACTGCATATGACAACAGTTCAAATTGTTGAATAAAGTACTTATTTTTATTGTGTTTTTGTGCAAAAAAAGTATTCTTGTCGCTTCACAACATTAAGGTTGAACAACTTTATTCACGTGTTTTTACTACCTTTCTGGACCTCAAAAGGTGCAATGTCGTTCCTGCCTATGTATGGATCAGAAGCCATTTGATTTCACCAAAAATGTCTTAATTTGTGTTCTGAAGATGAACAAAGGTCTTACAGGTTTGAAATGGCGTGAGGGTGAGTAATAAATGACACAAATTTCATTTTTGAGTGAACTAACCTTTTTGGCCTAGGTACACTTGATATAGTTCTTAAGGTAACTTTGCATGTAAGTTTTTTAAGTATTTTTGAGATATTGCCACAGTTTTTCTTGATTTAGACTGTCTCAATTTTATCTCTTTGTGTTATAATAGACAGACTCAATGAAATGTGAGATCAGAACTTCTGTGGAGCACCAACTGTATGACTCCCTCTACATACAAAAATCTCACTCGAATATTACAAAAAATGGCAAAATGAATGTTTAGGAATGTAAACTGATATTTCATGACAAACTACATCAAAAAACAGTAAAAAAAAAACAACAACATTTTTTTAGCATGAAAATACTAATGTGCCTTAGACTTTTGCAGTACTGTACACATACAAAGTCAAAACGAAATTTGAATTTATCTATTAATGTACCTGGTAGGCTTCAATGAGCTCCTCAGATGATTACAGGTAGGAAAGCAGGCACTGAATCACAGCATCTCTCTTATCTTCAACTTGCTGTTAAAACAAAAGAAAATCGCAGCAAACATTAACAGTGTACAACTCCAACAAAATACTGTATCTATAAAGCCAGGAAGCAGCAGGATGTCAAATACATTTACCTGGAAGAGTGAATCTAGCATACTTCTAATTTCTATGCCTGCATTCTTTTAAACAAATCCAGGAGCTTTGGAGTGTAGAGGTCCAGTTTTTGCAGAAAGGTTGGCTCCAGGGGAACTGTGGTTATCCTTCTGAACTCATTCTTAATCTAGGACAAAGAAAATAAAATGTAACACGATTTAGTAGTTAAATAAACACTATTTTTTGCCAAACACACACACACACACACACACACACACACACACACACACACACACACACACACACACACACACACACACACACACACACACACACACACACACACACATGTTATACTAATGAAATTAAAATATTTTATTGTTTTTAATGAATGAAATATGCATTCCAAAATTTATAAGTACCTAAATATTCATCATATACATCATGCAAGTAATAGAAGAACTAAGTTTACCTCAGATTCACAAAAAAGAACTGGCCATCTCTCCTTGAAATCTTATATGAACCGACGAAAAAATCACCTGAGACATATGCTAGCATTAGCGACAAGCACGTGTACATGCATACACGTTTATATGAACTAATGAAAAAAATCACCCGAGTCATATGCTACCGTTAGCCTCAAGCATGTGTACATGCATACACGCTTATATGAACCAATGAAAAAATCACCTGAGACATATGCTACCGTTAGCGTCAAGCACGTGAACATGCATACATGCTTATATGAACCAACAGAAAAACAAGCCAGCAAAATACAAACGTTGTAACTGGGAACATATAACACTGGCTAACATTATTAAATGTGACCTGACAGAAATAGCTCATGTTATTGTGAACAGACAGAAAATGAGAAAAAACTAGCATCGATCGTCACATTTACACTAAGTAAACTTATTAACATTTAACTACCATCGGTTTTTAGGGTAATCATTTATTGTCAGAAAGATTTCTATATATTAGACTATTTACACTCACCGTTTCAAAGTGCTTTCAAAAATCCACGGTTTGCGCACCGAGCACCAGATAGCGCATTGTCACATCCTGTTTCAGGTCCCTCGCCTCGCCTCGCCTCGCCTACCTTACAGAAGCATTACATACTAAGTTGTCTCTACTTAACATGATCATTGCACTCAATATTTCATCTGAACATTGCAAACTAATTTGAATTAGTAGTGACAACATTTTTAAAAAAAAATGACAAAGAATAAGTAATGACCACTTAAAATGTTTCATTAACACAAAATCTGGGTTTAGAGTGTAGCTGATATGCGTCGGCCCCCTTTTGCAGGTTTTTCGCCTACATGACCTACCCAACAAAAAGTGGTACAGCTCCTACATACTTTGACATACAGGGGTGAGCCTTGGAAAGAAGAGATTCTCTAGTTTCAGAAACTAGTTTCAGATTGATTATAGGCCTTACTGGCACAAAGTTACAGAGGCTAGAATGGAATTTTTCATTTCCCCCTGGGTTGTTTACCTGATAAACTGATTAATCTTATTTTTCTGGAACATGCTAGGGACCAAATAACAACTGAGGGTTATAGCCACATGTCTAGGCTTTCACCAAAAAAATTCAAGTCAAAAGACCCAAAAATGGCTTCAATAAAAATATTTTTCTACGGACATGGTCGTCTGGTGCAGCGTTTTTGTGTACTTGTTTACTGTATAACTTTGAATTAAAAGGCTGCAGGCTCAGTCTGAAAGGCCATAAACAAGCATAGACTCTCTCTCTACCACTCTGGTGTGAAAACAGGCCTGTAACTTGACACCCTGAGCTGTGAGAGGGACAAAAGGTCAAGGATTACGCAAGAATTCTTCTGCACAGCTTGTTCACGCAGACGCTGCCAGAGAACACACGGCATGTTGTATATCGTTGAAATCGTCTGTTTATTGGCTAAAGAGCTGTATAGGTCCCGGCCCATTTCATTGCTATTGGAAGGAGTAATTGTCAGTCAAATGCGGGTTCCCAAAAATGATGTCATGACATCATTGGCTTCCCAGCCGTCTATCTCTGCAATACAAGCACCGATTGGCTCAAGTGAGGGCTTGTATTTAGAATTTTTGAATACCCCAATGAGAAGTTAGAGTGGCAAAACAAGATGATGGCACACAACTGTTTCCAGTTTTTGGAACACAAACGGAATATTTGCGGCGTGACCAAAGCGTTTTGGATTAAAAGGCTTACAGATTTCAGTTCCTTGGACCTATGTGGATTTTTGTGGATTATTTGTTTTGGAATATATTACCCCAGTGAAGAAAGGGACGCGTCTAAAGGTAAGGGAAAAACCGGTCTAGCGCCACCTAGGTCAGTTTTGTCCAAATTTTTTTTCTAATAGTATGAAGGCTGTGAATCATATTATGCTTTGTGTGTGGGCTTAAAAAAATATTGAGAGTATAAACTTTACTAGGTAAATAGGTTTTTTCGTGTTTTTAGAGGATTTGATGCTTTAAAGATGAAATGAAGCTTGTTTCTGGGTCATCCCCTAGTGGTCACTTTGACTTCCGTGCCGTGCACGGCACGGCGACCCGTAAATGGGGATTAGACTTTTTCTTCATCACGTTTAAAGTTAATGGCCTAACGTTACCCGCGGGGCTCGGGTATCATTCTGGGTTTGTAATATGACATCCGAGGCTGTAACCTAACATGTCCAATTTCTAATTAGGAAGCTTGAATTTATAATTCAGATAGCACGTGAGGGCACAATTACTTATTCACACAAATATTACTTATTCACACAATTACTTATTCACACAAAGTTACTTTTACTAAGTTTATGATTACAATAAACATCTTTGGCCTACAACATCACCTACATATGTCTTATGACAGCAATTGTAATATTTTGCAAGGCATAATACTGGTTATAGTATTGTAAAGAATAATACTTTTATTATTTCTACTAAGATTTTTCACAACAACGTGACTAAAGTGGTTCAACCTTAATGTTGTGAAGCGATGAGAATACTTTTTGTGAGCAAAAACGAAACTATAAATAACGACCGTAGTGAAACTGTGTTTACATCCGAACGCCGATTCAGTATTGGCCGAAGGTGAACATGTGAGCACCACGACACATGGGTGTGATGCTGACACAGGAGCCGGCCAATAAAATGAGAAAAAAAAAATATTGAGAGTATAAACTTTACTAGGTAAATAGGTTTTTTCGTGTTTTTAGAGGATTTGATGCTTTAAAGATGAAATGAAGCTTGTTTCTGGGTCATCCCCTAGTGGTCACTTTGACTTCCGTGCCGTGCATGGCACGGCGACCCGTAAATGGGGATTAGACTTTTTCTTCATCACGTTTAAAGTTAATGGCCTAACACTACCCGCGGGGCTCGGGTATCATTCTGGGTTTGTAATATGACATCCGAGGCTGTAACCTATCATATCCAATTTCTAATTAGGAAGCTTGAATTTATAATTCAGATAGCACGTGAGGGCACAATTACTTATTCACACAAATAGATAAACACACGCCCGTGGGTTATTGCCATTTGTCGAAAGCGTTGCACCGCTTTCGTCGGGCAAAGTTCACTGTTTGTCAAACATATGCGTAGATTACATGTAAAATACAGGACAATTGTTTTCGACACTAATAACGGAGGTTTGTGCAAATCGGTTCTTTAGCAAACTTAACTCTGTCAACTATTAACAGACAGTTACAGAAACTATTAATGCAGACAGCTTAATAGCTATATAATTTTCTGCATACATAGCTAAATTGACCAATAAACAAATATTTAATTAACTTACCGTGTAATAATCACATCAGTCTTTGAGACGAATTTCCATTGCACTCCTCTGCACGCCATATCGCAACCAAGAACGCATGTGTGTAGATTGCCTGGCTTCTTTAAGTAAGTTTTACTTGGTTTTGTCATTTTTTTTGCATTAATTGATTAGATGACAAAACACTAAGTACATATTACTTAGACAGTTCCATTTGAATTTACCTATGTATTTAAGCACAAGAAATGAAAATGAAACCTCAAGTAGCTTATTGAATTAAATGTGACATTTTGAAGTAAAAAGACAAAATAGTATTTGTTTGTAAAATTTACTTAAATGACTTAAATGATCTTTATTTACAGGCACAAAAATCATTTTTTACAGTGCATACTGTGGAGTGGGAGGGTTGGTCTAAACGGGACTGGGCCGACACCTTGGCTATATTGCTTAGTGGAGACGGCCAACTGGCATATTATATGCTTGATCCAGAGATTGCCTGAGACTACGAGACAGTGAAGCAAGAGATCCTCGTTCAATATATAATATAGAATGAATATAGAAGCAAATAGTTTAAAATATGATTAGTTGTAAAATTGTGCTTATAATCCAACGTGAAAATAGCGTGTCTTATTTAAGAAATGAAAATAAATGTACACATTAAGGCCCCTAGCCTCCCCTCCCCCCTCCCTTACAGAAGCATAACTAAGTTGTCTCTACTTAACCTGATCATTGCACTCAATATTTCATTTGAATAGTGCAAACAACCAATTTGAATTAGTAGTGACGTTTTTTTTTATACTCTTAACATGGTCACAGTTTATCTGCTCCTTTAAAATGTCTTCTGATCACTGCCGTTGTTCAGATACAAATGAAGCCTTCTCAAAGAAAAATGGATAATTGAACCAATTGTCTTAAAATAAACACGAGCCTTCTTTCCTCAATTTTATTAGCATAATTGGTTCCTCAAATCAAGCCTAAAAATTGCACAGGTGTTTGCATAAAAAAGACATGAAAGTGATCTTTTGAATTTATTAGTGAAATGTTTCACTATTTTTTATAATAAACACAGATTTTTTTTTAATATTTAATATTTGTTCTTATTACAAATAATAATAATAATAATAATAATAATAATAATAATAATAATAATAATAATAATAATAATAAGAAGAAGAAGATAAAAACTTATTTTTATCTTAATAGACATAAGGTATATTGTTTATATTTTATATATATATATATATATATATATATATATATATATATATATATATATATATATATATATATATATATATATATATATAAATTCTATGCAGTATAATCTTCAGATCAGCAGTGACACCTGTGTCAGGTTTCCTAGAGTGCCACAAGTAGTACTGCAAAATGTTTTATATCTATACAATATACAGTATGTAAGAAATACATGGGACATTCATAAACTATGGCTACATAAAATAGAGTACAGCATTGGTCATTCAAAATGGTCATGCAGTACAAATAAAACATAAAACAAAAAAGAAAATGAACAAATTAATTAAGTTCCATTAAAAAAGTCAAAGAAGGGATAGTTAGCAGTGGGTACTAATTCATATGAATACTTTTGTTCTAGATATACATTTTCTCATGAATATTAATTTCTGCTACACTTGTCATGTCACCACAGTCTGCATTTGCAGTCACACACTTTATATTTGTATGAATATTTCCAATAGATGGCACATGTGTGGTTAAACACTCAGTTTGTTCAACGTCTTTGGATTAGTTTTATTTTATTTATCATTTATTTATAATATTTCATAAAATTTATTGTGATAACTACACTCAACTGTATGCGTGTAGTGTTTTGAGTTTTCGTGTAGAGTTGAAGGTGAAGAAACTCTTGGTTGTGTTTGCTCATTACATAACTACTGAATTGATTTATTAAATGATCAATTTCATATATTGTATTTGCGTTTGTAATTGTTTTTAAATACTTGTCTTTTGATTCTTATACATGTTACCTATTAAATGATTATTTATTATATTTTTAAGTAATGAGAAGTGTAAATAAATCATGTAAAAGTAAAAAAATAAAAGAAGCAACAAGAATAAAATGTTTTGAAAGATTTATTTTGACTGATTTAGCTAGTACAAAGGAGACCAATCACTTACAAAATGTGATAGAAAAAATTCAATATAAATCAATTTAAGTTTATTTGTATAGCGCTGTTTACAATTGACATTGTCTCAAAGCAGCTTTACAGAACATAAACATAGAACAGAAAGTTATTATAAAGAATAATATAAAGATTAATATAAGAAAGTTCAAGATTAATATTAGATATATTTAAGTGTGTTTGTATTTATCCCCAATGAGCAAGTCTGAGGTGACTTGTTGAATTCTAAAATTATTTTCATTCATTATTAAATCAAAACAGTGATTAATGAATAAACATTGAACAGAAATAAAAAAAATGTAAATTATAGCACTGTAAGTAGTTCAAGCAAACTAATCAGAATCCCATTGCAATGGCAGCTGAGCATCTCTGGAAAATTATGGAAGGCATGGCTGAGAGAGAAAACAAAAAGCAGAAGGGAAAGTGAATGCATAAATTGCAAATTCAAATGGAATTTTAAAATATTTTTAATATTTTAAAGCTTTATTCTTACTTTTTGTTTTTTAAAACTTACCGGTGCACAGCTGCCTGTCATCTGCAAACAGAGGTGGACCTGGCAATGCAGGTAGATCTTGGGGGAGAATCCAGTGAATGTGAACATACTAAAAGAGAAGCGGCTGGATGTGGAGACACCGTTCTTCAACACGTCCACCGTGCTATCATTGGGGTTCGGACACCTAAAGAAAGAAAGGGATTACTTTTCCGTAAGTGATTTGAAAGCCACATTCACATTTCTAGTCTTTTTTTTTCACCAACTTGTTAATGATCAGGTCCCAGCGGACAGAATAGTCCATTTGGTTGATGGGTGTGGCCCAGCAGCTCTCCAGCACGATAGCAATCTGAGTGCTGTCAAAATGATCCACTTGCACTGCTATATACATCTGACGGTTCACTTCTAGGGTCACATTGCCAGAGTACGGTACCAAGAATGTAGCATCAGTATACGGGATCATGTGGATGTGGAATGTGCTCTCAGTGGACAGTTCATTGCTAATTACACTGTGAAAATAAAGAAATGCATTTTAACATTTGAATAATAATAATTTATATTATATGGCATGCTTCATATTAGAATGTAACTAATCATATCTAATCAAGTATGTAAATGACAAAACAGAACTGAAACTAGAGAACAGCTGAAATAAAAAAGAAAACCAATATGTTTAATGCTGCTTTTGAAAATAGGTAGAAGGAAGTTAATTAATTTTGGCGAAAGCAGCCTCAAGACTTTAGCAACTTTAATAGAGGGGGGGGGGGGGGGGGGAGTGAAAACATGCCAAAGTTGAATTATACTAGGATTATACCTTCCTGAGGCTTCAATGCCCATGGTCATTGAGATGTTCTGGATAAATTGATACACACAGGAAATGGCAATGTTGAGTCCACCAACCGTGTGACTGATCAAACCTTTAGTCGTCCCAACATTGTTCTTGAAGATGATGTGTGTGCCATTATTCTAAAGTAACACAGAAATGAAAGACACTTTATTTAGTTTCTGGATGCACAATTCCATCATAAAGCCATACATTACCTTTAAATCTAAATTTAAAATTGCTTATTCATAAAGTTAAACATTTGACTTCTGCAGTACAACAGAGTACAATATTTATAAAATCAAAAATAATTGCAGAGGGAACCTGAAAATTCTAACAGTGTATGTTACTGATCTCACTAATTATGTAGTGTTAGCATATCCACACAGTCTACATAATAAAATGCATGCAACACACTTGCAGTTTCTCATTTTATATCTTGTATATATGAAAAACTGCTTTTCATGTAAAGCCAGAGTGTAAAGAAATAAAAAAATGCAAGTGTAATTTGTCAGTAAATAGATCAATCATCCCTCCACCATATGAAGCCAGATTTCTAATGGTACTTCCTGGGTCATTAGTTCACTTCCTGTTTGGAAGATATTTAATCATGCTCTCAATAGCCATCTTTGCTAAACCTTTGTATTCTATCTAATCTCATGTACATTATCATTTCTGTTTCTATTCCTATTTGTGTGTGTTTTATTATTATTATTATTATTATTATTATTATTATTATTATTATTATTATTATTATTATTGCCTGGAAATTGATTATGACTTTCTGTTTTGCATTTAGATTGTTTGCATTGAATTTGCTGTATTGTTCAATAAAGTCAAGCAAACTGTGTTATTTCGTGTCTAATTCTAAAGTTAAAAAATGATAAATACAATATATAATATACAACAAAAAGGTGCTAGTTTTGTACCTCCAGAGTTGTTCCACACATGCTGGCATTACTGTCAAATTGGAAGACCAGCCTGTTATGTTGGATCTCCCCTTTGCATCTTGGGTCATTAAGGTGGAGAACATCTGTAGAATAGCCAGCTTCAAAGAGTTGACAGCGAGACAGAGACAGTGATCCAGTACTGCCTGAACATGTTTCTTTGGCGTCTGAAGAGAAATAGGTAAAAAAGTCAGAAAACTGTGGATTTAGTACTCAGAGAAATGCATGAAAGATTATGTGGAAAAACAATAACTAACACTGGTTAATCTCCTGGATTGTTTCCTAAAATTAGGATTCACTGTTGACAGGTGAATGATTTCTTCACTTGGGCAAGATCGTTAGCCTGCTAGTCCAAGATGAATGCCACAGTAAGGACTTGTAATTGTTTGGGACGACAAAGCTATTAATTAGCTAATAATTTTCAACACATTCTTCCCTCATTTTAAGGCCATAGCATAAGCAAATAAAGCAATAAATAAAACATGGGCTGCCAATTTAAATTAGGAATTATTGAGACATCTATACATTACGCTCCCCAAACAAGACAGTGTGTGTGCTTGTACTGTACGTGTGTGTGTGTGTGTATTCTTACTACTGATGTACTGATGGTGGGGACAAAAAATAGTAAAATGAAAAAATTACCATAGATATTCGGGCTGCTAGTTGTAATGTTGCCACAGGCACAGCCATAATCTCCATTTTTCTGTATACAGACTTCATCCGAAGCACAGTTCAGTTTCTGGCAGGGTGCTACAAAGAGAGGCGAGCCGAAAGACAATCTCACTACAGTTTTATTATCAAACTGGGGTGAGAATGAAATTGTCTGATACAGTTCAGATTGAAATGACACAAACTTGCCACCCATAACAAAAATGAGCTCAAGTGCCATGCTACAAGTGGCTTGATAACGGACTATAGTAGATGACTTAATAAACTAAAGTTCTAATGAAGTTAACAGTTCAAATACAGTTCACTTGTTTCACATTCACTCCCCTGCTTTATAAAGACCCCATGTTAGTACACCGTCCCTGGACAATAAAGGACATTGAACATGCTCATGAACACCTCCCTGGCCCGAGGGAAGTCGGGGGGGAAAAAGTTTGGTGTGGAGTTGGAACGTTTTTGCAAAGAATTTCGTCCCACCTCACTTGAACTGAGGCGCCTGCTGGGAAGAAAACTCCATTGCCTCACGAAAGTACAGTACACAACGCGCACAGCGGCCTTATTCCTCCACAGGATATGAGTGAGGGGGCAGTGACAGTGTACGAGGCGCACTTGAGAAACAGTTTAATGGACTGATTCCGGAAATATCTGACAAGATGAAAAACCTATGCATCTCGTGGGACACTGAAAAGCTGAGCCTTATCGAATGACATGCTCTGCATGCGGAAAAGCTGCTCACACAAAACAAGAAGGAGCGAGAGAAAAAGCGAGAAGCACAAACACACAAAGTTCAGCTGACAATCATGCAAGCCGTGGTGCGGTCTCGATCACATCGAGGAAGAGGAAGAGGGGGAGACAGTGGATGTTTTATTTGCGGAGGACAAGATCAATGGGCAAGGGAGTGCCGTAAGAGACATGATGAGGAAAGTGAATGACCATCAACATCTCCGGCCGAGGAGATCAGTGATTAATATGTTTCAGCTGGCAAATAGTTATTTAAACCTAACTGATGCATTGCGCGGCTGCTTTTTCTTAAACAACTATGTTAGAAGATCTATCCTGTCACTGTGGAAAGGATATTACTTTGTATCAGGAGGGTGAAATTATTAGCCTACATCCAGCAAAGAAAACACAACACCTAAGAAGATTGCTGAAACTACTACAAATTGGTTAAGAACTGACCCACACATTATTAAAACCTGGAAGGATTAGGGTTGATAGTGGTCATTTCATTTGGCCAGGCATATTGATGTTTATTTTTAAAAAAATCAAATCTCATAGTTTGAAGAAAGATAAGAAGTGGATGTAATTTACACACACACTCCTCAGTGAAACTTTACCTGGTGGTGCTGTTGTACTGTCTGTATGAGAGATAGAGATACAATGAGAGCAAGATAAGAAGTAGACAATGATGGACAGTGAGAACACTTGTGCCATTTAAAAGTGAATGTTTCGTGTCGCTGACAGAAGGATTCCGCCAGACCAAGACCCAGCAGGATAACGTAAGCCTGGACCAGCTCTGTGGGAGTATTTTTCCTGGACTATTGTTTTTGTATGTGTGTGTGTGTGTGTGTGTGTGTGTGTGTGTGTGTGTGTGTGTGTGTGTGTGTGTGACATCAGTCTGCAGTTCCAGTGAGGGATGCCGCTCCGCTTCCAGTTTCCACAGGGGGACACCACCTCACTTCCTGCATGCAGATGATGTCACAGCCGGTTTTTGCTTGTATTCTTGGTGTCCTGCTACATCGCCCTTCACCTGTTTGGTCTGGAAGTCGCTTCATTTCCTAGTTTCCTGTGGAGGATGCCGCCCCACTTCCTGTCTGCGGGGGTGTTGCAGGCCCGTATTTCCTCCCAAAGATTATTTTTTTATATTTTTTGCTCCACGGCGTAGGTCTCCCCCTTTCTGGTTTTTCTGGACGTGGGTCTGGCCGCGGTGCGTCGGCGATTGGGCTCAGCCCTTCAGCTCGGCTGTAGACGAGGCTCTGCCCTTCAGCTCGACTATGCACGTCGCTTGGCCCTCTCTGGCTCCGCCACCGTGTGCCTTGCCCCCCCTCTTGCCTCGCCGTGTGCCTTGCACTCCCCTCCTGCCTCGCTGTGTGCCTTTCTCCCCTCGATATGATTTGATACGGGATTGGCGTATCGGGAGCCATGCCTCAAGGGGCAGTACTGTCAGGATCCAGCCCTGGACTTTGACCACGTGCTTCTGTTTATGTTCTGTGTCACATCTCTTCCTCCCTGCCTCTGCACACCTGTTCCTCATGTGTTAATTGTCATGGGTATTACTTTGTCATGTTAATAAATGACATTATCCATGTATAAAACTGGATGCATGGTACAGAGGTTTTACAGGATAAGCGGAATGCTTAGGATGGTAAAGATGTTTTCTGGTCAATAACATCTTATAGAAAAGATTCCAACAGAAATGTTTGAGTGCCCATCTTCAGGCCCACACCTCACCAATACAAAGGAACAAAGAAGGGAAATAAAGTCTATTGATAGACCTCAGCTGAGGATTATGGGTAATGAAGTGCACTGAAAAATGGTGATGCAGTCTGCAGGGGATTGTGGGAAATGTAGTATACAGGAAAAAGGAAAAACAAGTCTAATTCACAACAGCCGCCCCGAAATAGAGTAATGAATTTGCTATTAATCATTGATTATTTTAGGTAATGGAATTAACTTGGCAACTGGGAGTACACAAGTTTTATCATTGATATTAATCTCAGCTACTCCAACATGTCCATCCTGACTGGGTAGAATATGTACTATCCTGCCAACAGGCCATAATGCATGTGGAATTTGAGAATCAATAACTAAGACGACAGCAGTGTCATTTAAATTAGGCTGTTCCCTATTCCATTTTTGACCAAGTACCTGACCTGGCAAATAATAGTGAATGAAGGATGTCCAAAACTGGTCAGCAAGAAGAACCGCCCCATGAGAAGTAGATTTGGGGTGATGGTATCAAAATCTGAGATGTTAGATGAGGCATAACCAAGTGGCTTTGAATTAAACACCCCTTCAATTCAATTTCTACCAGGACTGTCCGTAAGACTTCCTCTCATATGGTTTGACTGCCGAGTACCACTCGCAGAGCGGTTTTAATTGAACAGATCTCTCTCACTCATGATCCTCCAAAATGTGGGGCTTGTGGTGGATTAAACTTAAATTTAATCTGCTGATTTTCAAATTTAAGTTGTAATTCAGTGGTAAGGTTCTGGAAGACTTCCTTCAATTCTCTTGCAGCACCACTGAAATGACTACCTTGGTCACTAAGAATTGGGTTGGGCTTACCTCTCCTAGATATAAAGGAACGTAGTGCCATTAGGAAACTGTCCATATCTAGTATAGTTAGCAAGGTAATATATATATATATATATATATATATATATATATATATATATATATATACACATACATACATACATACATACATACATGTATATACACACCTCAAGTAGTCTGCCATTTTACATGAACCAACCTTAACATGGAAGGGGCCAAAACAATCCATTCCAGTAGACCAAAATGGAGGTTTAGACAATTGGAGTTAGAGGAGGGGAGATCTGACATTTGAGGAATAGATGGTTTATCTCTCCGCTTCTTGCATTCCAAACAAGACCACCGATGTTTCTGTACAGCTTGTCTCCCTTTAATTATCCAATATTTATGCCAAAGTTCTGAAAAAAACTCTCTCTAGGCCAGGATGGAAAAGTTTATCATCACAATAATTAGATGGGACAGTGGATGTTTAGGGTCAAGAACAACAGGATGAACAATTCCTGATTCAATATCCTTTACTCGTCTTAGCCTGCCGCCCCCCTACAATAAGTCATGTTTCTTCATTCAGTTCTGGAGAAAGGGTAAGAAGGCGACTTTGGGATTCATGGGTTTTTGGGTTTATGTTACTTCAAGCACTGGTACTCTAAGGAAAACTTTGTTGTTGCGCTTGTTTTTTTTTTTTTTTAAAAAAAAGCACGGTTTCAACATAGGAAGTGTCAAAGGAGTCTGGATTGTGCTGTCGCAGGAGATCTTTTGTTGCGGACTTCAGTTCTGACCATGACTCAAGATAAGTCAGAAAAAGAGAGATTCAGTTTTTTAAGGTTTTTGGGTTATTCATATGGGATAATATACTTAGCATCATTTTATCAAAGGAAAATTATCAACTCTAGACTGATATGATGAAGCATATGATGAAAAAGTTGATATTACCAATTTTTGATTTTTTTCGAATAACAGTATATCCTAAACTGTTTTATTCCATTTATTCACTGTGTACTAAAGATTACCTGGTTGAATTGTTGTTGTAGTAACTGCATTAAAAGGGAGAGAGAGAGATTCAGTTATTCATCGCTTTGTGGAAAACACTGCACAGATGATGAACTAGCACCTTTTGTTTCGGTGGTCAGTAGTGAGAATTTACTTTAATCTAATCTTCAATTTCTAGGCATCATATGTTGTGTTTGTTTTGTAATTTCTGTAGCAGGTCCAGAAAACCTACAGTCCCTGACAAAAGTCTTGTCCCTTATCTATTTTGTAGAAACACCTGCTATTAACCTGACTTTTAATTAATCAATTGGTGTTAGAAATAGCTTATTTGAAAAGCTAAAACCCTCCCAAATTAAGTTTAATGCACTGAAATAAATTAGTTTCACTGAAAAAAGATTTATCATTTAATCAAGACAGAAAGGTCAAATTTTGGCAAGACAAAAGTTTTGTATACAGAAATTGAACAAATTTACTGCAAATATGTAAGTATGTACAAAAAATGTCAGCAAATTAAGTAGTGGTGCTGTGAGATCCAAATTTAATATCTTGTATGACTTCCATGAGCTTGAAGGACTGCATCCATGTGGTTTGGCAAGGATTCATACAATTTATTAATGAAGTCATCAGGGTTAGCAAAGAAAGCAGTCTTGCATGCCTCCCAGAGTTCATCAATATTCTTTGGTTTTGACTTCCATGCTTCCTCTTTCATCCTAGCCCACATATGCTCAATGATGTTCATGTCTGGTGACTGGGCTGGCCAATCCTGGAGCATCTTGATCTTCTTCGCCTTGAGGAACTTTGATGTGGAGATGGAAGTATGCGATGGAGCCCCACCCTGCTGCAGAATTTGGCCTCTTTTATGGTTGGGAATATAAGAGGTAGCTAAGATTTCTTGGTATTTTAGACTATTGATGTTGCCTTCCACCCTGCAGATCTCTCACACACCCCCATACTGGATGTAACCCCAGACCATGATTTTTCTGCCACCAAACTTCACTGTTTTCTGGGTGAATCTTGGATCCATGCGGGCTCCAGTAGGTCTCCTACAATATTTGCGGTGACTGTTTTTTAATTCAACAGAAGATTCTTCTGAAAAATCCACCTTCTGCCACTTTTCCAGCATCCATTCTTTAAGCAGGCTATGGGCCTTGGCAAATGCCACACGGTTTTTCAATTGTCTTTTGTTTAGTGCTGGCTTCTGGGCACTTATTCGACCATGGAGGCCATTTCGAGACAGAATCCGACAAACTGTTCTGTTCTGACTTCAGGTGACCAGGTCTCGTGGAGCTCTGCTGCAGTGGAAAATGGGCTGGCCTTGGATTTTTGAGCCAACAAACGGTTCGAGCAGTTGTCTTGTGGAGTCTGCCTGACCTGGGCTCCAAAACGTCTCCAGTCTCTTCAAATCTTTTTTTTATCCTCTGTACTTGATGCTGAGACATATTGAAGGTGTCTGCCACATCAGCAGTGGATCTGGTCTTCAGCCACTTGATAATAAAAACTTTAGTCTCAGTGTGAATCTTAGGCATGTTTGCAGAGGTCTAGTTGCAGTTGATGTGAAGGTCTACTGTACTGGGGTTCTTTTTATACACACCTGAGACCTAATTGATCCATTATTAGGTGACTCAATGAAATTTGAAATATGAAATATGAAAATTGACTCAATGGGCTTTACCAAGCTGTGAATATTAGAATACTTTTCACCGAAACATTATTACAAAACCACTGGGATTAAAATTAGCCATTTCTTGTAAAAAAAAAATCTTGATCAGAAATATATTTCAGCAGCATTTCAGATCAATTTGTACACAAGCGACAAGACTTTTGTCAGGGACTGTACATAAAACCTTTGAATAGAATGTGGTTGCTTTGTTTCTTCAAAGAGGGAGAAATTCCCAAAGTAACATGAATTTACAAATAATTTCCACACAGTTATTATTAAAATTTAAATTGTGTGGAATGTTATGAACTAATAATTATCATTGCTGCTTAGTGAAGATACAGTAGATTGACACTGTGCATTAGAAAGGGGTGATATGATAGAGGAGTTACTTTCACTTCTCCAAAGTTGAAATTCAGTAAAATTAAGTAATTTTGTTCCTCTTATGACAAATCAATTTGAGAATATTTACAGTTCTTGAATTAATTGTACACACAATGCTATTGACCCTTTTAAGGTTACATTTTAATTTTTTAGATCGCTCGTAAATCAAGTTGATTCCTAACTATCTGCATCCATAATTTAACAAAGCTGTTGGATGAATTTGATTTGCAGAACACATTACAGTTTTTGTTAATTTAGAGACAAATGAGAAAAACAATGACCTGTAAAATTAAAAGCTCAGTGACCAGTGATATTGACATTACAAGATGAAGACAGCTCAAATGAATCATTTAGTATAAAGGTTAAAGCCTTGTCCACAATGTAAAACTGGGCCTAGAAAGAAGAATATTTTGATTAAATACCTGGTGGTGCAAATGTTGTTGTCATAGCTGTATAATAGAGAGAATTTGATCTTCAATAAGATGAATTATTCATGTGAACACTATCAAGAATCACTGGATTTTTTTTTAGAACATGTGAAGTATGGAATTAACATTCATACATTTTGATCTACACACATACAAACTGTCAGTGAAACCTTACCTGGTTGTGCTATAGTTGTAGTATCTGTAGGAGAGAGAAAGTTATAGAATGGTTAGAATGGTTAGAATGTCATGTTTCTTTGTTATTAAAATTAATTTCACTTTATTTTCTTCAGAATGTTTACCTGGTGGTTCTGTTGTTGTTTCTGCAAGACAGAGAGAAAGACAGAGAAAGAGAAGAGAGATTCATTTTTCAGTTCATTGTTATGGTCTACAACCAAGAGAAGTCTTCACGAGAGCAAATACAGAGGTTTTTACCACAAAGTGCAAACCATTCATAAGCCTCAAGAATAGAAAGGTCAGATTAGACTTCACAGTACAGGTGGACAATGATCCAAAAGAGAATGCAAAAGCAACCCAGGAGTTTCTTAAGGAAAATAAGTGCAATATTCTGCAACAACCCCCTTTAATTAAATCTGAAAGTCTTCACTTCAAATTAATCTTGAGCCAAAAGTATAAAATTGTGCTCATGTCCAAATATATAAACCTACAACTGTATAATTCAAGATTATTAGACTAATATCAAGAACACTATACTTTTTAAAAACACAACACAGTTTTTAACATGCACTCATTTCAATTTACACACATACACTGTCAGTGAAACTTTACCTGGTTGTGCTGTAGTTGTTGTTATAGCTGTAAAAAATAGAACATGTAATCAATAAGATGAATTATTCATCTATACATTATGAAGAATACATTTCATTCTACACACATACAAGGTCTGTTAAACTTTACCTGCTTGGGCTGTAGCTGTCGTATCTGTGTGAGTGAGTGAGTGAGTGAGTGAGTGAGTGAGTGAGTGAGTGAGTGAGAGAGAGAGAGAGAGAGAGAGAGAGAGAGAGAGAGAGAGAGAGAGAGAGAGAGAGAGAGAGAGATTCAGTTATTAAAATTGAAATTGTATTTTATATTAATGTTTTATATATATGTGATATCACCATTATAAAATACACTGTCTGGAAAAACAAGTCACCAAATGGATTTAACTAAGCAAATAGGTAAGATCCTTTCATTGAATAACTGCTACAGTGATTAATATGTTTCAGCTGGCAATTAGTTATTTAAAACTTCTCAGTGAAACTTTACCTGGTGGTGCTGTTGTACTGTCTGTATGAGAGATAGAGATACAAAGAGAGCAAGAGAAGAAGTAGACAATGATGGACAGTGAGAACACTTGTGCCATTTGAAAGTGCATAGTTTTTGGGTCAAATGTATTTTTCTGCTTAAAACCAAATTTAACAACTCAACTTTAACAAACCATAAATATATACAGTAGCATTTTAACTATCCAAAGTAAAGAGTAAAATAAAGAGCAGTTGAACATCACTGTTAGTCTGCTTAAAGGCATAAAACCTCTCTAGCTAAGTGTGATTTTCTAACAAGGAGAATGTCATAAACTAATAATAACTCATTGCTGCTTAGTCAGAATAGACTGATATTGTGCATTAGAAAGGAGTGATATGATAAAGGAGGAGTTACTTTCAGCACTCCAAAGTTAATTATCAATAAATCAGTAAAAGATTTTATTCCTCTTGTGAAAAACAATATGCCAATATTTCATACACATCCTGCTATTGACCCTTTTAACGTTTCATTTAATATTTTAGATCACTCGTGAATCAAGTTGGTTCCTAGATATCTGAAACTGTAATTTAACAAAGCTTTTGGATAAATTAATTTTATAATACACATTACAGATTTGTTAATTTAAAAAAGAAGAAAATTATGACCTGTAAAATTAAAAGCTCAGTGACCAGTGATATTGACATTACTAGATGAAGACAGCTCAAATGAATCATTTAGTGTAAAGGTGAAAGCCTTTTCCACAATGTAACACTGGGCCAAGAAAAAAGATGTTTTAGATTAAATTACAATACCTGGTGGTGCTCTTGTTGTCATAGCTGTATAATAGAGAGAAATTTATCTTCAATAAGATTCATTATTCTTCTGTACACTATCAAGAATCATTGTACATTTTTAAAATATAACACAGTTTAAAACATTTACACATTTCAATCTACACACAAACACACTGTCAGTGAAACTTTACCTGGTGTTGTTGATGGCACTTTGTGTCATTTTGATGAAGAGACAAAGAAGAGCAAAAAAGGAGAAAGAATGATTCAAAACAATGAATGATTCACTTCCATGTTGCTCCACATTTTAGAATAATCTAAATTTAAAAGTAGCAAATCTTAAATTTATAATTTTTATATATAATGTTCACACATTTATACTGTACAAACACACTGTCAAAACTTTACCTTGTGGTGCTATAGTTGTTGTCATAGCTGTACAATAAAGAAAATTTTATCAACAATAAGAGGAATCACTGTACTTTTTAAAACATTTGTAGTATGGTATTAACATTCATACTGTACATTTCTATCTACAATCATACAAACGCTCAGTTAACCTTTACCTGGTTGTGCTCTAGTTGTAGTACCTGTATGAGAGAGAAGGGGTGAATAAAACGACTACTAAATCATTTTTGTTTGTTATTAACATTCTTTTAATTTTTTTCCTTTTACCTGGTGGTTCTGTTGTCATTTCTGTATGACCGAGATAGAGCCAGAAAAAGAGAGATTCAGTTTTTTAAGGTTTTTGGGTTATTCATAGGGGATAATATACTAAAGGAAAATGATCAACTCCAGACTGATATGATGAAGCATATGATGAAAAAGTTGATATTACCAAATGTTGATTTTTTTTGAATAACCGTATATCCTAAACTGTTTTATTCCATTTATTCACTGTGTACTAATCGCTTATGAATCAAGTTGGTTCCTAACTATCTGCATCCATAATTTAACAAAGCTGTTGGATGAATTTGATTTGCAGAACACATTACAGTTTTTGTTAATTTAGAGACAAAAGAGTAAAACAATGACCTGTAAAATTAAAAGCTCAGTGACCAGTGATATTGACATTACAAGATTTAGACAGCTCAAAGGAATCATTTAGTATAAAGGTGAAAGCCTTTTCCACAATGTAAAACTGGGCCTAGAAAGAAGAATATTTTGATTAAATACCTGGTGGTGCAAATGTTGTTGTCATAGCTGTATAATAGGGAGAATTTGATCTTCAATTAGATGAATTATTCATGTGAACAATATCAAGAATCACTTTTTTTTTTTAAACATGTGAAGTATGGAATTAACATTCATACATTTTTTATCTACACACATACAAACTGTCAGTGAAACCTTACCTGGTTGTGCTGTAGTTGTAGTATCTGTAGGAGAGAGAAAGACAGGGGGGGAGGCAGAAGTATAGAATGGTTACTAAATCATGTTTCTTTGTTATTAAAATTAATTTCACTTTATTTTCTTCCGAATGTTTACCTGGTGGTTCTGTTGTTGTTTCTGCAAGACAGAGAGAGACAGAGAAAGAGAAGAGAGATTCATTTTTCAGTTCATTGTCATGGTCTACAACCAAGAGAAGTCTTCACGAGAGCAAATACAGAGGTTTTTACCACAAAGTGCAAACCATTCATAAGCCTCAAGAATAGAAAGGTCAGATTAGACTTTATTGAGGCAGTGTGATGGGATGGGCATGCATGGCTTCCTATGGCACTGGCTCACTGGTGTTTATTGATGATATTTCAGAGGACAAAAGGAGCCAGATGAATTCTGATGTTTATAGAGATAAGTTGTTTGGATGGAGAGAGAGAGACTTTTTGAAATCCTTATTTACACGTCACATGTACAAGCCACATGTAATGAAAATCAGAGTGACTAAATAAATACATATTCAAATAATTTCAATAAATTAGGATACATATAATTGATGATTAGATTATCTCTAATGCAAAGCTGAGTTCTCCTTCTGTGACAGAGCACAGAGCATTCTCACAGCACCACACTTCTTTAAGCATGTTCACATCGTTCATATTTTTGTAAAGTTAGCGTTAGTTTATTTCTGTGAAAATAAAGGACAATCATATGAAACTTCATGGTTTATAATGGAGATAAGAGTTCACAGAGATAAACTAAAAAAAAATTAAAATCCCCCATTGGAGGTCGGCAGCTTTTTTGGTTAATGGTGGTTTGTACATTGCCCTAGAGTCTGGTTTAATATCACCATTAAAACCAAGTACGCTTCTCCATGGTGTGTCTACCCTCCCACTCAGTTTTTTTTCTTATTTTAAACCTTAACAACCCTGACACTGTCCCAAATCCATCTTCCCTTCTCCCCAGCACTCCAGAAGGGGACCTTCAAACCCTTCAAGGGCAGGAGCGATGTTCAGCTGGGGGAGGGTCCCTCTTATGCATGACCAGTCTCTGTATACTGATAGTCCATCAGCCAAAGACACTCCTCTGATGTTAGGAATGACCTCCAGTGGTGTAATTCTGATGGACAATATGCAGGGTTGACACCACCACAGATTTATATGCGCTGCCAGGTCCTCTGCCCTTGACAGGTCCACTCCTGCGATGTCCTCAAGCTCCCGAAGTGTCAAGATGCCTGAGAAGATGAGAGTCCTGGACAGTGCAGGGACGGTCACACTGGAGATGTCCATGTGCCCGCCATATACCAGAAACTCCTCCAGCAGCCAGTAAAATGTTCAACATCCTTTGTTCTGTTTTATTTAAAAACTTCCAGATGGAAAAAAAACCAAACAGACAGGTAACCCAGAACCATCCAGAATTTTAATGTCCAATAAAAATAATGTCCAGTCCAACATTTGGCCACCAACTGTGTGTAATAATCCAATGGATTCTGCCTTCCAGACTAAGACTCTAGGTCCAGTGAGGAACCACCTTCCTCCTTGATGGAGCATGCTCTTAGGGATCCAGTGTTTACCATCCCTTTTCCACTCTAAGCCTCCCGGAGTGCAAGTTGCCCATCTCCCTACTCCCCAAATAAAATGGCTTCACTTTTTGCCCAGTTGACCTTAGCAGAAGATAAAATCTTAAAGCCGTTTAAAATATAATTTAAAACATTCTTTTTGTGCAGTTATCATAATGACATGAAGTTATTTGCATACGCTGAGAGGCATATAGGACATTAGTGTGTGGAGTATTAAAACCAGAAAGATTACTTCACGGTTTACATAAATGAGGTTCAATTGCAATGGTATACAACATGCCTGACAGAGAACAACATTGTGTCACAACCCGGAGGAGGAAGACTGAAACACAGAACAGGAACACAGACAAACTAGATTGAACAAAAGACGAGTTTACACTGATGATGATTTGGATAGCACGGTTAAATAAAATGACGATTAACAATAGGGAACAGGTGTGCATAGATGGGGAGGAGTAATCAAAGGCTGGACAAACACGTGACAAGGAACATAAACAGAAGCACATGGCCAAAAGTCTGGGCTGAACCGTAACACCTTGTCATATACCTCTGTACACTCTAAAAGGGGCATATAAACCACCGTTAATCTTTATTACATTCTCAATTTCACTGTACAACACCTTGAACATGGCTATAAAACCTAAGTTGAACCAGAAGGTTTCCAGCACCTTCCACAAATATTCATGCTCAACCCGGTCAAATGCCTTTTCCTGATCTAGAAAAATCAGACCAGTCTTAAAGCCCAATAGCCTGGCAACATCCAAAATGTCACAAATTAGATACACATTGTCAAATATAGACCTATTAGGCACACAGTACGTGTGGTCCTCCTGGTAAATGAGCTGCTCTGTTACTTTTGTCAGTCTTGAGACTAATTCTTTAATAGCAGCTTACAGTTAGTGCACAGTAGTGACACTGGGTGACAGTTCCGCAGGTCATGACAGCCCTTCAACAGCTCAAAGGGAGTCTACCTCTCCTCACACTGTCTCGTAGGACAACCAGCACGTCCTGCTCTATAATGGTCAAGAAAGGCTTGTACTGTAGAACTGAACAGGGAGGCCGTCTATACCTGACGCCCATGTTTTAAAGATTTAAAACAATTCCATAAATAAATAAAAGACTGAAATTAGCATCCTCTAAAACGGCGGTGTTAAAATGCCAGTAGGTACTCCTAGGCTTCACATTCTTTTTACTGATAGCACCCGGCTGTGGGGGCAGTCGTGACCTAATGGTTATAGAGTCTGACTCGTAACCTGAAGGTTGTGGGTTCGAGTCTCGAGCCCACACGACTGAGGTGCCCTTGAGCAAGGCACTGAATCCCCACAACTGCTCCCCGGGCGCCACAGCATAAATGGCTGCCCACTGCTTTGGGTGTGTGTTCACGGTGTGTGTACTTTGGATGGGTTAAATGCAGAGAACGAATTCTGAGTATGTGTCACCATACTTAGCCGTATGTCACGTCACTGTACACTGTACCATACTGTGGTCAGAGATGCCTACTGAAACAATAAAAGAAAAGAAAAAAAAATGCAGTTGATGCTTAAAACCATAAAAACGCTCTAATCTTGCAAGGGAGAGTGTTATCAATGACATGGGCCCACATATACTGTATTTTGTTCGCCTAGCTCATGCACATCCATTATCTTCAACAGGCGTATATGGGATGCTGCATGAGGTTCTGTGTGTTTCCAAACTAAAATATCTGCTGTAGATTTAAAATCACAAAACGAATTTAAAACAATACAAAAATTAAAACATTAGAAGTGTTGCAGCTAGCAATCACATTGCTATGCTAATCTAAAAGAAAACATTCTCTCCACTGCATTACTGGGAGCATACACACAGATAAAATCTAAAACCTCATTCTCATAAAAATCTTTCACTTTTAAAAATTCTTCAACTAAATAAGAACAAGTAATAAAATTGCAAATAAATAGCAAGGCAACCCCACCAGCGAGTGTTTATGCGACTTAAAATCACCAACCCATCCCACTGCTACACCCATTGCTGATATCAATGTGGATTTCCTAAAGCACGACAACATCTATTTGATTCTGTATGAACAGTTCGTATAGCTCTCTTGTTATGCTCCATTGCTCCGTTAATATTCAGACTCTCAACATGGATACCAGTCATTAATAAAAATAAAATTGATAAAACAAAACAAAGGGTAAGAACCTTTCCAGTATAAAAAAAAATCAGAGTTTTACCTATTCACTTTAGTGATTGGTTTCTTCTAACAAAATATTTCCACATCAATAAAAGCTCCTTACTTTCTTAAATGTTTGACATCATGTAGAAACAGTTTATGGTCAGGGAAAAACTCTGCTATTGTCATATTGTCAGGTCTCAACCCGGACTTTTGGCCACGTGCTGTTTTTGTTTACCTTCTTTGTCACGTGTCTGCCCCGCCTTCGTCTGCCCCTCCCTGTCTTCACACCTGATCCTTATTGTGTCATCGTGTCTTTTTATATTTAAGTGAGCCGCGTTGCCGAGTGCAGCGCGGAATCATTAGTTACGTTTACCCCTCGTCATGTCTAGTCTATGTTACGTGTCTTCATTTGTATTGCTTTTATTATCGTCTTTATGTCGTTGTCTTTATTATTTATTAAACCCCCTTCCTTTGAAGCTATCCTGCATACGGGTCTGTCTCCTTCCGCTTCCGGTTGTGACAGAATGATTGCGCCTAAGAACTGAGACCCAGCAGGATAGCTTCCAGCTCGGACCGGTTTTTTTTCTTCTTCCCCTGGACTGTTCCGGCAGTCCTTCTGACCCTTTTTTCTTTTTTCGGTGGCATCGCTCCGCACTTTTTCCGGTGAGGGACGCCGCTACACTTTCGGTTCCGTCCGAAGCGGTCGTCGCCTCACTTCCTTCGCGGAGGATGTCACCATACCGTTTTTGCCCCTTTTTTATTTTTTGGTGCCCTGCGGCATCGCCCCGCATTTTTTTTCGGTGAAGGACGTCGCTCCACTTTCGGTTCCGTTCCGAGGAGGGCGTCGCTTCACTTCATCCGCGGGGGGTGCTGCAGGCCCAGGGCGAAGGACTTTTCCCACCCTCCCACCCTTCATATTCTGGTCATCGGGACGTGGATCTGGCAGCGGTGCGTCTGGGGTTATGTGCGGCCCTCCAGCTCGGCTGTGGACGTCTCTCGGCCCTCCAGCTCGGCTGTGGACGTCGCTCGGCCCTCCAGCTCGGCTGTGGATGTCGCTCGGCCCTTCTGCTCGGCTATGGAAGTCGCGTGGCCCTTCTGCTCGGCTGTGGACGTCACTCGGCCCTTCTGCTCGGCTGTGGACGTCGTTCGGCCCCTCTGCTCAGCTGTGGACGTCGCTCGGCCCTCGCTGGCTGTGCCCACCGTGTGCCTTGCTCCCCCCACCTACCTCGCCGTGTGCCTTGCCCCCCCCCACCTACCTCGCCGTGTGCCTTGCTCCCCCCACCGGCCTCGCCGTGGACCTTGCTCCCCCCATCTGCCTTCGCCGTGTTCCTCGCTTCCCCCATCTGCCTTCGCCGTGTTCCTCGCTCCCCCATCTGCCTTCGCCGTGTTCCTTGCTCCCCCATCTGCCTTCGCCGTGTGCCTCGCCCCCCCCCCGACCTTGTCGGGGTTTGGCGCTTCGGGAGCCGCGCCTCGAGGGGGGGGGTTCTGTCAGGACTCAACCCGGACTTTTGGCCACGTGCTGTTTTTGTTTACCTTCTTCGTCACGTGTCTGCCCCGCCTTCGTCTGCCCCTCCCTGTCTTCACACCTGATCCTTATTGTGTCATCGTGTCTTTTTATATTTAAGTGAGCCGCGTTGCCGAGTGCAGCGCGGAATCATTAGTTACGTTTACCCCTCGTCATGTCTAGTCTATGTTACGTGTCTTCATTTGTATTGCTTTTATTATCGTCTTTATGTCATTGTCTTTATTATTTATTAAACCCCCTTCCTTTGAAGCTATCCTGCATACGGGTCTGTCTCCTTCCGCTTCCGGTTGTGACACATATTCTTCAGCCAGTTAATGTTCTTTAAAAATTATTTAATGTCCTCAGTGCTGTAAACAACATTTAAATATTGCTCCTGTAAGTCAAAGTTTAACACGGAGTGTGACACATAGTCATCACTGTCCGATTCTCTTTGCTCTGCCTTTGTATCTATTTTTTGCCTGTTTCTTTCCTTGTCCTTTGTCTTGCTTTTTCCTTTTCATTGGTACATTGTTACAGTGGCCAGTGTTTCCAGGCAGTTTCTCTGTACTTCTGTGCCTGCCTCTGCCAGTGCAGGCAGCTTCAGCACTGCACCAGAAGCCAATGGCCTTTTCTCAGTTAAGCACAGCCTTGCTGCCTCTCAGGACAGGCCCGAACAAGATGTCCAGTTTTATCACATTTAAAACATTTCATATCAGCATCAGAAGAAACAAATATAGGAACTGAGGGCAGAAACTAATGTAAGTTCGTTATTAATCGCTATGCTTTCAAACTTTTTCAATGTCATTCAAAAAACCAGATTGCACTGTTCATTCGGGACGCAGACAATATTCTCATGCCCCACTACATTACCAACCACTAACACACACTCCTCTACACCCGCACACACACACACACACACACGCATAATTATTATATATCCGAAATGTTTAAAGGAAACAGTTGCCCTATGTGTCTGTACATCTGTACACTATCAAGAAGCACTGTACTTTGTTAAAACATAACACTGTTTTTAAAATTCACACATTCCAATTTACACACTGTCAGTGAAACTTTACCTGGTGTTGTTGATGGCACTTTGTGTCATTTTGATGAAGAGTCAAAGAGGGAGAAAGCATGATTTAAACCAATGAATGATTCACTTCCATGTTGCTCCACATTTTATAATTATCTATATGCATCAAATCTTAAATATATAATTTGTAGATATAATGTTCACATATTTATACTGTATAAACACACAGTCAGAGATACTTTACCTGGTGGTGCTATAGTTGTTCTCATAGCTGTACAAGAAAGAGAAATTTGTTGTCAATAAGAGGAATTATTCATCTGTTCACTATTAAGAATCACTGTACTTTTTAAAGAATATGAAGTATGGAATTAACATTCATAGCTTTCAGTCTACACACATACAAATTGCCAGTGAATCTTTACCTGTTTGTGCACTAGTTGTTGTCATAGCTGTATAAAAGAGAGAATATAATCATTAATAAGATGAATTATTCATCTGTACATTATCAAGAATACATTTTGTTCCACACACATCCACACTGCCTGTGAAACTTTACCTGGTTGTGTTCTAGTTGTCGTATCTGTATGAGAGAGAGAGAGAGAGAGAGAGAGAGAGAGAGAGAGAGAGAGAGAGAGAGAGAGAGAGAAAGAGAGAGAGAGACTTTTTAATTTTTACAATACTTTATTGTAAAAAATATTTTGTCACACGTAATGAAAATCAGAGTGAATACCATGTAAGATAATACCACGTAAAATCCTCGGAGGTCAGCAGATTTTTTCGTGGATTGTACAGTGATCTAGACTCTGGTTTAATATCATCATTAAAACCTCTTCTGCAGGACTGGTCTCTCTGTGTGTATATATATATATATATATATATATATATATATATATATATATATATATATATTTGCTCCAAAACCTTAATCAGACTCAATGCTAATGCTTTTGAAGTTTACAGTCAGTGCACAGTAGTGACACTGGTTGCCAGTTTCTCAGGTCCATCAGGTCTTCCTTTTTTGACAGTATTGTCAGGACAGCCTTTCTTGGTCTGGTTGAGGCAGACACAGCTTCTCCAGATCTGGTTCAGCAATGCATGGCTTCACTGTGACCGGTTCAGCTGAGAAGTGCTTCTCTGGTGTTGCTAAGGCTCTAGCGGGGCTTCTGGGCTGCTGGCTGGGCTTGGGGCTCAATCTCTATTGCTCCTTGTACAGCAGCAGCTCTGGGGCCCTCAGTAGCCTTCCTAACTAGCCGCTGGGGGGACGACCCCAGCAAACAGCTGCATCCTGCCCCGGTCACTCAGAAACATCGTGCACACTCTGCCTCTCAGGAAAGGCCCAAATATGATGCCCAGTTTTATCATATTTAAAACATTTCATATCAGCATCAGAAGAAACAAATATACTGTAATCAAACCCATTGATATTGAATTTAAATACAGCATTTAATACTTCAACACCTTCTTTAAGAATCATAAAAAACACTCTTCTAAAGATACCAAGTGTTTGACCAATAGACACAACCAAGAGGGATTTTCTTAATGGGGAGTCCATTTGCCCTTACAGAGTCAATTCCTTACCAAGTACTTCATCTGTTATAAAAGGAGGGACATTAGACAGAATAAATTTTTTTGCTGGGGAACTGAGTGAAGTAACTAATTACGTTTGTTATTAATCGCTATGCCTTCTGAGTCAGCTTTCAAACTTTTTCAATGTCATTGAAAAAAACAATGATTGCACTGTTCATCCGGGAGGCAGACAATATTCTCGTGCCCCACTACATTACTGACCACTAACACACACTCCGCTACACCCACACACACACATCCGCACACACACACACACACTTACATAATTATTATATATTCATGATATTTTAACGAAACAGTTGCCCCAATTGTGGAAAAAATTGGCAAGACTCCAACCGCTCTCACACCGCACATGCGCAGAGAGAGAATGAATTAAATGTACAATACACATTACAGCTTTTGTTAATTTACAGAAAAGAAGAGGAAAATAATTACCTGTTAGTTCAAAAGCCCAGTGACCAGTGATATTGACATTACTAGATGAAGACAGCTCAGAGGAATCATTTAGTGCAAATGTGAAATTCTTATCCACGATGTGAAAATCGGCCTAGAAAGAAGAATATTTTGATTAAATACATTTAACAACACCTCATGATAAATCTGATAGACGTTTACTTTTTAACAGTTTTGTCCCTTTACAGAAAAGTTATATGAACATGATTCTCTTTTATTTCAAATTTGATTTTTACACATTATTTTGTTTAATATTTATATCTGTGTATTTTAAATTGTTTTCACAAATAATAAACTTATAGTAAATTGTAGTTAAATAATATTATAAAAATAATCTATAAAAAATATGTGATCATGAAGCTCTTACATTCCAGGGTACAGTACGGGGAATAGAAGGAATGTTCCTATAGTTCATCAGCACAAAAGCAATCTGTCCTTCATCCCAGGCCAAGACAACCTGATATGATGCAACCTGACACACACAAAAAAAGATTTGATTAATATTTTGTGCTTAAAAGTCCGAGAAACATATCTGTATTGTGATGTATTGTAATGAGCCCAAGAACTCGAATTGACTCTTACTCCTAAGTTGGGATACAGCAGTACATTTCTCCAAGTGAAGACAGCGACACAGGAAGCAGAAAAGTAAACATTAGGAAACATCCTGTTAATTTCTTGGTTAGCTTGATGTATAAGAGGTCCACTTGTGGCCTGCTCATAGGCAAAAGTTCCTCCATTGTTAGGATCCACAGAAGCCACCAATGGAGCAATAAGATCAAAATTAAATATGCCATTCCTGAGGAATGCTATAAAAGAACTTGTAGCCTAAAATGGGAAAGATGTGAAGTATTCATAGATTAGCATTAAAAAACTCAGAACACAGATAAACTATGAGAAAAGTTTGCTTTTCTTTATCAAAGTAAAAAAACAAGACAATAAACCCTAATATCTGACAAGTTAAAGATGTGAAAATTTTATGTGGAAAAAAAAAATATGTGGAAAAACTTTCAATGTGAACATAATCATGTAAAAGAAAGCACGTTACAGTAAGGGAATCATACATCAAAAATAATTCATGTTTGAAAATAAATTCATTTAAACTTATATTTCTAATTGCATGTTTGTACTTACTATAATTCCAGAGAGAGTTATTCCAGCGTACACAAATGGTGGCTGCAGCTGTATTGATTGTGTCTGATTAACGCCTGTCACTGTCACATTCGGTCCATGTTCAAAAAAAGGTGACTCTGGAACAAACCAGTACAAAACATTACAAATAATAAGCTTTTGAATTTGCACAAACCTGGGTAAAACTGAAAGTTTGTCTTTTAGGGCCTGTGTGAGAATAATTATACAAAATACTTTTCTGATAATGTTGCAGACTTTTTGTACAAAGCACAATGTTCTTCTCTCTTACACACACTCACACACACACACACAGATACCTTGACCTTAATATAACCACCTCTCCCTGGCACATGTGCTCTGCTTTGTATGAAAGCAGTTGTGAAAAACATGATATTGCAGCTGGGAGGTTTCCTGCTTCATGACAATGAACAAGGTATCTTCTGCTGATACTAGCATCAAGCTCCGCACCCACACATTACACTCATCCTCTTTTTGTACTATATATTCATGTTTGACACAATAAACTTTGGAACTTCTCTTTGAAAGACAGACGCGTGTGTGAGCTTGTGGAGCAGAGGTTCAAGAGGCTGAATTTAAGGTTATCCTGCACCAAGAGCAGATGAAAGAATGGTCACCCTGTCCAGGTGACAGATGACTATTCCTTACAGCCTGCATTGTTATTGTACTATTATTGTACTGTAACTGTAACTGTTCAGATTTAAGAAAAGATACAGCCTAAATCTAACTAGTTAGACAGACATAATATAATGGACTAATCAGTATAAATTTTGATTTTGTTTGTTTATTTACATTTTACATGCAGCATGAGCATAACATTAGTGGACTGGATGTAACATTTACATATTCATGTATAAACACACCAGTGAAACTTTACCTGGTGGTGCTTTTGTTGTAGTAACTGTAAGGGGGACAGAGAGAGATGGATATTTTTTTTATTGTTATCTGTAAGAACATTGTTTAAACATTACTCAGAATTGTTAATCATATTAAAACCCCTTTATGCATCGCCCCCCCCCCCCCCTTTTGCAGGTTTTTTGCCTACATGACCTACCCAACAAAAAGTGGTACAGCTCCCACATATTTTGACACACAGGGGTGAGCCTGGTCTCATTTGAAAGAAGAGATTCCCTAGTTTCAGAAACTAGTTTCAGATTGATTCTGGTTACACAAAGTTACAGGGGCTAGAATGGAAGGTTTTCATTTCCGCCTGGGTTGTTTACCTGATAAACTGATTAATCTTATTTTTCTGGAACATGTTAGGGACCAAATAACAACTGAGAGTCATAGCCACATGTCTTGGCTTTCACCAAAAAAAAATTCAAGTCAAAAGACCCAAAAATGGCTTCAATAAAAATATTTTTCTACGGACATGGTCGTCTGGTGCAGCGTTTTTGTGTACTTGTTTACTGTATAACTTTGAAATAAAAGGCTGCAGGCTCAGTCTGACAAGCCATAAATAAGCCTATGCTCTCTCTCTATCACTCTGGTGTGAAAACAGGCCTGTAACTTGACATCCTGAGCTGTGAGAGGGACAAAAGGTCAAGGATTATGCAAGAATTCTTCTGCGCATCCAGTTCACGCAGACACAGGCAAAGAACATAGGCATGCCGCATAGCGCTGAAATCGTCTGCTTATTGGCTAAACAGCTGTATAGGTCCCGGCCCATTTCATTGCTATTGAAAGGAGTAATTGTCAGTCAAAGGCGGGTTCCCAAAAATGAGGTCATGCCATCATTGGCTTCTCAGCCGTCTATCTCTGCCATACAAGCACCGATTGGCTCAAATGAGGGCTTATTTGATTCGTTAGGACCTGTGCTATAAATATGATGTAGACTTTGAATTTTTGAATATCCCAATTAGGAGTTAGAGTGGCAAAACGAGATGATGGCGCACTTCTGTTTCCAGTTTTCAGAACACTAACGGAATATTAGCGGATTATATTAATATTTTGGATTAAAAGGCTTACAGATTTCAATTCCTTGGACCTGTGTGGATTTTTGTGGATTATTTGTGTTGGAATATATTACCCCAGTGAAGAAAGAGACGTGTCTAAAGGTAAGGGAAAAACCGGTATAGCGCCACCTAGGTCAGTTTTGTCCAAAATTATTTTCTAATTGTATGAAGGCTGTGAATCATATTGTGCTTTGTGTGTGGGCTTAAAAAATTATTGAGAGTATAAACTTTAAAATGTAAATAGGTTTTTTCGTGTTTTTGGAGGATTTGATGCTTTAAAGTTGAATTGAAGCTTGTTTCTGTGTCATCCACTAGTGGCCACTTTGACTTCCGTGCCGTGGCCACGGCAACTTTAACTTCACGGCACGGCAACCCGTAAAAGGTAGAATATTCAAAAACAAATATTCACCCATCACCTAACATAGCGCTCTTTTCTGACACCATATGTGATCAAAATATGTATAATCTGTCATGGACATGATAGTATTGTTAACTGATTAATATTCTGGATTTTATCAAGGAAGACATTATCTGTGGCCAAATTGTGTATGAGTCAACTTGTATACAGCTCTATGTGGAATCGATCCACTTTCCTGTAAACCTCAGCTGGGTCTGGCAAAAAAAAACAAAAACAAACATCTTAGCTTCAGACCACCTACCTTTTTCGGTTTGTCTGAATTGTCTTGTTTTATAATATAAAATAATTTTATTTTCGGATTTGTTATTGTGTTTTTGGATTTGTTATTTTGTTTTTAGGTTTATTATTTTGTTTTTGAATTGAAAATAAATTATTAGCTATTATACCCTATGTAGAAGGGCAAAATAATGAGCGGATTATTTATGTACTATGCTGGCAGGGAAGTGCAAAACAAAATAACAAATCAGAAAACAAAGAAATAAATCAGAAAACACAACGACAATTCAGAAAAACTGGAAAAGGTAGGTATTGTTTGCGAATGGAACTCTTACTGCTGATTGGTGATCGGTCACTAAAAATATACTGGAAGTAGGAATATTGTATATCTAACTATTTCTTGTGGATGTGTGGAGTTCTACGTTAACTTTAAAACTAAATAAATATCAATTTCCATTGTCATGCAAGAAATGGAAGAACATTTCTATGCCATGATTTTTAATATGATGTAGCATATCACGGCACAAAGATTAGTTTGCGATCTTTAAAAACACACTTGAGGAATATTTAGGTATATTTTGAGGAAAAAAATTATCCCAGATTAAGCATTGTAAGCAATGCAGTAAGAGCAGAGCTGCGTGGGCCAGGCAGGTTGCTCAGTTACTGGACAATGTGTGTGACACTTCAGCAGAAACACAAGTTGTATGTAAAATTTGATGACATTATGCAGTTGCTGCAAGAACTTAATCCATAAGGGACAGTGCAGAGAACAAGTTGTAGATTTTTTCGACATGAGACAAACTATCTGTGACATGTGGATGGTTACGATAAACTAAAGCCATTTGTTTTTGCTATATCAGGATGCACTATTTTTTGGGATGCATTCTGTGGCTAATTTGTAGACCAACTTACAATAATCCTGCTGTTCAAATGATGCAATGCATTTAACACTGGACCGGTCAGGCAGAACAAAGCATGCTAATTTGTATATTCTGAGTTGGTGTCGAGTTCGGACAGCTCTAAATTGGGAGTAATTTTATTTTTTTATTGTGAGCATATTCAACAATAGCTTAAAGTCAAGAAGCTTTGACTTTGAAAATTAAAATGCTTTGATTACATTGTCTGATGTTTTCTGGTCAATATTAAGAGGAATGTCTTTGTAATTCTAAAGTGAATTTTTTTCTGGCTTAATACAATTTTGTCTCTTAAATATTTGACCCCATTCTTAAAATGAGACCACTGCAGCCTGCTGTACTTCCTGTATATCTTGAGTGGCAGATGTTTCGTCCTATCAGCGTTAAGACTTCCATTCACAAAGTATACGTACCTACCTACCATCTGAATTGTCGTTGTGTTTTCGGATTTGTTATTTAGTTTTTATTATTTTGTTTCAGTAAGCTGCCAGTTAAATTCTGTACCTGGTAGTGTATTAGTGGTTTGTCCTCTTGCCACCCCACCTAATATATATATATATATATATATATATATATATATATATATATATATATATATATATATATATAGATAGAGAGAGAGAGAGAGAGAGAGAGAGGGGATTAATGTAATAAGTAATCTATAAATAGTTTGTGAAAAAAAACAAAGAACCTAACTAAAAGTTAAATTTGTAGCTGAATGTGATAAACATTATACATTAACAGGAAATAATTTATTTAAAGCAAAGTGAGTGAGACATGAAAAACTTTAAAGCGTTTATGATTCAGCAATGTGCTATGATTTTTCATTTTATTATTATTATTATTATTATTATTATTATTATTATTATTATTATTATTATTATTATTATTATTTATAAAATGTTTTTACAGAAATATTCCAAGGTAAACCTGTAACTATGTACTATAAATTTCTTTCTGAAAAATATGACATTGGATCTGTAAAGAAATGATGTATCAGTAAAAACCATAGTTATCATTTGTTAAAATATGTTCATTATGTCCTCAGTTGTATGTTAATGTAATGCTGTACAGTTCTGTATTATGCATATAAGTCAGTCACAAGGGAGCACTAAGTTATTGTAAATGCGTTTGCGTTAATATGTTTGTCCTAAGGGAGTTACGGTTGTCTTTTACTGTTGAACTGTCTGACTGTAAGACTGATGTGTCGGCAGTGAGAAAAATAATCATGCCAAGAACGGCTACAGATAATCTGTCTCTATCGTTCATTTGTCATCCTTATGCCACGCTAGCTGCAAATGTGGTATATTGTACAGTGCACATATCTTCTTCTTTCGGCTTTTCCCTTCAGGGGTCGCCACAGCGAATCATCTCTCTCCACCTATCACTATCTTCTGCATCCTCAACACTTGCACCCACTAGCTTCATATCCTCATTAAATACATCTATATACCTCCTCTTTGGCCTTCCTCTTTGCCTCCTGTATGGCAGCTCCATGTCCAACATTCTTCTACCTATATACTTACTCTCCCTCCTCTGAACATGTCCAAACCAACTTAATCTGGCCTCCCTAACTTTGTCCCCGAAATGTCAAACATGGGCTGTCCCTCTGATGTACTCGTTCCTAATCCTGTCCAATCGTGTCACTCCCAAAGAGAACCTCAACATCTTCAGCTTGGCTACCTCTAGCTCAGCTCTTCATCAGGGACACTGTCTCTAAACCAAACAGCATGGCCGGGCTCAACACTGTCCTGTACACCTTCCCCTTGATTCTTGCTGATATTTTCCTATCACACAGAACTCCTGACACCTTTCTCCACCCACTCCAACCTGCCTGTCCTCGCTTCTTTACTTCTTTCCCACTCTCTCCATTACTATGGACTGTTGACCCCAAGTACTTTAACTCCTGTACCTCCTTCACCTCTTCACCCTGTAACCTTACTGTTCCACTTCCCTCCCTTTCATTCACACACACACGTACTCAGTCTTACTACGACTGACTTTCATTCCTCTTCTCTGCAGCGCAAACCTCCAGCTCTCCAAATTTTCCTCCACCTGCTCCCTGCTCTCACTACAGATCACAATGTCATCTGCAAACATCATCATCCAAGGAGACTCCTGTCTGACCTTCTCTGACAACTGGTCTATCATTATAGCAAACAGGAGGGGCTCAGAGCCAATCCCTGATGCAGTCCCTCCTCCACTTTGAACTCCTCTGTCTGACCTACAGCACACCTCACCACTCTCCTGCTCCTCTCATACATGTCCTGCACCACTCTGACATACTTCTCTGCTACTCCTGACTTCCTCATACAGTACCACAGCTCTTCTCTTGGCACCCTGTCATATGCTTTCTCCAAGTCTACAAACACACAGTGCAACTCCCTCTGACCATCCCTATACTTCTCCCAACATTCTCAGAGCAAAAATTGCATCTGTTGTGCTCTTTCTGGGCATGAAGCCATACTGCTGCTCAAAGATTTCCACCACCTTCCTTAACCTACTGTAGCTTCCACTACTTTTTCCCACAGCTTCATTGTATGGCTCATCAACTTTATCCCCCCTAGTTGCTGCAACTCTGCACGTCACCCTTATTCTTAAAGATCGGCACTAACACACTCCTTCTCCATTCCTCAGGCATCCTCTCACTTTCTAAAACCCTGTTGAACAAACTAGATAAAAATTCCACTGCTGCCTCTCCTAGGCACTTCCAGACCTCTACCGGGATGTGGTCATGTGCAGCGCACATATACTAATGTTAAATAGTGCCCGCTTAGAGGCAGGGAGATTTTCAGGGGGTGGTGTGTTCTTCTTCTGTGTTTGACTGATGAAGGTTATGGCCAACATAGCTGTTATTAAATAAAGAGCAAACAGTCTACTTACCAGTTTCTTTCCTCTCACCTTGATGCACGCCATATACATAGTTACAAAACAAAACTAATACATTGTGTCAGAAGTGGTCCAGTGCGCCGTTTTTTTGTTTTGCCCAAGTTAGACACAGATTTTTGCTAATGGCTAAGCTAGCGGGGGCGAGCACGCAGCTACGCTTGGAAGTGGTAAAGACATGGATCAGTTTAAACTACCATCCCTGCTTGTGTTAACAAGCAATATAAGCGAAAATTGGAGAAGATGGGAACAACGCTTTCAAATAAACACGACTGCAAGCAGTGCTGAAGAAAAGGAAGCTAAAGTACAGGAAGCTATCTTACTGCATGCACTCAAAGAGGATGCTCTCAATGTATACAACACACTAGATGTTGCACAGGCGGATGAGGCAGAGCTAACAGTGGATGATATTTTATATGCATTCAAAACATATTGCCAGCCAAAGAAAAACACTGTGTTTGAAAGACATCAGTTTTGGGCTCATCCCATGGCAGAGTCAGTCGCCATTGAGAAATATGTGACTGAGTTGAGACAGAAAAGCAAGGACTGCGAATTCGGTGCATCAGAAAATGACATGATCAGAAACAAGATTGTATTCAGTTTGAATGTTACACGGCTCAAAGGAAAGCTGTTAACAGAGTCTGATCTCACGCTTGAGAGATTGACATCTGCAGAGCAGCATAGACTGCCAAAGTGTAACCCATCTATGGGAAAATACACCGCTGCTAGGTTCGTTGGAGTTCAAGTAAGACGAAGCAACACAACAAACAGATTCCCTTTAAAGAACTTTAGTGAGCTAACAAAACAGTACAAATTTACAAAACTAGTGATGCTCCGATTGATCGGCCACCGATCATGATCGGCCAATATTGGTTAAAAATAACTTGATCGGCGAACCCCAAAAGTGCCGATCAAAAAAGCCGATCACGTGACGTAAATTACTCGCGCGACTTTTTCACACATGCATGCATGGCACACAGGTAAACAACAGCAGAGCGGAGCTTACCAGTGGCAACATGAGTTCTCCCGTCCGAAAGTGTCCGATAAAGACGTAAAGTTAGCCGTTTGCAATGGATGTCATGATGAAATCCCTCGAGGTGGAAGCAGGCAACGGCATTTTAATATCACTAACATGATTAGGCATCTTAGAACACGCCATAAGTATGAGTATAAGAAACTAAACCAGCCGAAGCCAACAACATCCCCATACCTCAATCAGCCGACTGTGAGTGATGCATTTAAACGACGTGAACTAGGGCTGGGCGATATGGCCGAAAACTGTATCATGATATCAGTGTTGCATATTGGTCGATATCGATATATATATTGAACTTTATGACCCATTTAAAATAAGGACCAGGAGAAAAATATTACATTTAAACATTTTTTATTATAAGCTTAACCTTCCTCTTATCATAATCCCTTCAGTTATTAAGAAAGAAATGTCAACAACCAGGAAAACTCAAATAAATAAAATGTAAACATAAGTCTAAAGTCACAATGAACGCTTAACAATTCTCTCTTAACATTTAAGGTGCAAAATGAAAGAAAATGTAAGAAATGCTTAATAAAGTGTAATAAAATAGTGCAGTGTTTTAAATATAAACATAGAGAAACCTGAGAATTTAGTGCAAGTTTAGTGCTAGGAAGTTCACTACTGTAGCTGTTCACCTTCTGGTGAATAAAGTGTTTTAAAATATGTGCAGTGTTTTGTAAACATAAGTAAAACTGAGGTAGACTGAGATACATCTGTAATATAAAACACAAACCTGATACACTACAGTAACATTGTTTGAAATATAAAACCAGCAGAAATATGAAAAAGTAACTCAATTTATTCTTCCTCTAATCATACTTGAAGTTGAACTATTCAAGTATATTTTTTTGACTTATAATTAGGGAAGTAGCTATCGAATATTTTAGTAATCGCGTATTCTAAGAAAAATTTCATCGATTAATAAAATTTCTTCGATTAATCGAGTAATCAGATAAAATGTATTTTTGCTTTATTAAACAGCAAAATTAAACATACAAGAGAAAATAAGATTAATCTCTTAAAATGAATAACTAATTGGTTTCCTTTTTTAGAAAAAGGAACTTTTATTTTTTAAATGCAATGCATACAACAATATTTTCTATCAAAAATAAACATTTAGATACACATTGTTTCTCTGTCTGTACTTGTACTGTGAACAATGACAAAGTTGACTGAGAAGAATTAAGTACATTTAAGTGCCAAACATTCTGGGTTTTAAATGAACCCTTTTCTGAGATGCAAAAACCAAAAAATAAATTATTTTCAAATTACCTTTTTAAAGTATCAAAACTAAGGCACACATTAGTCAAGTCAAGTCAAGAAGCTTTTTATTGTCATTTCAACCATATATAGCTGTTGCAGTACACAGTGAAATGAGACAACGTTTCTCCAGGATCAAGGTGCTACATAAAACAAAGACAGGGCTAAGGACATGTAAGTAGTCTTAGCCACATAAAGTGCAACTGTGCAACCTGGTGAAAACAGTGCAGGACAAGACAAGCAAGACAGTGCAGGACAAAAGACAGTGCAGGACAAAAAACAGTGCAGACATTAAGTTACAAGACAATACAAAAAGTACAAAAAATGCAATACACAAAAGACAATACACAGTAACAGAAACAGCGCCGACCGACCGGTGTAAATACTGAATGTTCAAACAGTATTTTGTGCAGTAAAAGAATGAACAGCAGCAGGTTCTTAGCAGCAGGTCCTTTGGATTATATATGGAGTTGTGCAAAAAACAGCAGATGACTGAGATATTGTCCAATATGTGCAAAAACAGCAGAAAAGTGTGCAAAACAGTGTGTGTGTTTTGTGAGGGTCTGTGCAGTCCATACAGATGATGTGTGTGTATGTTGTGCTCAGTATAGTACAGTTCGGTTATTGAGAAGTCTGATGGCTTGTGGGAAGAAACTGTTACGCAGTCTGGTCGTGAGGGCCCGAATGCTTCGGTACCTTTTTCCAGACGGCAGGAGGGTGAAGAGTGTGTGTGAGGGGTGTGTGGGGTCATCCACAATGCTGTTGCCTTTGCGGACGCAGCGTGTGGTGTAAGTGTCCATGATAGAGGGAAGAGAGACCCCAATGATCTTCTCCGCTGTCCTCACTATCCGCTGCAGGGTTTTGCGATCCGAGATCATACAGTTCCCAAACCAGACAGTGATGCAGCTGCTCAGGATGCTCTCAATGGTCCCTCTGTAGAACATGGTCAGGGTTGGGGGAGGGAGATGTGCCTTTCTCAGCCTTCGGAGGAAGTAGAGACGCTGCTGGGCTTTCTTGGTGATGGCGCTGGTGTTGAGTGACCAGGTGAGGTTCTCCGCTAGATGAACACCCAGAAATTTGGTGCTCTTGACGATCTCTACAGATGATCCGTCGATGTTCAGCGGAGAGTGGTCGCTCTGTGCTCTCCTGAAGTCCACAACCATCTCTTTAGTTTTGTCCACATTCAGAGAAAGGTTGTTGGCTCTACACCAGGCAGTTAGTTGTTGCACCTCCTCCCTGTATGCTGACTCGTCGTTCTTGTTGATGAGACCCACCACGGTCGTGTCATCGGCGAACTTAATAATATGATTCGATCTGTGCATTGCTGCACAGTCGTGAGTCAGCAGAGTGAACAGCAGTGGACTGAGCACGCAGCCTTGAGGAGCTCCAGTGTTCAGTGTGGTGGTGCTGGAGATGCTGTTCCCAATCCGGACTGACTGAGGTCTCCCAGTCAGGAAGTCCAGGATCCAGTTGCAGAGGGAGGTGTTTAGTCCCAGCAGGCTCAGCTTCCCAATCAGGTGCTGAGGGATGATTGTATTGAATGCTGAACTAAAGTCTATGAACAGCATTCGTACATAAGTGTCCTTATTGTCCAGATGGGTGAGGGCTAAGTGGAGGGCTGTGGTAATGGCATCGTCTGTGGAGCGGTTTGGACGATACGCGAACTGTAGGGGGTCAAGTGAGGGTGGTAGCTGGGTCTTGATGTGCCTCATGACGAGCTTCTCGAAGCACTTCATAACTATGGGTGTGAGTGCAACGGGACGATAGTCATTGAGGCAAGACACTGTAGACTTCTTTGGGACAGGAACGATGGTGGTAGTTTTGAGGCACGTAGGAACAACGGCGCTGCTCAGGGAAATGTTGAAGATGTCCGTAAAGACATCCGCTAGCTGTTCCGCACATTCTCTGAGCACCCTGCCAGGAATGTTGTCTGGTCCAGCAGCCTTCCGTGGGTTAACTCTGCATAGAGATCTCCTCACGTCGGCCGTGGATAGACAGAGTACCTGGTCGTCGGGACGAGGGATGGTCTTCCTTGGCGTAACGTTGTTCTGTACCTCGAACCGAGCGTAGAACTCGTTCAACGCGTCTGGGAGGGAGGCGTCGCTATCACAAATATTAAAATTATAATTATAAAATTAAAATATTAAAATAAATAGTAATAATAATACAAAAATATTAAGTCATGCAACTTAACTTTCAGAACTAGAAGATTCAAAATCTACAGCTCAGCCATAACAAACCGTTACTGTCTAATTTGGAATGCTTTGTGGAAATTAAGAGCACCAGACAACGATATGGCGCAACCAAACATGATACTGTTACTGTACATGGTTGGCTGTTAGAGTGTCACTCCCCAAGCATGACCAGAGAGTGAGCGCCTTTGTGAATGCAACCAAACTTGCTTCGCAACTTCATTTTTCCTCCGACGAAGAAAAAAATATCGAACGTCTGATCGAGCACATTTTATATCGCTATCAATCACGTGTCTATCGCGATACATATCGTTATAGTTTTATCGCCCAGCCCTAATGTGAACCATACAGCAGGGATAGTACGAGGTGGAAAGACATCACGTTAAGAATTATGGAATTCATTTGCCTCGCCGAACAACCTCTAGCTGTTGTGCTGCTACGCTGCCTTGATCCACGATACGACCCCCCAGGCAGGAAATACCTAACTGATGTGTCTCCCCACGCTGTACCAAACAGTGAACACAAACATTGACAGGCTTCTGAAGGACAGTGTATATATTAGCTTCACAAATAAAATATATTAAAATAAATTTAATATAAATATATTTTATAAATATAAAAATGTATACATTTAGTAAATATATTAAAATTTTTTATTTACATGAGGCCTATGTAACCTCATACCATCCCAAGTTCATCTGGCTGGTAACTATCTGCTTGGCCTCCTTGTTTCTTTGCCTTGTTATTTAGAAATGATGGCATTGGCTTACAGTAGTTTTCATTATTTTATTTTTTGGATCTGATGTAATTGGTTCCCTCAACTACATTTGACGTTCATAATAATAACAGAAAAAAACACTTGCTATAGTTTTGTCCTTTGTGGCAGTAGCCAGTTTTGGTGTAACAAGTTTTACATTTTGCTGCCAATTATAAAATGTAATCAGTGTATTAAGAGGCTACATCCCATTAAGCTGATCTGATGTGTGTTGGTCTGCCTGACCCCTCTTTGTTTGGAATAATTTTAAGTTACTCTGCCTTATTTGGGAAAGATGGCCTACAGTAGCCTTAAGTTCTCATTTTCCAAAATAAACACTTGTGGTTCTGCAAGATCTTGACTGTAGCCTATTTCTACAGTTTTTTTCTCAATAAAGTTAATTTAGTGTACATTGTAACTACACATAGAAGTGCCCTGACATCTGAGCATACTGACCAGCTTATCTTTCTTCAGAAAAACCTTGACATTAAATAAAAAGACAAATTTAAATACAAATGAAAGAAACCTGTAAAATCCAAGTTTAAAGTATCTGTAAATATTTTATTGTTTATATTTGTTTTGTTTTCTTTAGGTATCCTGCAAGCACTTTATTTTTTCATTGATATTAAGCAGATATAATTCTTTTGTTCAGATCAAAATGTTATATTTTATATTTAGTTTAACTAAATAATCCTGCAAGCACTTTATTTTTAATTGATATAAAGCAGATGTAATTATTTTGTTCAGATCAAAATGTTAGGACACTGCATGCTACAATTGTAAACTGTAACTGTGAAGCTTTAAAAGCAGGGTCTAAAAATATATATGGTCTGTTTATAACAAACATTTAATACATTTAATTTAACACATTCAATACATTTAAGAAATCCTGCAAGCACTTTATTTTTCCCCCTTTATTCATACTGTACATAAAGTGGTTCAATCATATTGAATGTTACGGGGGCTAATTAATGCAAATGCAGTTCCCACTGTGTCCTGGTTAAATAAAAAACATTTTTTGCTAAGGTTTGCATATGGTGGTGTTCTTGACAGCTTCCCTAAAACTTTATCCTATAACTAAAATAAGAAATATCCCAATATATCGCCTTGCTTACAAGATCGCAATGTATCGCAACATATCACATCGCAAACCCCGTATCGTGATACGTACTGTATCGTATTGCCAGATTCTTGCCAAGATTCTTTTACAATACACAGCCTTAGTCAAAATAGTCAATATGAGTATTGAATTCCTTGAATTCCAAATAGACTTCAGATAGACTTGTGTAGGTAACAGTCATACCAAACTCTGCAGTTCCATTGATATGTCTCAAAATTGGATCTGTAAGGAAAACCTTGTCTCCTCCTGGATACGATAGATTTCTCATCAAACTGGGTGGCTCGCCATCTAAATCTCTGTGCCAAACAAACTCCTCTACGAAAGACCTGACCTGCATTTACAAAACAGGTGTTGAGCATTCATTTAAACATCATTTACATTACTATTAGGCCTAATCACATTTTAATCTATTCAAATAAACAGAGAAATACTGTATGTATGACCAGTAATGACTTACATTTACATTTACAGCATTTGGCAGACGCCCTTATCCAGAGCGACGTACATAAGTGCTTAAATCTCTAACACTGAATACATTAATGCTGGTTCACTAGGTTACATACTTAAGATACCATGAGTTTAAAACATTTGTTCAAAGTTATAATGAAAAAGTGTCAAAGGTTTTTTTTTTTTTTGTTTTTTTTTTAAATGCAAAAGATAAGGAAAGAAGTGCTAGTTGAAGTGCTTCCTGAATAAGTAGGTCTTCAACCGCCGCTTGAAAATAGCCAGTGACTCGGCTGTCCGGACCTCTATGGGAAGTTCATTCCACCACCTTGGTGCCAGTACAGAGAAGAGTCTTGTAGTATACTTGCCTCTTACCCTGAGAGATGGTGGAACCAGTCGAGCAGTGCTGGTAGATCGGAGGTTACGGGGTGCAGTGCGAGGAATGATGAGGGCTTTGAGGTAAGAGGGGGCTGGTCCATTTTTGGCTTTGTAGGCCAGCATCAGTGTTTTGAACCGGATGCGTGCAGCTACCGGAAGCCAGTGGAGGGATCGCAGTAGCGTGGTGGTATGCGAGAACTTTGGCAGGTTGTTGGACTTAAATATATGCTGAGCTTATTCTAAACTTTGAATAAGTTTTGTTTGTTTATTTTGTAAAAAATAAATAAATAAAAAATAATAATTTAACCATGAAGATTATAATGTAGTTTTTTGTTGTTTTTTTTTTACAGTGAAATGAAAATATGAAATGCAAGAAAACATGCATCCACATACATAAGAAACTAAGGAATAATATACATATATTCCCAATATTGGCCCATTCAGCCCATACCATTTGCTTCCAAGTTTAATATTTCCTCTTTTGATAACTAAAACCAACAGAAGACTATTTATATAATCAAAAGAAAAATACAATTTAAGAGTTCAACTAAATAAGAACTAATTAAAATTAATTATCTTTACTAATGTGAATCCACAGTTATGATGCACAGTCTATAACAAGTCATTTAAACAATATTATTAAAGCATAATCAAACTCAAAATATTAACTCACCAAGATAAACATGAAACTTGGTTCATAAAAACGGTTGGTACACCAAAAATATAAAAAAAATCAATAGAATCCAGCTTTGTCTCTCTTAAACCCGCCGCTGCATGAAACGTGCGCCATCTGTGCAGTATCACCCTACCCCGCTGGCCACAAAACTCATCTAACTGTTCAGTAACGCCAGAAGGCGGGACAAAGTGTTAGTTTACTATATGATTATTTGAAAATAACATGGGACAAGGTATCACAGTGAAATATTACTAGTCTTAGAGTTAAAAGAATAAATGATAACGAATAAAAATAATATTTTCTTTTATTTAAGAATTAAACTAACATTTTGTAACTGAGTTACAAAAGCACAAATACAAGCAATGAGTACAACACAAGAAAGAGCAATACTGTACATGCAATGAACAAGATCAAAGACAACCAACAGTTTAAACAAGGAAGAAAACCACAAGAACAAAGTGATAGCAAGAAAATAAAGGGTTAAGTGTGCAGGAAATGTGGAAAGTCACATCAACCAATGCTTTGCCCAGCATTTGGAGTCTCCTGCCGAAAGTGTGGTAAACTCAATCACTATGCAAAGATGTGTGAGTCTACAAAAGCAACACATACTGTAAGATGAAAATGCATACAATAATTTGAGCTCAGAAATAGACTCACTTTTCATTGGGACAGTGAACATAGACCACATAAGCACTAAAAGAGACAATTTCTGGAATGAGACAGTTGTAGGAAACATGTCTGTTAAGTTTAAGTTAGACACAGGAGCAGAAACAAATGTACTACCGCAGTCTGTGTACAAAACACTGAGGAGAAAAGTCAAGCATGAAAAACGAATAAACTTGCAACTGAAACTGACAAATACAGTGTTGGTGGCGTACGGTGGGTTTAGGCTGAAACCAGAAAGAACAATCTCACTGGAGTGCTCCAATGCTCAAACCATCCAACCTGCTGTTTTATGTGTCAAACCACTCAGACACAGCTATCCTAGGCAAGGATGCATGTGAAGCATTAAGGCCTAATAAAAAGGATGGACATTGATACGCTCACAGTCAAGTACCCAACTACAAAAGATGAGCTACTAGTTTAGTTTAGTTTATTAATTTATAAAGTACATTTAAAAACAACAGCCTTTGCAGCCAAAGTGCTGTATATGATCATGATCTATTGTGTCGAAAGCTGCACTTAGATCAAGCATGATACAGCATGAACCATAGTCAAGTGACAATAAAATATCATTGGTAACCTTCAGTAGGGCAGTTTCAGTACTGTGAAATTCTCTAAACCCAGACTGAAATGTGTCAAAGATGTTAAAAGTATTTAGGTAAGAGGAGACCTGTGAATACACAACTTTTTCCAAGACCTTTGAGATGAAGGATAATTTTGATATAGGTCTGTAATTATCCAGTGCATACTGATCAAGATGATGCTTTTTTAACAATGGTTGGGCTATAGCATGCTTAAAAGAAGATGGTACAATTCCATTTGTTAAGGAGCTATTAATGATAGCAGTAACAACAGAACTCAAAGCTGGAAAAACCTCTTTAAAAATGTGTGAAGGCAAAATATCAGAGTGACAATAGGAGGGCTTCATACTAAGAACTATTTCATGAAGCTGTGAAGGACACATGAGTTGAAAACTAGATATTGAGCTCCGTTGCGAAATCATTTAAAGAGGAAGAGAATTTTGAGATGGAATATTAGACCTGATACACTCGACTTTTTGTGTAAAATGATTTAAAAACTGTTCACACATGTCAGTGGAAATTTCTAGTGATGCACTAGGAGCCCGATTTAAAAGGACATTGGTTGTATTAAAAAGTATCTTTGGCTTGTTTGCATTTTGAGCAATTAAATCTGACATGTATTTCCTCTGTGCCTCCTTAACAGCACTCTGATATTGTTTAAGACATTCTCTGAAGATTTCATATGAAACCTGAAGTTTTTCTTTCTTCCAACTACGCTCAGCACACCTACACTCTTGTATAATAGCATGAATCCCTGAAGCCATGGCTGTACCTTCTTTTTCACATTGGATCTCTGAAACCTTAGGGGGCAACTGAGTCCAGGGTGGAGTTGCAGGTAGTATTAAAAATTTCAACTAATTCATCAGGATGGACACCAGTAGATAGATCATCCACAATAGTTGGAATATGGGTAGATAAATATACATCATTAAAAGACTTAGCAGTAGAAGAATTAAAGCATCCAGAGTAACGAGGAGAGTGATAGGTTTTAAGGAGAGAGCATGGCAATACAGAGTCAAAAACAAACTAAAGCAACATGCAAGTGTCTTTGAAGGACTTGGTGAGTTCTCAGGAGAACATCACATCGACATTGATCCTACAGTCACTCCTGTCATACATGGCTGCAGGAAAGTACCACTGGCAGTTATGGATAGACTGAGAGACACCCTTGATGACCTGTTAAAAGCTAATGTTATTGAACAATCGATTGAGCCAACAACATGGGTCAATAGTCTTGTGATCACCAAAAAGAAGGACAAGACGAAGCTGAGGGTTTGCATAGACCCTACTGACTTACCTGTAAATAAGGCCATTTTGAGACAGCATTACTCAATTCCCACAACAGCTGAGGTGTCGTGCAAACTTGCTGGTAAGAAAATCTTCACAGTGCTAGATGAGAAGGACGGTTTAAGCGCATGTCTAATGCAAGATGGACATCCTATCGCCTATGCATCCAGAGCTCTAAATGACACAGAGAAAAACTATGCACAGATAGAGAAGGAGCTTCTGGCTATCATATTTTCAGTGAAACACTTTCAACAGTAATCCTATGGAGTCAAGGTTAATGTGTAGTCCGATCACAGCTCCATCCAGACTTCAGCGGATGCTACTTCAGCTGCAACGCTATGACCTGAATGTAATCTATATGCCAGGTAGAGAGCTACTGATAGCAGACACACTCTCACAAACAACGCCACATGAGCAACAGAGACAGGATGATATATTTGATGAAAAAGTGATCTATGCCCTTGATCCAACAGAGGCCCTGAGCCCACAGACTCTGATACAGTTAAAGAATGAGACACAAAAGGACGTCATATTACAAATGTTGCTAGACTTTCACAGGCATGGTTGGCCACATCACAGAAAACAAGTTGACAAAAAAAGTGATGCAATACTGGATTATTAGGCACTCAGTGTCAATAAGAGAAGGAATAATGTTTGTGGGAGACAGAATGATTCTACCGAGTAAAATGAGGTCAGACATGTTACAGAGGCTACATGTGGCACACCAAGGTATGCAATGCACCAAAGCTCTAGCCAGAGTACACTGGTATTGGTCAGGTATGACAAGAGACATTGAAAAAATGGTGGAGTCATGTGCAACTTGCCAGCAGTTCCAGCCTCGCCACCAGAGGGAGCCAATGATCTCACATGAAATTCCAGAGCTTCCTTGGCTGAAAGTAGGAGCTGACATATTTGAAATCAATGGTCACTCATTTCTTCTGGCTGTGGATTATTTTTCCAAATACCCGGTAGTACAAAACATCAGAGACAAGACGGCACACACAGTTGTTAACAAGATGAAATCGGTATTTGCCAGAATGGGTATACCTAAAGAGATTGTGTGTGACCATATGCTTTTCACAAGCCAAGAAATGAGAAAGTTTGCCACAGCATTGGGAATTAAGCTCACTCACTCCGGCCCAGGCTATGCACAGTCAAATGGCCTGGCTAAGAGAACTGTGAAGACTGTTAAGCATCTGTTAAAGAAGGCCAAACAAACATACACTGACCCATTTCTGGCACTTCTAACTCTCAGGAACACACCTGTCACAGGTATGGGTTATTCTCCAGCACAACTGCTTATGGGCAGGGTCCTGAGAAGCACTTTATCCAGCTCAAGCACAATGCTCCAACCAGCAGTACCAACTAATGCACATTCTACTCTTCAGGACCTCCAAAGAAGACAGTGTGCTTATTAGAACAGAGGCGCAAAGAAACTTCCGTTGCTGCCGTCTGGTGGGACTGTTCACAAACTGAACGAGGATGGCGTCCTGCTGTTGTCATGGTGACCCACGCAGAACCGCGTTCCTACAACATAGTGACATCTTCAGGACAACAGTACAGGCGCAACAGGAGACACCTGAGGAAGACACCTAGTGACATTCAGGTGTCCACAGAACCGGAGAGTCTTGAGGATGAGATAGGTCGCACCCCAGTCGCTCCTTCCGGTGCTGATGAGACTGCGTGTGTGCAGTCTTCTCCTCCACAGATAGGTCAAACCAGAAGTGGTCGAGTTATTAGATTCAGAGACTATGTGTTAAGCCAATGAGTGCATACAGTACTGGGCTTATGTTGTGTTTAGAAAAAAAATATAGATATGCAATGGTATGTTCAGTTCAGCTTAAGTTTAATGATTGATACACTTTAATATTATTTCAGCCAAGTTACATTTTACATCTTATAAATCTTCCCTGCTAAAGATAAACTTTTTTTTATTATAAGAAAGGAGGATGTAGTATATTGTACAGTGCACATATACTAATGCTAAATAGTGCCCGCTTAGAGGCGGAGTGATTTTCAGGGGGTGGTGTGTTCTTCTTCTGTATTTGACTGATGAAGGTTGTGGCCGACATGGCTGTTATTCAATTAAGAGCAAACAGTCTACTTACCAGTTTCACCTCGATGCACGCCATATACTGTACATACAGTAGTTACAAAACGCAAACTACTACAGCAACAGTAGTGTAGCACAACTCAACATCATTCCTTATTTTTACAGGTCAGTAAAAAAGGGCAATTGGCTATAAATTTGAGAAAGTGATGGTTTGAAATAGATTACAATCGGATAGAAAATAGATTCACAGAATTTTTGGAAACTTTGTGGAGACTTACTTATAACAAGCAGGACTGCAAGACACAGCAGAAGTGAACATTCCATGAGCAACTTTCACTTCATGCAGGAAAAACTACACACATGAAAACATAGAATTTTATTCAAAGTTTTTAAGTAAGATATATCCTTGCTTCATATAGTTAAAAATCATTTTGATAATTATTCTGAATAAGGACTGTGCCATAGCTAGTGTACGTTTATTAGCAATCTAAACACTGTTTACTTTTTGTTTTGTTTCTTTTATTGCTTTTAATTTACCTTTTTCCTTGTTGGCTGTACAACAGAAAAATCTAAACTTTAAATCCAAGTGGAATTCAATTTTATTGGTCCATTTAATTTTACTTACCTAATACTGTCATTTTTTTCAGCAATAAATAAAATATAATCTTATGATCTTGAGTTTTGCTGTTGCAAAATGTAAAACTCCAAAATATAAGATGACAAGATTAAAGGCATACCAGGCTTACCAGGCTTGAGAGAGCATATATTCTGTCTGCCAAACTAAACTGCTATTTATATTGTACTATCAATATGCAAACAATCTGCATCTGTCAGCATGCAGTTTCAGGTTTGCACTATATTACATACCATTCATTTTTGTTGAGAAATATAGTGAAGCCTCTCTGTTGATAGAGAATATTTTACCAGTGTGTGACTCATCAAAGTAAAATGGTGTTCAACTGACATGTCAATTGTTGTTACTGACAAGAAACTTTTCAGACATTAGTGGGCATTCTTACACATCATTTGAACTTCCATATCTGATATTCCCACACTGAGGCATGGACTTCTGCTGTTATAGACCATCTGCCTCAAAGTTTGATATGTAATGCATTGTGAGATCTGTTGTGCAGAATCCTCAGTGATGCAGAATGCTCAGATTGATTACAGAGTTACTGTAGCCTTTCTCTCAGCTGTACTGCTTCCAGACAATTGGCTATTTAGATAATCGCATAAATTAGCATAATGAAGTAAACGGTATAGGTGTTTGGCACAGTTACTGTGGCAGTGGGGGCATGGTTGAGTACCAGAGCAGTACGGAGAGCAGAACGTTAAAGTGGTAAGGATCACACAACTGAGCCTAAATATCATAATTTGTTCTCTGTTGCAATGAGTGGTGAGATAGATAAGAGCTGGATAGAAGAAGAGTGAAGCACAAAAAGCCATGTGTGGATTTGCATGTGTGTGTATGCTTAAAATATGTGAATATTTTAAAATGTGTGAATATGTTCACAATTTCACAAGCCTACCACCTATTTACTTTATCCTAAACACTAGAAACCATGACAGGTACAAATGCATTATTGGAAAAATAAGAGGAATCATGCACTGATCTGGTGGCATTATTTCGGCAGCATTTGTGGTATGTTCAATTCAATTCAAGTTTATTTGTATAGCGCTTTTTACAATAGACATTGTCTCAAAGCAGCTTTACAGAACATAAACATAGAGCAGAAGGTAGACATAATTAATGATAAAGGAAATAACGAATAATAAAAGAAATAAGAATTAACAGAATAAAATTTCAAGGTTATTATTAGTATGTGTTCTGCATTATATCCAGAGAGACCCCATAATGTTCTCTCCTGTCTTCACTATCTGCCGTACGATCCTACAATTCATTGCAGTTTCCATACCAGGCATTGCTGCAGCTGCACTGTAACATCTAATAGCTGTCATGACTTGCATAAAGTACCAGTACTAATATGACAAAACCATACTTAGCAACTACAGACCAATCTCAAATCTTCCTTTTATAGGCAAGATCATTGAAAAGGTTGTTTTCAATCAGCTGATCAAATTCTTAAACTCAAATGGCTATCTGGACAATTTTCAATCTGGTTTCTGCCAGCATCACAGCACAGAGATAGTGCTCATAAAGATGATAAATCATATTCGCTTAAACTCTGTTTCAGGTAAAATATCAGTGCTGGTGCTACTAGATCTTAGTGCTGCCTTTGACACGGTAGATCACACCATACTCTTACATAGACTGGAAAACTGGGTAGGGCTTTCTGGGGTGGACAACTGTGCTCCTTCTGGGGAACAATATCTTTGAAGAGTATCAGTCAGGTTTCAGGCCACATCATAGGACAGAATCTGCACTTGTTAAAGTTACAAATGACTTGTTCTTAGCTTCAGACCGATACTGCATCTCACTATTAGTTCTACTTGATCTTAGTGCTGCATTCAACACTATAGGTCACAACATTCTCCTAGATCGCTTACAAAATTACACAGGTATTCAGGGACAGGCTTTAAGTTGGTTTAGATCCTACCTGTCTGATCGATTCAATTTAGTAGATTTAAACGGTGGATCCTCCAGTTTATTGCCAGTTCTAGGACCTCTGCTTTTCTCATTATACATGCTTGCCTTATGAAACATTATTAGATTACATTCTTTTGATGACAATATGCAGTTATACATCTCAAATCTAGATGAAATTTCTAAATGATCTAAATTAACTGAGGGTGTTAAAGAGATAAAAGATTGAATGGCCTGTAATTTTCTGTTATTAAACACTGATAAGACAGAAATACTACTCATCGGTCCAAAAACCAGTACACAGAGGCTCTCACAATTCAACTTCCATTCAGATGGATGTACTGTAACTACTTGCTCAACAGTGAAAGACCTGGGTGCTATATTAGACAGCAACTTGTCTTTTGAAAGTCATTTTGCCCATACTACAAAAACAACCTTCTTCCACCTTAGAAATAATGCCAAGCATCCTATTTTTTAACTGATGCTGAGAAGCTAGTTCATGCATTCATGACCTCCAGATTGGACTATTGTAATGCATTACTACTGTAGGTGGTTGTCCTGCATCTTTAATAAATAGGCTACAGTTAGTCCAAAATGCAGCTGCCAGAGTTCTTACCAGGACAAGAACATATGATCATATATCACCAATTTTATGATCTTTACACTGGCTACTTGTTAAGTGATTACAAACTGCTGCTACTTACATGCAAGGCTCTAAATGGTTTAGCTCCCATATATCTAACCAGTCTTCTAACATGCTACAATCCTTAACACTCTCTGAAATCACAAAACTCGGGATTACTGGTAGTTCCCAGAATATCGAAATCTAATAATGATGGTAGGGCGTTTTCTTATTTACTGTAGCTCCCAAACATTAGAATGGCCTTCCTGTTTTGGGCTCAGACATGACTTTGTTCATGGAACAATCATACAAATCACACAGTGTCATGAGTGTAAGAATGAGCTGATATTTAGAAAGGGATATTTTGTGACAGTGTTAATTGCAATCATACATGTTATCAAACTCTTCACATTGCCCCAAAATGGCCTACAATCCTTGGGTCCCTGATTCTGAAGGCTTTATACCAAGTCATTTACCAACTATGCCAATAGGTTTGGAAGTAAACAGTAAGACTGTTTCTTTTACAACACTGTCTCTTAAAACATTCTTTTAAATTAACTACTTTTACATGAATGAAATGTCATTCAATTTTATCAAAACTTCAGTATCTCTTTACAGAATAACCCACTGATTTGTAGCCAATATATAAACAAGCACACATAATATTCTGTTGTTAGTTATCAGTCTATAATTAACCATCTAGGATTGAGACCTTGTCAAACTTGATATCCTTTCTATGAAACCACAAGCAGGACTGAAGGCAAGACACACCCTTGGCCTACACCTACATGAATGAGGACCTAATGCCAAATGGCAATCAGCTGACAGCTCTTCACCAAAAAATTACATTATTTAAAGAGATAAAATGTTGTATGTGGAAACCTGGTTAAAACTTATGTAGAGCCCTGCTAAGCTAGGGTCTAATAAATATATAGTTTGTATTTTCTGTTACACTAAACAGAGTGTTTAACCAATGAGGCGGGTTTCTCACTGACCTCTGGAGGTCAGAGGGCAGAGTGGGAAGAAATCGGAAGTGAGTGTGAGAGAGGGACGACACAAGGTGGCTGACAAACATGGCGAATCGCCCGGTCCGGGAAAAATCAGACTGTAAACCTGAAACTTGATTTTGCAGACTGCATACAAGGACACTAAACAGATAAGAGACTGTAAGTAAACATAATCGTGAATAAACTCGATGTAGAAAGCCTTAGTGTGAGAGTGGCTTCACATGAAGGACCAAAGATACGGCAGTTCTTTTAATCTCAGTAGTATGTGAGCTTTGCGTGATGCATATAGTTGCAATGTTACAGAAGATGGACTATCGTAAACTTTATTGATTGTACAAAGGTTGCGGAATGGTTTGCAATGCCAATAGTCATATACAGTGACTGAGCAACTGAGAAATTGATGGCTATGTGATTCTTCAAGAGGGACCAAGGCCGCGTGGTGACTTCTGCTGCAACTTTGCCACATTTACGTTGTCGGATGGATGATTCGCACAGTGTTTGTTAGTGGATGGACGTCAGGGAAAATCCTATTGGCTGATCGGATTATTGTGTTTTTCAAGTGGGTGATTCGTTCTTGAGTTTTACTCGTGAGTAAAACTCTCGTGAGTCTTGTGACTCACGAGAGTGAGGTTGTTTTTTGAGTCTCGTGAGGATCTCACGAGGTTGTTTTTTGAGTCTCGTGAGGATCTCGTGAGTACTATAAAGTGTACATACATTCACATGAGCTCCAACATAGCACGCCAATGAGAGACTTAAATCTCAGCTGGGTAACATTGCTTTTGTGGGGTTTTGATTTGTTTACATTTGTTTGAGTAAATAAATGTTTGTTTATTGTTTATACAGTATAATCTCCTGTGATTTCTTATGTAAAGAAAGAAGACTGGTAAAAGGAGCATGTTACGTAACTTTAAGAGATTTGTTTTAGAGTGTGGGACAAATGCCTTTAATATTATGTGGTTATAATTGATTAATTTCTCAGTGATAGAGAAGAACATTTAAAAGAAACACTTAAGTCTGAAGCCCGGTGTTAATTAGAGTAGTTTCGAGTTACTTTGGTAGTAAACATATTACACTTATTTAGATGTGCCTCTCACATGTAAAGTTAAATTGTAAGTTTAGCTAGACATAGTTTGAGCCAGTTAATCAGTGAATGGGCTACACTTAATAGAAATATGAAATCATTTTGGTAAATAATACCAATGCATTCAAGAAAAGTATCCCTTTAACATAGCTTTTCCATGATTTTGCATATTTTGACTGACTATCACAAATCTACCACAAGCATTTTGCCTTTTGTTTGGCCTGTCTTATGCGCTCCACCTTGAATACCCAAAGGCCATGAGAAACACGTTAAACTTTATCCATAGAGTAATGCTTAGGCTGGGACACACACACACACACACACACACACACACACACACACACACACACACACACACACACACACACACACACACAATACCTCATCCAACTGCTGCTATTACACAAGTGCATACAGTACATGTTTAAATGAACCCTTTTTGTTTATAATCATCTAAGGACCAGGACCTGACCTCAGGAAAGTGGCATACATGTTTTGGAATGCCTTGAGGAAGCGCTCATAGGAAGAAGGGCAGTGGCCTGTGTAAGCAATTTATTGCTTAGCTGGTTTAATTTGCTCAGAAACCCTGTCTTGGCTTAGGAAATACAGTGGACATTGAAACAGGATGTCTTTACACTAAGTGGGATTACCTGCACAATCATCTGGAGGTGCAATTAGTGAAAAATTAAACAGAGATGGGGCTGCTGAGGAACTACCAAAGGCACATTGTTGTTTGTAGCTATGCACTGAGCACGGCTATTTGTTGCTATCTGTTTTATATAACTGAAAGCCTTGCAACGCCTTTCAATATTTACAGTGGTGAGAGATGTGAGTATTTTAAGAAGTGTTAGTCATCAAGTCATTTGGAAGTTCCAACAAAGCCAACACCCTGCATACCACAGTAATGTGACTACAATGTTGAAACAAACAATTCATTGGCGAAATTTGCAGTGCCAAACCCATAAAGAAAATGATCAACACGCTTAAAAGCCACCCTCAAATCATTTGGTACAAAATGTTATATTTTGTGCTGTGTCAAATACTGACACTCATGATTGATTAATGAATAAATTAATTAAGTGCTATTGGTTTCATGTAAGAAAATATTCTGTGTAAACAAAAATACTGTAAAGTGCTGTTTGTAAATATTCAACCCCTGGTGCTGTGGAAGGTCCTAAATTTACACAAATTAAACATGTTAGACTGGTCTGCATCAGGAATTTAAAAAAAAAAAACATGAGAGGCTGTGCTGTCAGCCTCAGACTTAGGTTAGAACTTGGGTGAGTAGGCTGCCCAGTCAGCTTCTGGAACTCGACAGAGGATGCTGCCATGATGGCCTCTGGCAGGAACTTTGCTCTTGAGAGGACTAATCTTTGTCTCCAGCCTTCCTCTTCTCACTACATCTGCTGAATAGCTGAGCAGATTTGGCTCTAGCATGTGCCTTTCTGCAAAAAAAAAATCAAGGTCAAATTTTAGTCACCCCCCCTCTACATGACTTTCAATGAACATACAAATTTCACAAATCTTCAAGGCCCATGGTTCCTGTGGCACCAGACATTGTGCCATTGAACTGGAACAATAGAAAAATCCACTGTATAAAGTATAATGGGGCAAGTAACAGACCCATTCAAACCTTTTGTATATGATTAAAATATTAGAAAAGGTTGTGTCTGTTCAACTGTGCTCCTTCTGGGGAACAATATCTTTGAAGAGTATCAGTCAGGTTTCAGGCCACATCATAGGACAGAATCTGCACTTGTTAAAGTTACAAATGACTTGTTCTTAGCTTCAGACCGATACTGCATCTCACTATTAGTTCTACTTGATCTTAGTGCTGCATTCAACACTATAGGTCACAACATTCTCCTAGATCGCTTTCAAAATTACACAGGTATTCAGGGACAGGCTTTAAGTTGGTTTAGATCCTACCTGTCTGATCGATTCAATTTAGTAGATTTAAACGATGGATCCTCCAGTTTATTGCCAGTTAATTGTGGGGTCCCTCAAGGATCTGTTCTAGGACCTCTGTTTTTCTCATTATACATGCTTGCCTTATGAAACATCATTAGATTACATTATTTTGATGACAATATGCAGTTATACATCTCAAATCCAGATGAAATTTCTAAATGATCTAAATTAACTGAGGGTGTTAAAGAGATAAAAGATTGAATGGCCTGTAATTTTCTGTTATTAAACACTGATAAGACAGAAATACTACTCATCGGTCCAAAAACCAGTACACAGAGGCTCTCACAATTCAACTTCCATTTAGATGGATGTACTGTAACTACTTGCTCAACAGTGAAAGACCTGGGTGCTATATTAGACAGCAACTTGTCTTTTGAAAGTCATTTTGCCCATACTACAAAAACAGCCTTCTTCCACCTTAGAAATAATGCCAAGCTAAGAAACATCATATTTTTTAACTGATGCTGAGAAGCTAGTTCATGCATTCATGACCTCCAGACTGGACTATTGTAATGCATTACTACTGTAGGTGGTTGTCCTGCATCTTTAATAAATAGGCTACAGTTAGTCCAAAATGCAGCTGCCAGAGTTCTTACCAGGACAAGAACATATGATCATATATCACCAATTTTATGATCTTTACACTGGCTACTTGTTAAGTTTAGAATTGATTACAAACTGCTGCTACTTACAGTACATGCAAGGCTCTAAATGGTTTAGCTCCCATATATCTAACCAGTCTTCTAACATGCTACAATCCTTAACACTCTCTGAAATCACAAAACTCTGGATTACTGGAAGTTCCCAGAATATCAAAATCTACTAATGGTGGTAGGGCGTATTCTTATTTAGCTCCCAAACATTGGAATAGCCTTCCTGTTTTGGGCTCAAACATGACTTTGTTGCTGAGTTGCCTGTGTCTCTTAGAAAAACAGAAATATTATATATTCATGGAACAATCATACAAATCACACAGTGTCATGAGTGTAAGAATGAACTGATATTTAGAAAGGGATATTTTGTGACAGTGTTAATTGCAGTCATACATGTTATCAAACTCTTCACATTGCCCCAAAATGGCTACAATCCTTGGGTCCCTGACTCTGAAGGTTTTATACCAAGTCATTTACCAACTATGCCAATAGGTTTGGGAGGAAACAGCAAGACTGTTTCTTTTACAACACTGTCTCTTAAAACATTCTTTTAAATTAACTACTTTTAAATGAATGAAATTTTTTGAAAAACTTCAGTATCTCTTTACAGAATAACCCACTGATTTGTAGCCAATATATAAACAAGCACACATAATATTCTGTTGTTAGTTATCAGTCTATAATTAACCATCTAGTATTGAGACCTTGTCAAACTTGATATCCGTTTTATGAAACCACAAGCAGGACCGAAGGCAAGACACACCCTTGACCAACACCTACATGAATGAGGACCTAATGCCAAATGGCAATCAGCTGACAGCTCTTCTCACCAAAAAATTACATAATTTAAAGAGATAAAATGTTGCATGTGAAAACTTGGTTAAAACTTATGTAGAGCCCTGCTAAGTCAGGGTCTAATAAATATATAGTTTGTATTTTCTGTTACACTAAATAGTTAAAATTATTACTGAAAAGGTTGTGTTGTTGTTTAACCAATGAGGCGGGTTTCTCACTGACCTCTGGAGGTCAGAGGGCAGAGTGGGGAGAAGTAGGAAGTGAGTGTGAGATAGTGATGGGAAGTCCGGTTCTTTTCCGTGAACCGGTTCTTTCGGACATTTCGATTTAATGAACCAGTTCAAAAATCCAGTTCACCAGTTCTTTTACGTCCTGATGTCATTCACAATGACGTAATGACCCAAATTCCATCATCCCGCTGCCGGCAGATATTAATACTGTACAATCAAGTTAACACATTCCAAAAGTTCTTTGTAATCATAACTTTAGTTGAATACGTTTCTTACATTTAAGTTTTGAAACTAAAACACTCAGTACAGTCAATGATGTGCAAATGTGGATGTTTTATGTGTCTTAAAGATATAAAGTTAATAAATATACTGCATATACTGTAAAAATACAGACTAACCTGCACAACAGTCAATAGTAAAATTAACTGACACATATTGAACATACAGTACATACAAAATTAACATACATATATCTCTTATAAATTGTTTTCTAATTGCTATGTAAAGCACTTTGAATGACCTCTGTGTATGAAATGTGCTATAGAAATAAACTTGCCTTGCCTTGCTTAATATGTTTTACTTAATGGTTTTTATAAAGTAACATGTAATTGCATGGTAAAAAAGTAGATTTTACTTTTTATTCTGAGTTTAGTTTACATGGCATATAGCATGATCACTCGCTAATTTTATTTTGAGTCAGCCTAATCGGGTTTAAGTTACTATTACAACAAGGCTTACGTTGCTATCACGTGCTCAGAGCGGGTATTATTTAACGTAGTCTACAAGCAACCAGATCTGTGCATGTGCAGTAGAAGCCAGTTGGACTATCTCGCGCCCAATTCGAGGGTTTCATCGTGTACCTCACTGAGGTAAGTTATCAAACAAATAATAATTGTGTGTGACTTTGATCATTCTACTTCTATTATAGTGCTAGCTATTATTTGTTTTATATTAACTTAGCTAAAAATCACTGCACAAGTTGAAACATGTCTTGGTAGCTGTCTCCGTAATCCTCCGAGAGAGGGAGAAGAGAAAGACAACTCAGAAATTTATAAAACGGTCATAACCGAGTGTGGTGGGGAGTGACTGTCAGAGTTTTTCCCAGACCTCCATGCCAAGGTGTCGAGGTCTTGGGGAAATCCATTTTCAGCGCGTCTTTTTTTTTCTTCTCCTGCCATGTCTGACTATTCAGCCACTATAGGGCAGGAAAGTCATGGGTATGGGGCGATGCCTGGGATTGAGGAGATGCTTGCAGGCAACCTACCCTTCCAACCAAGCCTTGTAGAGCTACTTCAACCCTTGTGGGTATGGCCTACACGGCAGCCCTTTTGGGTATGGCCAAGCAGGTGCAGCCTTGCACACCATGGCAGTTTTGCAAGCCTACCAGGCTGACCTGCTGACAGAGATTGACGTTGGCGAGGGATTGGGACCTCAGGTGGTAGCTGAGCTCCGCCGAGCCACCGACCTTGCGCTCTGTGCCACGAAGCAGACGGCCCGCTCCATAGGCCATTCAATAGCTGCTCTGGTTGCCATAGGGAGAGACACCTGTGGCTCACTTTGACAGGTAGTAAAGATAAGCATAAGTCCTTTCTCCTAGATACCCTGATTTCACCTCAGGGCTTGTTCAGTGATGCAGTGAGTACTGTCATTGGCAGGCACCAGGAAGTGAAATGCCAGTCAGCAGCCTGGGCCATCTTTCAGCCACACCCAACTCCTAGCTCATTTAATGCAGTAAAAAAAAGTTAGTGTGGTGGCCCGTGCCCCCTGTCTAAGACTAGGCAGGCCGGTCAGCGTACCCAGGCCCAGACCCGTCAGGTGAGAGGGGACCTTAGGTTAGGATCTTAGGATATATCTCTAAGATGCCCAGGATAGAGTGTTTCAAGCTCAATCAGTTACAGTAAATTATACTTCACTTAGCCTAACTTACATAATTGTGTTATTTGGAATAGACACAACAGTAAAGTTTACATCATGCAAGCTAGACTACTGAACTGGTATTTCTGAGTAGTCTATACTTACCCAATAGTACACATTAACCAAATTGCCAAGTACTTTGTACTGGTTTCTCTTAGTCACAGTAACTTGGATATTAGTATATTTTACTTTGTAAGCATTAGTTACTAGAACACACAATACTCTACTCTACTTATTATTTTAAGTGCAACCGGTTTGCATGCAATCTAATCAGATTTTACAGTGGTGTGAAGACACACTTGAGGACAGTTATGGAGATATACTGTAGTAGTGAAGCCTAACTTTCCTCAGCTGGCATACTAATGAGGTGCTGCTTCAGGTCTTAAAATTGTCTTATTTTAATGGCATTTCATTTTCTATAAGGAAACAATAATCTGACAATAGAATAAGAACAAATTTGAGCATGAAATTGTTAAATATCTCTACAAATTTGCTGAATAGAATTATATTTATTATACATATGAAATAATATGCTAGAGTTCGAGTTAGAATACCCCTTAGCAGGGGGTGTAGCACAGGATCGTGGGCCCTATGCAAAGATACTGTGTGGGGGCCCCTATTTCACTTTTTTAAATGATAATATAAAATGAATAGCAATTAGTATACTAAAATTTGCATTACTATAGACAGGACATATGATTCAGTGAGGAATCGTTTGCTTTTGTTTCTACACCTACAACCTTCTCTTCCTGTGGTGTGAGTACCTCTACAAGCATGAATACAGGATTACAATTACCCAGAGTCATGAAATACATGTCTGATGTTTATTCTACTATTTATTCTACCATCAGTTACAGTACATGATGTGCATAGTGTAAGAACACACAGTAAAAGAGGAAGTAATGACAAGCTTATTATATTTAAAGACAATTTTAAAAATTAATAAACAATATTATACTTTCTGCACAAAAATGTTTTAAGTTTGTTGGATACATAAACAATTTATGGTTGTCTGACTACACTTCGTGGCTAACTGGGCTTACCTTCACTAACATTCTCATCACCTTGACCTGCAGTAAGAATGTTTGAAGGGCCTTGTTCACTTACTGTGGCTGTTTCTGGAACAGAGTGTTATGTGCTTAATTTTTTTAATTCATTCATACAGTTTACAGTTATATATACCATTATTCAGGTAAAATGTTGGACCACGTTCATAATGTTTTGATGCAAAAACACACAATGTGCAAACATTGTTTTATATTCACAATTAATCTCTAAAAATACTTCTCACACTTTCCGCGTTACTTCAGAGTTTAGTAGTATGATAAGAACATTTATCACATGCTTGGAAACAAGTTGTGTCTTATGGAAATAGAGACAATTGTGCAGCAACTTAGCAAGCATTTATTTTACTGGCTAGCACTGACTAAAACAGATCGACATTGTGCAGTGCTTTAGATCTCACCTGCTCTCTTTAGAAAAAAAACTTGTGAGGAGTTGTTTTCCCTCATTTTATTTTCTTTTTCTCTCCTCCCTCTCCTTTCCTTTCTGATAGCCAGATTTTAGTTTTGACATCATGTGCAACGGCGGCACGAGTATCGCGTCTCTCAACACCGGCGGAACATTCACAAACTCCCCTGTATCTTCCACCAAGTCCGCGCACACTCTACTATCCCTCACAGCCAATATGCGCTTTGCATCGCTTCTAGGCAACCAATAAAATTATGTCCAGTCTGTGCATTGCTGCATGCATGCTCGAGGTGGGAGGGGTCTATGTAGATTCGTGTCAAAGCAGCGGAGAACTAGAAGTAGCACATAAGCGCGACTGTCAAATAGATCATGCAGATAATAAAATAATAACATTAATACAAATTATAAAATGATCGTCGAGGGCCCCTCACATGCCAGGGCCCTGTGTACTCAGTCACCCTTTTCCCCCCACTTACGATGCCCCTGCCCCTTAGTGTGACCTTTGGGTGTGAAATGGGGCTGGGAAAGTCACCAATATATATTCTTATCAGGACACAATTCTCTTTTCAATTCGAGACATAAAGTAATCACAGGACTTCTAAAGATATCAAGTCCTCATATTAGGTGTGAGGTATTGTTAGCACTGTCTTCATACTGAGCCTTTATTCTGTTCTGTCTGTTTCCGACCTTGCTTGTTTTTCGTGTTTGTGAACGTTTGCTGCCTGCCCTGACCTACGCCTGGATTATTGACTTCTGCTTTTGGATTTCCTTTGATGTTGTTGTTTGCCTGATGTGTGACCCTTGCCTGTCTTGGATATTGCCTAATAAACCAGCATTTGGATCTAACCTGTTTCACGTCGTGACAGAATGCCATACAAGATACAGCGGTTTATTGCATCCACCCTGGTTTCATCACTGCATCAGCCATAAACCCAACAACCAAATCCAGCATTCCCAAGTCTTCCGGCACCTTCTTCGACCACTCATCTAAGGATTCAGCAGTGATCTTTCCCCGTTCCGATTGTTGTGTTCCCGTACCCCGACATGTACTGATACAGCGGCATACAAGTCCAAGTGTTACCCCCGTCTACTGAAGAAGAATGGTGGGACAGCTTTGGACGACTTGATGTCTCTCCGCCAAGAAGGACGAGCGGTGAGTGGTTTTGCCCAATTGTTCTGGACATGTGCGACTGATTTGAACCTCAGCAAACGTTCACAAACACGAAAAACAAGCAAGGTCAAAAACAGGGAAACAGACAGAACAGAATAAAAGCTCAGTAAGAAGACAGTGCTAACAATACCTCGCAACACGAAAGAGTTCTGAGTGAGCTTAAATAGACCGGGTGATTACAAACCGGAAACAGGTGTGCTGTGCAATGAATAGTGGGAAATAGAGTCCTGATGCTCAAGTGCAGCAAATCCTATGCAGGCCAGCAGAGGGAGCCCTCATGGCTCTCATAACAATTCTACTCTAAAATTCAAGCATGTTTACCAATCAACATTAGTACAAAGCTATAGATATATAAATATCACAAAGCACAGATATAGATTTATAACTAATGAGCGAAGTGACGGTGATGCTTCCTTCCCAGAAGCACTGAACAATTTCTATGCTTGGTTTGAGGTGCAGAGTAATGTAGCGGCAAGGAAGCAACCATATATATTTAAAATACACCTTTAAAAATTTGATGTTAAATCCACTACTGTTTTATACAGCAGTGTTGCTTTTATTTCTTAAATACGTTTAAATTCCCCATATGCTTGCATAAGCACTTCCAGTTCTGCTGGTGAGAAATATGCAGACTTTTCTTTTGTCTGACGCTGTTGCCATGGTGACTTGTTATATCTGCACTTCATTGATAATGGCTCCAGTGATAATGGCTTACTGTATAGTTGTGGTGCACGTGCTTAACTCAGTCAGTCAATTTTGAGTGGATAAAACTAACTATTTTCAGCTATTCTGTAACCGAAAACTCAGAGATTCTCAAGTTTAAGTTTCAAGTTTAAACTCAGAGTTGGTTGAACCTCCTTCTTGATACAAGCCCCAAGACCTGACCTCGGGATGGTCATACATGTGTTGGAGTGCCTTGAGGAAGCACTCGTAGGAAGAAGGGCAGTGGCCTGTGTAAGCAATTTATTGCTTAGCTGGTTTATTTTCCTCGGAAAACCTTTATTGGCTTAGGAAAAACAGTGGACATTGAAACAGGATGTCTTTACACTTAGTGGGATTACCTGTATAGTCATCTGGGGTGCAATTAAAAAAAAAATAAATAGAGATGGGGCTGGAGGGGGCGCTGTGGAGTCGTGGACTGAGATGGCAGCTTAGTTTGAGTGTTGAGTGTTTTAAGTTATTCAGACTTAAAACTGGGTCAGCGCGATGTCTAAACAATCGACTATTGAAGACTGTGGGGCTGGACCAAAACCACATGTCTCACAAAGAAACAGAACAACTACCATGAATGTGTTAGCCGCTGATGCTGCTAATAGCATAGCCGATGCACAACAGGCTGACCTAGCTGCCGTGCTAAGTGAGTTGCTGTCTTTGCGTACCACAGTTTCTTAGATTGCCACAGATAAATGCTGTGGATGACTTTGGGACTAAGCTTGACAATGTGGAGAACCGTATAACTGAGATGAATGGTTCTGTTGATGCTATGCAGAGAAGTTTTGCTGATCTAAAAGTGGATATTATTGCTAATGGTAAGCGGCTAACAGAGGCTGAGGACCGGATAGGGACCGCCGAATATGACATAGAAAGAGTGAAATTGCAGATGACTGATGCTGTAAAACGCGTTGCTTATTTGGAGTAAAAGACGGAGGACTTGGAGAATCGTGGGAGACGCAAGAATCTGAGGCTTGTGGGACTACCAGAGTCAGCGGAGAAAACTTGACCCATGGTGGAGTTCATTCAACACATGTTACCGATCTGGCTGGGCCTTGATACCTCTAGACCCTTCGTCTTGGAAAGGCAAAACCGAGACCGGGTCAGAGCCGAGCAGTAATCATTCGTTTTTCACTATTTCAAGATCAGGAGTTTGTGTTTCAAACATCCAAAAAGCGTGAGATCACCCACGAGAATCATAAGATCTTTTTTGCACAAGACTTCTCAGCGGAAACCATGAAGACACGGAGTCCTTTTAACGCAGTGAAGAAAAAGTTCATTGAAGCTGGATCCTTTAGGGCAGTGGTCCCCAACCTTTTTTTCGCCGCAGACCGGTCAATGTTTGATAATTTTACAGCGGCCCGCTGGGGGTGGGTGGTGGCGGCTATACAATTAAATTAAAATTAATAATTTTAATTTAATTGTATTTAATCATGCCTTTTTAACTCACTACAACGCTAAATCAATAAGAACCCTGAGCTTATTTCTTTGCAACGAGACGGTTCCATCTGGGGTATTAAGAGACAATGACACCCGAAGTGTGTTTCTTATGTCCAGTTTATTCCATTGTTTTGTTTTGGTTGCTGTCACTGCAGAAAACCCCGCTTCACACAGATAGCATGTCAGAAATGGCAATAGGGATTTAAGTGCTGAGGTGGCAATCTCAGGGTATTCCGCCATGACTTTAATCCAGAACACCGGCAGAGTTTCTAACTTTCTAACGACGTTTGTTTCATACTCATTTTTGCTCATTTGTGGGTTAAATTTGAGCAAACACAATATACACGTACACCAAGCACTGTTAAACATGAGAAAGTACCGGTGAACAGAGAGAAGAGCGATACACACCTTCTCTCCACCAAAGCTACAATGCAGCCGCTCAGCTCCAGACGTCACCTAAACCCGGCCCAATATCATATTTTGCACATGCGTGGTATTGGTGCGGCTTTAGGTGACGTCTCTCAGTTAACCTCTCGTCCATAGAAAGTCGGACAAACCCGAGAGAAATACACCACAGTAAATAAAATGGAAATAATTTAATGTTCCATGGGCGGCCCGGTACCATTTGGTCCACGGACGGGTACAGGTCCGCGGACCGGGGGTTGGGGACCACTGCTTTAGGGAATTTCAATTACATCCTTGCAAGATGAGGATTCTTAACGAGGGGAAGGTAATTCTCTTCTCTACACCTGAAGAAGCTGAGAAATTCCTTTTGAACTAGGTTTGTAATTTAAACACGGCCACGGAATATGGATAGTCGTACTGGACTTGAGGACAAAAAAGACATTTTTTGTTACGCACCAAGTAGGCTCGTGTAATTTAATTTTTGTATTTTTATATGGCTGAGTCGTTTGGCATTAGAAATGGTGAAATGCAGAGTTGCGGGGACGAGCTGGGTGGGCTGTCTAAGGAGTGTATCTATACAGTTTTTGCCACTCCTCGTTGGTGTGGATTGGCATTGCCCTTACATAGTTTGTTTAAGTAAGGGATGGGAATGGGATGTCAAGGATTAAGGGCTTTTATTTTAATGGGCTTATTTTTGTATTTTTTTACTTGTTTTAATTTGTATGTCACACTCAATATGAATATGCATTATGTTTTAAAGTGTTATGGAAAATCCTAATTTGTCAGATTTGAGATTTACAAGTTGGAATGTCCGGGGACTCAATAAGTTAACTAGATTAAAGCAGGTTATGAACAGGCTTAAAAACTTGCAGTCTAAAATAATTTTTCTTCAGGAAGTCCATCTTGCAATTTGTGCGACGGAGATGGCCTGGTCAAGTGATACACGCAACGTATAATAATCATGCTCGAGGTGTTCTAATTCTTATTCATAAGACAACTCCTTTTCAACTTACTAATATTGTTCAAGACCCTCAAGGAAGGTTTGTTATTGTTCAGGGTAATATATTTCCTATTGCAATAAATCTGGCTAGCATCTACGGACCTAATGAAGACAAACCCAAATTCTTTGAAAATTTCTTTTTAACTTTATCGTCTTTACACGGCCTAAATATAATAGGTGGGGACTTCAATTGTACTTTGGACCCTCTGGTAGATCGATCAACAAAAACGGATCCTCAAAAATCTCAATCTAGGAAAACCATAATACAATATATGACTGACTTGAATTTGACAGAGATATGGAGGAAACTTAATCCAGGTAAGCTGGAATATTCTTGTTATTCAGGGATACATAAATCTAGATCATGTATTGATGATTATTTTTTAGTATCTCAAGAATTGGTGTCAAAAATCAAAAACTGTTGGTATGATTGTATAGTTATAAGTGACCATTCGCCCATCTCCTTATCTATATTTTTTGACAAGCTTAAAATATCTCCCACTAACTGGCGTCTGCAGGTATGGTGGCTCTAAAATCCGAAGTTTGTTGAATATGATGGAAAGAGGATTGACAATTATTTTGAAATTAATACTGATCAAACTAATGCATCAATTAGATGGGAAGCATTTAAAGCATACATTAGAGGGGAAATTATCAGTTTCACAAGCACTAGAAGCAAGGAACAAAAGTCAGAAATGGTTAAATTAGAGAAACAAATAAAATCACTGGAAATAGACATAAATAAGCATGAGGACTATGGCAAACAAAAACAATTATTAGCTTTAAGAACGCAATACAACAAGCTTACATGTAAGCTAAATATTACAATTAATTAATAGGTTTTGGTAAGTTTTCGGGATATAATATTAATGCACAAAATCTTCCATACTCTTCCTAAACCAGGAGGAAAGGAGTAATCCAGTCATAGGATTGCCAATTTTTAATGCAAGAGAAGGATTTACATATCTTGGAGTTAAGATTACCCCCCAAATTGATAAAATTGTTAAAGCAAATTCCGATCCGTTAATGGGTGAAGTACGTGAATCAATTGAAAAATGGATGCCCATATCAATGATTGGACGAATTAATTTGATTAAGATGGTAATTCTGCCGAAATTTTTATACTTGTTTCAATCACTCCCACTGCCAAATCATTTTTTTAAGGAAAATAACAAGATTCTTTGTAGATGTATCTGGAACAATAGAAAGCCTAGACTTAAGCTTAGATTATTGTATCTTCCATATGACAGGGGTGGTTTACAGATACCGAGTTTACAGTGGTATTACTGGGCCGTTCAGCTTCGATGTGCTATGTTTTACTTCCTCACACAGTCTCCTCCAGCCTGGGTCTCTATTGAACAAACAATATCTAAGCTCCCATTAAGATTATACTTATATTCCTCAGACCCAAAGACTTTGAAAAAACAAACAACAAATCCTTTCCTAAAGAATACTGTTGATATATGGTTCAAAGCTCACAAACATATTGGTGATACACCTTCTATTTCTCAGTTCTCTTCTAATTGGGGTAATGCACAGTTCATTCCGGGCAGGGCAGACAGCGGTTTTAAGGCTTAGGCTGGTAGAGGTGTGCAAAAACTTGGAGATTTATATGACAAAGGCATTCTGTTAACATTTAATGACCTGAGTCTGAAATATTCAATACCCCAAAAACATTTTTTTTAAGTATGTACAATTGAAATATTTTATTTCATCAAAGCATCGTGATGCCCTTCGGGAATCGCCTCTGTCCTGTCTGGAGAATATTATGATTAAACATGGACATGGGAAGCACCAAATTTCTATATTATATGCTACACTTATCTCATATGATAAGGAATCTAGTAAAGATAGAATGAGCGCTTGGAGTTTGGACATTAAAGAGGATATCGAGGAAACTGAGTGGTCACAAGCATGCTTAAAAGCTCAAATACAAACCATTAATACAAGAATGAAGTTGCTGCAACATAAATGGCTGATGAGGACATATATAACCCCTGTAATGCTTAACAAATGGTCCCGGGACATTCCAGACACATGTGTGAAATGTTTAATTGAGAAGGGAACTTTAATTCATTGTGTATGGGAGTGCCCTAAATTGGTAAATTTTTGGAAAATGGTTGTCAGTACCCTAAGTAATATCATAAAAACTCAAATACCGTGCATTGCAAAACTTTGTATTCTGGGGATAAACCCAGATCATCTTTCTGTCAATAACAATCAGAGGACTCTTATCGACTTTGGCCTTCTGCAGGACAGGAGGATGATTGCTTTGAGCTGGAAAGAGACTGAAATATCTTCTGCATACTCTTGGATCAAGGAGATGGCAATGTGTGTTACTTTAGAGAAGTTAACGTACATTACAAGGGGTAAAGTACAGCAATTTGAAGAGATGTGGGCACCTTTAATTGATTTCCTTAAGAAATAAGATGATGCATGTAATAAGGCTCTGAGTGTGGCAAATTTATTTATTTATTTTTAAATTTTAATTTTTCCCTGTTTTGTTTTATTTTAACTGCTGCTGTTATGATTAACATATTTGGAAGGTATTTGTATTTTATTTTATTGTTGGTGATACAATTTTTGTTATTGGTTATGGTTAGTATTATAGAAAAATCAATAAAAAACATTGTTGCACTGCGCAAGCACTGAGCATGGCTATTTGTTGCTATCTGTTTTATATAACTGAAAGCCTTGCAAAACCTTTCAGTATTTAAAGTGGTGAGAGATGTGGGTATTTTAAGAAGTGTTTGTCATCAAGTCATTTGGGAGTTCCAACAAAGCCAACACCCTGCATACCACAGTAATGTGACTACAATGTTGAAACAAACAATTCATTGCCAAAATTTGCAGTGCCAAACCCATAAAGAAATTATGAACACGCTTAAAAGCCACCCTCAAATCATTTGGTACAAAATGTTATATTTAGTGCTGTGTAAAAATACTGACACTCATGATTGATTAATGAATAAATTAATTAAGTGCTATTGGTTTCATGTAAGAAAATATTCTGTGTAAACAAAAATACTGTAAATTGCTGTTTGTAAATATTCAACCCCCGGTGCTGTGGAAGGTCCTAAATTGAAAAAAATTAAACATGTTGGACTGGTCTGCATCAGGAGTAAAAAGAACCTTAAAAGCTATGCTGTCAGCCTCAGACTTAGCCTGGAACTTGGGTGAATAAGCTGCGCAGTCAGCTTCTGGAACTCGACAGAGGATGCTGCCAGGTTGGCCTCTGGCTGGAAATTTACACTGGAGAGGACTAATCTTTGCCTAATCTTTACTAAGCCTTCCTCTTCTCACTGCATCTGCTGAGCAGATTCGGCTCTGGCTTGTGCCTTTCTGCAAAAAAAAAAAAAAAAAATTCAAGGTCAAATTTTAGTCACCCCTCCCCTACATGACTTTCAATGAACATCCAAATTTCACAACTCTTTTTTTTATTGAAAAATCAACAATCACAAATACAAGAATGTAAACAGAAATTCTCCATTTTCCCTTTTTAAACAACAAAGAGCAAGCACCCCCACCCCGCCACACAAAACAAAAACAAACCCCCAGACAAAGACACACAAACACGTGTACGCACAAATACCCCACATCCCCCTGTTAATTAAAACTGAAGAAACGGAAGAAAGGTTATCCATACAGTCCAATTTTTGACCAAATTAGAACCTTAATCAGGTAATACCCATAGTCTCCTAAAATGAGAAATAACTGGTCACCACTTGCACCAAAAATTTGTCAGTAGAACCCCTCAGTGTATATTTTATTTTCTCCAACTTAAGAAAAAACATCAAATCCTTAAACCACTGAGAGATGGAGGGACATCTTATTGCTTTCCAGTGTAGAAGTATGCAACGTCTGGCCAACAATGATGAGGAGTCAAAAACATCTTTGTGTACAGAACTCTTTTGTGATACTGTGATGAGTGATGAGTGATACTGACTCATTTGCAATACCAAATACAGTATAGTGATCAGTGGGTATGGCATCAATTACACTTCAAATATGGAGGACATTATGCGGAAAAAACCTGTCCAGAATGCATGTGCAGTAATCTTGAGCACAGAAAAAACATATGACTTAAATGACAGGGGGAAGCATGACATCTGTCACATCTGTCCTCCAACCCAGGATAGATTTTTGCCTGTTTAGAATTGGAAAGATGAATTCTGTACAAAACCTTAAACTGAATGAGACTGAGGCAGGCACTGGAAGTGGTAGACCGTATCCTATCTACAGCTTTCTCCCACCGTTCATCACCAAATTGCAGCCAAATTAAACTGTATATCTGGGAAATCAAACTATGCTGGTGTGGAGTAAACATGACTAAACTCTCCCAAGGTTGCTTGGGGGTTACAGAGGGAAAATTGGGAAGACATTTAGATACAAAGCTGCGGACTTGGAGATATCGAAAAAAAATGAGCTTTAGGCAGCCCATACTCCAAGGACAGGCTGGTGAAACTTCTAAAGATGCCATCTTCGTACAAATTATGAAGTTGATTGATGCTTTTTTCGTGCTATAGTGAGAAAGCTGAATCTAAAAAAGACGGGGGAAACAAATGATTTTTAATTCAGGGGCCCAATGCTGATAGAGCCTTAAATTTAAAGTGATGCCTAAACTGAAACCAAATCTTAAGTGTGTTCAGTACGACTAGATTGTCAGTATATTGAGATGGATTGATTGGAAGGAGTGAGCAAAGCAGAGCAGATACAGAGGATGATCTACAAGACAGTAGCTCTAGATTGCACCAAGTGGATTCCGTTGAATTGGTCCAGAAGTTTAGTTTTTGGGTATGTGCAGCCCAGTAGTATATCTGAAAATTGTGCAAAGCAAGCCCACCACCTGAGCCTACATCTCTGCAATAGAGTCTTACAGATTCTGGGAGGTTTTCCACCCCAAAGAAAAGAATTAAGGATTCTATCTAAAGAATAAAAAAAAATACTTGGGTAAAAATAATGGAAGTGATTGAAAAAAAAATAAAGAAACTTGGGCAGAACGTTCATTTTAACTGCACTGATTTTTCCCGTTAAAGACAGAGGTAGACTGCTCCACCTCTGAAAATCCGACTTCATGCCTGCCATAAGCGGAGCAAGATTGGCATAAAAAAGTTTGGGTAAGGAACAGGTCACCGTAATACCAAGGTATTTAAAGCCTGAACAATTGAATTTGAATGGCAGATTCAGATGCTGAAGTTGTAGACCGGTAATGTTTACCGGACAACACTCACTCTTATGAAAATTCAGTTTCTATCCTGAGAAAGAGCCAAAATCATTCAAGATAGATAAAATGATAGGAACAGAGGCTGCAGGATCCGTCACATATAGCAACAAATCATCAGCATATAAGGATACCTTATATTCCGCCCCCTTGCGAGTTATACCTTTAAAGGCTAATGAGGATTTAAGTTTAATGGATAATGGCTCAATGGCAAAAGCGAATAGCAGTGGTGACAGTGGGCACCCCTGCCGGGTTCCACGCCCGAGACTGAAATAATCAGAGCTAATATTATTTGTGGCTTGCGGGGATTTATAAAGGAGGCAGATCCAAAGACAAATGTATCACCAAACCCAAATTTTTTTAATATCGCAAACAGCTATTCCCACACGATTCTATCAAACGCTTTCTCAGCATCCAATCAGACTACAACCTCAGGGAATAGAGATGACTGCTTAGAGTAAATTATATTGAAAAGTTTACGAGTGTTAAAAAATGAATCCCGCCCTTTTATGAATCCACTCTGCTCCAGAGATATGATACATGGTAGTACATTTTCTAACCGGGATGCAATTACTTTTGCCAACACTTTCACTTCGGCATTCAGCAGTGACAGCGGTCTGTACGACCCACACAGGTTGGGATCCTTGCCCTTCTTCAAGAGAAGGGCTATTGAGGCTTGATTAAAAGTGAGTGATAGCATGCCCTGATCCAGAGATTCATTTAGCACACCAAGGAACAACGGTGCCAAATTATCTCTAAACTTTTTTAAAAAGTCAACTAGAAAAAACATCTGGGCCTGTTGCTTTATAAGACTGCATCGACTTTATTGAAGCTCTGACTTCGTCAAGAGATAGTGGAGAGTCGAATTCCCTTAGAGACTGTATCAATAACTGGAAAATCGACACTTTGAAGGAAATCACCCAGTCTCTCATTATCAGTAAGGTATGCAGATTTATAAAGAGCAGAGTAATATGACTAAATACTGCATTGATCTCTATGGGATCGGTAACGGTAACATTTGAGTCATTATTAATCTGCGGTATTAGGCATGATGCAGCCTGCCGTCTCAGATGATGAGCTAACAATCTGCATGGTTTATCACCGTATTCATAATACGATCCACGAGTTTGTAATAGCATGCGTTCAGTTTCTTGAGTGGAGAGGAGATCGAATTCTGCTTGTAACTCAACACGTTGTTTGTATAGCTCTGGAGAAGGGTTGGAAACGTAGCTCTGATCGAGTTGGCTGATGGCCGATGAAATTTCCCTGAGTTTAGCTCTGTGCTTCTGATTTATGAAAGCAGATTACGAAATTATTTGCCCCGTGAGAGAGGCTTTCAGAGTCTCCCATAATAACGAGCACGGAGTAGAGTCAAGTCGATTAAACAACAAGAATTCATCAACAGCTTTAGAAATAGACACACAGAAATCCTTGTCTGCTGGGAGATGCAAATTAAACTGCCAAGGAGATTGTGTAGGTCTATGGGTTAAGAATTGGATATCCAAAGCTAGAGGAGCATGATCAGAGATCACAATGCCCAAATAATCTGCAGATACAACGGAGTGATTAAGATGGCTATCAATAAAAAAATAATCAATTCTGGAATATGAATGATGCACAGGGGAGAAAAATGAGAATTTCTTGATCCCGGGATTGGGACATCTCCAAGTGTCTACTAAGCTGTTTTGTGATATGAAATCGAAGAAAGATTTAGACATTGCAGATTGGGATACGGGGGGGGGCACGGTGGCTTAGTGGGTAGCACGTTCGCCTCACACCTCTAGAGTCGGGGTTCGATTCCCACTTCCGCCTTGTGTGTGCGGAGTTTGCATGTTCTCCCCATGCCTCGGGGTTTCCTCCAGGTACTCCTTTTTCCTCCCCCGGTCCAAAGACATGCATGGTAGGTTAATTGGCATCTCTGGAAAATTGTCCGTAGTGTGTGAGTGAATGAGAGTGTGTGCGCCCTGCGATGGGTTGGCACTCCGTCCAGGGTGTATCCTGCCTTGATGCCCGATGACGCCTGAGATAGGCAGAGGCTTCCCGTGACCCGAGGTAGTTCGGATAAAGCGGTAGAAAATGAGTGAGAGTGAGTGAGATTGGGATACAGCACGAGAACTAGAACGATCCAAAACAGGGTTCAAAACACAATTCAAATCACCAGCAAAAATGATCAAATGGGTATTTAAAAAAGGAAGACTATTCAGTAACCAATTCGCAAAATCGGGGTCATCAAAGTTTGTAGCATAAATATTAACCAGCAAAACCTTGGTCTGTATCAACGTACCAGCCACAATGACATTTCTTTTCAAGTCACAATTGACTTTGTGACAAGTCAAGTCAAGAAGCTTTTATAGTCATTTCAACCATATATAGCTGTTGCAGTACATAGTGAAATGAGACAACATTTCTCCAGGATTGTGGTGCTACATAAAACAAAGACAGGGCTAATTACTTAATAACTAGTCCTAGCCACATACTGTAAAGTTCAACTGTGCAACCTGGTGCAAACAGTGCAGTTGAAGACAAACAAGACAGACAAGACAGAGCAGAACAAAAGACAGTGCAGACGAAAAGTTACAAGACGATACAAAAAAGACGATACAAAAAAGACAATAAACAGAATCAGTGTAAATACTGTATTTTCAGACAATATTGTGTGCAGTAATACTAGAATGAAAACAGTTTCTTAGCAGCAGGTCCCTGAGATCCTTCTCACTCTCTGAGATCACAAACTCAGGACCTCTGTTTGCTTCCAGAATATTAAAATCTACTAAAGGTGGTAGAGAATTTTCATATTTACAGTAGCTCTCAAACTTTGGAATAGCCTTCCCAGTTTAATCTCTTTAGTCAGGCATACACAATACTTCCCATAATCTTGTGATCTAGTACATGCACATTATCATCTAGTGCTTGCTAATATTAAGAACAGCAGCTGTGCTAATTCCTCTCCATTGCTTCTCTCTTTCTACCTATCCTGAGAGATTGTACCAGCTCCAATTGTCTTCTGTGTCATGAAGATTTTGGCGCTTCACTGAGATGAAGCCTGTGAGGATCCTGAGGCATCTAGATGTACCAGCTCCAGTTGGATTCTGCTTCATGAAGTATTTGGACATTCTACGATGAGATACCAACTACATGTGGTCTTTGAGGACAACAACCTCATCATCAATACACAATTGTCAGACTGTATATAATCAAACCCTCCAGTGTCACCGAAATGATGGGTTCACTTTTGAGTCGTTACTCTCAAGGTTTCTTCCTTTACCATTCAAGGGAGTTTTTTCCAGTAAAAGACTGGTGTGATTATTGATACCAGTCTCTCATTTTAAGCACACATAATATCACAAGGGTAGCCTTCTTTCATCTTTCATCGCATCTTTATTTTTTTCTGTTTCTGTAAAGCTGCTTTGAGACAATGTGAAATGCTAAATGCATGTTACAAATAAACTGAATTGAATTTAATTATCTGCATCTGTCAGCATGCTTTTTCAGGTGTCAAATGCATTTTATTGTCACTAAGTTACATACCATGCATTTCTGTTGTGAAAAGTAATCAATCTTAACGTTTGACAGAGAATATTTACCAATGATTGTGACTCATCAAAGTAAAATGGTTTCACTGTCAATTGACAGGTCTATTGTTGTTACTGACAAGACCCTTTTCAAACCCTTAGTTGGCATTCTTACACATCATAACACATCATAGCAACATAACACCAACTTCTGTTGGTGCTATGTTGCATTTGTTGTTTTGCCAGCTATACTTTTTTCCTAGTCTACCTAGTTTATGCTACTTTATAATTTATTATCTTTTACACTATAGCAACACTATAGCAATCATCTGCGCTTACATTTGCCTTTACCTCCATTACCTGACAAATGTAATTTGTCTGTTTTTTACAATTATTTTAAAAGTATAAAAGCTGCATAAATGCTAAAAGTATAAACTAAGGACTAATCTACTATCTAGTATTAGTACAAGTACTATCTAGTATTAATTAGGACACTTTTAGAGCTCACACTAAATATGTGTGTCAAACATATGTTCATTTTAAACCCACCTGTGTCCAACTATATGCTTACACAATAAATATTTCTGATTGTGGAAGGTCCCACAGCTAAAAAGGCACATCAGATTAGATCAGCTTCAGTGTGAGGAGGGAAAAATATGGAAATCATTATAAAAAGATAAGCAAACCTTCAAATCTTTTTAAAAGCAATGTAAAAATTCATTATAACAAAGTGGAAGAAAATATGGCACAAACCAACACTACCAACAGTAGCTCAAACTGAATCTGTCAGATATCTGCATTCAAAAATATAAAATATAATATGAGCCAAAGCACGAGACAATATATAAAAAGAAAAGGCTGAAGATTTGTCAAAGACAAAGATATTTTGCACATTTTTTCACCTGTATGTAAATTTCACTCACCATGGCACATGTGACTTGACTTGATAATTTCTTTGTCACAATTTGGGCCTATAAATAAGAAACAATCAACCATCATTGGAATGCTTATTTAAATATTGTTGCTGACCATGTGCATCCCATCATGGCCAAACTTTACCCATCTTCTAATGGCTACTTCAAGCAAGATAATGCACCATGCAACAAAGCATAAGCTGTCTCAAACTCAAACTGGTTTCATGAACATGACTATGAGTTCAGAGTTTCTCAGAAACATTTATAGTCACCAGGTCTGAATCTAGTAGAACACATTCCTGAATGATTTCAACATTCTAGAATATCAAAGAAATGTTTGCTACATCTTGTAAAATCCTCAGCATTCTTCAGAGAGTAAAGGTAACAGAGAGTAAAGTGCAGCCCCACCCTGCATTAGCACAGTGTTGGTTACATAAGTATAGTAATAAAGTGCTCAGTGTGGGGATATCAGATGTGGATTTTTTTTCCTAAATATTTAAAGTTGCTGTCTAGAGAAATAATATAAATTTAAGTACTTAGATGTCTTTGGTGCTATTTGAAAAATTAAAAAGAACAAAATACAGCAACCATACAACACTGTTTTAATGCAGCAAAACTCTCTGCCCGGTGAAATGTGCAAATGTGGAAAAGATGCAATGTGCTCATACATAGTCTGTACAGTACAGTATGTATGTGTATATATATATATATATATATATATATATATATATATATATATATATATATATATATATATATATATTATACAAGTATAAATATAAATATTATATATATATTATACTATACATGTATAAATATAAATATTTACATATATATATACAGATAGCTTATTGTCAGATAGATTATTATATTAAAATTAATTATTGCAGTTAATTTTAATTATTGCAGCAAATTAATGCAGTGTGTGTATAGTCCAGGGTGTATAAGTGCAGTATGAACGCAGTGTGTGTAGTACAGTCCAGTGTTGAACTGTTGAAGTTGGAGTGCAGTGTGTGTAGTGGTTTAAAAACATCAATATGATTAACTTTTACAGTTCATAGCTATTAGCAGTTTGTTAACTGCAACATAAGGCTAAGGCAAAATGATTAATTAATGTGATGTTCATTATTGTCCTAATTCTTTTGGTTAACTAAATTAGATGTAATTCAAGGAGACAATAAGCTATCTGTACCACAGGACTTTTCTGTATCTGTTCTGACTCAAAGGCTGATCTGACTCAAAGGCTGCCAGGAGTAGCTGACTCGAGCTAGGCTGTGCATCACAGCCAATACTACGGTGGCCGAGAAGTGCAAAACACATTATCCATATCCGAAAACAAAACAACAAATCCGAAAACACATTAACAAATCCAAAAACACAACGACAAGTCAGACAACCCGGAAACGGTAGTTATAGTTTGCGAATGGAAACTTACCGATCATCGGACAAGACACTGTCGTAACTCAGAGCCCATCTCCAAGTCGACACATCGCAGGGTGTCCTCCTCTCTTAAACTTTTTGGTTACTAAAGACTGTTTTAGTTAGACTTAACCGATAACTCTATAATTACTACAAAAAACACTGAGAAAACTCCTCAGACCTGGATGAGAATGAGCAAACTTCTTTATTGTGGTCAAGAGAAAAAGAGAAATTGCCAAGTTGAAATTTCCCCTTATTTTTTCCAGTACCTTTCACCCATATGCACATTTATGGATTTTCCTCCCCTTGTTTTTCATGACCCAAGACTAAACACCTGGGCCTTCTTCAGTCTGCACAAAAAGTTTATGAACTATGATCTTCTTTCTACACAACAAGTTATGAGCTAAGGTCTGAAAACCAAGGTCTTCTTCATTCTACACAACAAGTTATGAGCTAATGTTTGGGCACCACATGTCCATTTATGGATTCCCGCCCCCCTTATTTTTCATGACCCAAGACTAAACATTCTAAACACCTGGGCCTTCTTCACAACACGTTCCACCACCTGTGTTATCACAACTGTGCTCAAAAGTCCTTTACGTCCTGGCCAAAGTCACATTTGCCTCTCAAACTTGTATGACCGACATCCTGAGGATTAATCCTTCATTCAGCTACCATGAGTAAGTTTCTCTTTTGCTATCTATGTCTGTATATGATTTTTACTGATTATAAGTCACTTTATATCTACGATTTATGTCACAAGTTATTATGTTAAGCTCTTACCTATTCATTATCTTATACTGCTACTATAGCTAAGCTATTGTTATGATCTCAGCCTGCCTTCTCTCGCCAGCCTGGGCTTGCTTACATATCTCAAGCTTCAGTTCCTCTACCTTTACTAAGTTATTCCTCTGTCGGAACTCAGAGCCGGTCTCCAAGTTGACACATCACAGGGTGATCTCTTCTCTTAGGCCTTTAGTTAAATTTCACTGTTAACTCTATAATTACTACAAAAATACTGAGAAAACTCCTCAGACCTGGATGAGAATGAACAAACTTCTTTATTGTGGTCAATCAGCCAACAAATTATAATTTGCCAAATTCAAAGTAACAAATTGCCAAATTCAAAGTATCAAATTGCCAAATTAGAAGTAACAAATTGCCAAATTAAAAGTAACAAATTGCCAAATTAAAAGTAACAAATTGCCAAATTCAAAGTAACAAATGAAAACCCCCAAAAAGAGCATGTCATGCAAAATCAATCAAGAAAAACAAGAACTCTCGCGACGTCCTTGCAAAAATAAAAACCACCCACCTTGACCCACGGACACGGGCATGCGCCCGCGTGTGCGCGCACGCACCCCTACGCGCACACACACCTTCGCCCCCAAAGAACCAAAAAAAAACCTCAGATATCTTCTCAATATATACCCTGGCGCTCCTAGGAGCCCAGGTGCCATATCACCTTATTTACCGGAATCATCTCCTATGTTTTCTAAATACACTGACCCAATTTCCCCTTATTTCCCATTACCTTTCACCCATATGCCCATTTATGGATTTTCCTTCCCTTATTTTTCATGACCTCAGACTAAACACCTGGGCCTTCTTCAGTCTGCACAACAAGTTTATGAGCACCAAATGCCCATTTATGGATTTTCCTCCCCTTATTTTTCAGGGCCTAGGTCTGTGGACCACTGTTTTTTTTCATTCTACATATGTTATTGCTATGGACCAAGGTCTGAGAACCATGGTGTTCTTCATTTTCCATAACAATTTATGAGCTAAGGTCTGGGAACAATGGTCTTTTCCCTTCTACATAAGTTGTTATTACAAATGTGCTCAGACTGACTAGGCCTGACAGCCCCGAATCTGGTTGCAATAAACATCTTTGGCCTACAACATCACCTACATATGTCTTATGACAGCAATTGTAATATTTTGCAAGGCCTAATACTTTACTTTGGTTATAGTATTGTAAGGAATAATATTTTAATTATTTCTACTAAGATTTTTTCCAACACCTCCTTTTCTCCCCCTAGATCCTGCGACTCAGGGTCAGCCAATTCATCGCACCATTCGAATTCCTCGCCCTTCCCCCTATCCACGGCCTGTGCCTGCTGATGTCCTGGCCGGCTATCGCCACTTCCAACTGCTTCATATCACCTATGAACTCACTACATTTCTGGAACAGCTCAGTTCTCCTGAGCTTCCTGAGCATCCTTATTTGCTGTCCCATATTGTGAGATGTCCTCATGCTCGCACTTCCTCCTCTCAAACCCCTCTGGTTAACCTTGTGGACCAGAGTACTCAAACTGATGGCTGTGCTCATGCTAAAGCCTGCCTCCCTGAGCTCGGAACTCCCGTCTCTCCTCCTCATGCCTATATTCGTCCCCTCTCTCCCACCTTGGCATCTTCTCCCTCCGATTCTGACCCTGGATCTCCAGATTACACTCCTACTTCTCCCATTTACTAATTTACTAAGCCATTATAATTACTGCCTTTATAATAAACATTTCCTCTTTTATCCACCCTCTGACCCAAGTGTGGTTATTTTATTCTCTAGTTATATATTACCTTAAGGTTATTACAACATCTGGGGTTTATTCCCATGTGTCTTATGACTCCAATCATAATCCTCTTAAGGCTTTCCTGGGTTCAGGGATTTTTTCACAACACCACCTGTCATTCACCTGTATATCTTTAATGACAGGTGTCTTGTCCAAAGATCGGTAAGTTTCCATTCACAAACTATACCTATCTTTTCCGGGTTGTCTGAATCATTCCACGAAACACATTAACAAATCCGAAAACACAACGACATTTCAGACAACCCGGAAGAGGTTGTGATTGGAATACTTACCGATCATTGGACAAGACACCTGTCACTCAAGGTATAAATGAAGTTCAACAGTCTGCCGCAGGGAAAAGTTGGAATGGATGGATGGAATGGATTACTGTGGAATAATGTTGTTATGTTCTTATATTTCAACTTTACACATTACACATAAGATTCCATACCTGTATATCTTGAGTGACAGGTGTCTTGTCCAATGATCGGTTTCCATTCGCAAATTATACCTACCCTTTACATTGGTTGTCTGAATTTTCGTTGTGTATTCGGATTTGTTGATGTGTTTTTGGACTTGTTAATGTGTATTTGGATTTGTTAAAAACATCAATATGATTAACTTTTACAGTTCATAGCTTTTAGCAGTTTGTTAACTGCAACATAAGGCTAAGGCAAAATGATTAATTAATGTGATGTTCATTATTGTCCTAATTCTGTTGGTTAACTAAATTAGATGTAATTCAAGGAGTGTCCAGTAGGGGGACTCAAAGGCTGCCAGGAGTAGCTGACTCGAGCTATGCTGTGCGTCACAGCCAATACAGCTCAGCACACAGACAACAGCACGAGTCCGTGTCTATTTTATTAATATATATTATCCACCTTTTCAAGGTAGAGAATTTTTATCAATGTCATAAGTTAAGATCGCACAGTAGTTCGTAATGCTTTTTATTTTTGAATGTGCTTAGAATATGAGGTAATGGTTTGGTTGTCATGGTAAACATGCTAAAAGTTTGATTGTCATGTTAGCACGCTAACATGATATTAGCCATGCTAACCACGAGTCATGGGTAATCATGGGTAAATGGTACTGTTTATTCATTTAAATGGTTGGGAGCAAATATTAGGTTGAATGTAGTCCATGTTATTTTATATTTCGTGTTTAACTTGTTGATTGATAATAGGCTACTGAAACATTGTTCAAATAGTTATGTAGCATACCATGTTGTGGAAGTATGCTATAGGCTGTGTTAGTTATGGCTGTTAATTAGTCTGATAGCCTGAGGGTGCTGCGGAGACGTCTTCCTGAGGGGAGCAGAGAGAGCAGTCTGTGGGATGGGTGGCTGGAGTCATTAGTGATTCTCCGAGCTTTTCTTATACACCGCCTTGTGTAGATGTCCTGGAGGGAGGGAAGCTCACCTCCAACAATGTGGCTGGCAGTTCGCACGACCCTTTTCAGGGCTTTGTGGTTGCCAACGGTGCTGTTTCCAAACTAAGCAGTGATGCAGCCCATCAGGATGCTCTCTATAGTGCAGGTGTAGAATGTTCTGAGGATGCTGGGGCTCATCGTTGGTGCGCCTTCTTCAGCACTGCGTCAGTGTGTGTGGACCAAGTGAGATCCTCGCTGATGTTAACACCCAGGTACTTGAACGTCAATGGTGATTGGTCTGTGTTCTCTGCTCTGTCTCCTGAAATCTAAAATCGGCTCCTTGGTCTTGTCAGTGTTGAGTGAGAGGTGGTTCTCCTGACACCATTTAGTCAGGGTGCTAAGCTCTTCTCTGTAGGCCGTTTTATCATTGTCGGTTATCAGGCCTATCACCGGTGTATCATCAGCGAATTTGACGATGACGTTGGAGCTGTGTGTGACTACAGTTGAGTGTGTACCTGAGCCCTGAGGATCAGCGGGGATGAAGTATTGCTGCCTATTCTTACCACCTGACTTCTGCCTGTCAGGAAGTCCAGAATCCAGTTGCACAGAGAACTGTTTAGTCCCAGAGTCTGGAGCTTTGCAACAAGTGTGGCAGGCACTATTGTGTTAAATGCTGAGCTGTAGTCCACAAACAGCACTCTCACATAGGTGTTCTTATTTTCCAGGTGGGAGAGAGCAGTGTGTAGGGTGAAAGCGATAGCATCGTCTGTAGAACGGTTGCTGTGGTATGCAAACTGTAGCGGATCAAGTGAGGCAGGCAGCACAGAGCAGATGTGATCTCTGATGAGTTTTTCAAACCACTTACTGAAGACGGGTGTGAGAGCAACTGGCCTCCAGTCATTTAGGCATGTGATTTTATTTTTCTTTGGTATGGGCACAATGGTGTATTTTTTTGAAACACGATGGAACCACAGACAGACAGAGGGAAAGGTTGAAAATGTCTGTGAACACACCGGCCAGTTGGGATGCGCATGCTCGGAGCACACGGCCTGGGATGCCATAAGGACCCGCAGCCTTGCGGCTGTTTACCCATCGGAAGGATCGGATTACAGTACATCCACGACAGAGATGTAGAGTGCACTCACATCTTTTGCAGCAGACGTGGGAGCGCTCTCTGTTTGGGCGGGGTTGTGAGCCTCGAAACGAGCATAAAACTTATTTAGCTTATCCGGTAGAGAGGCGGCAATGTTAGCAGTCGCTGTTTTGTTCCCTTTAAAGTCCGTGATGTTGTTGATGCCCTTCCACATGCTTCTTGCATCATTGGTGTTGAATTGTTCTTCAACTTTGTTTTTATATTGTCTTTTTGTAGCTTTGATGGTTTTCCTGAGATCGTAGCTGGCTTGTTTGCAATCATCAGGATTCCCGGATTTAAAAGCAGACGTCCGTGCTGACAAGGCCGCTCAAACATCGCTATTAATCCACGGTTTTTGGTTGGGGTAGACGCGGATTGTTTTTGTCGGCACAACATCTTCTATACACTTCCTGATGAAACACTTGACAGAATCTGAGTATGCCTCTATGTCGTCATCAGACGCTGCCCGGAACATGTCCCAGTCCATGTGATCAAAACAGTCCTGTAGTATAGCGTCTGATTGGTCCGACCATGGATTGTCCTATAAGTAGGCAAGAGCAGAATGGGCGAGTGATCCAATCCGAAAGGTGTGCGGGGGGGGGGATTTGTAGGCATCCTGGAAGGGAAAGTAGCAGTGGTCCAGTTCACAGTCAGTTTCCTCGGAGCTCGCAACATGGCTGCCATGCTGGACGCCATCTTGTAAGTAACTATTATAAATAACTATTGAATTGATTTATTAAATGATAAATTTCATATGTTGTATTTCATTCATTCATTTATTCATTTTCTACCGCTTATCCGAATTTCTCGGGTCACGGGGAGCCTGTGTCTCTCAGGCATCATCGGGCATCAAGGCAGGATACACCCTGGATGGAGTAAATATATTGTGTTTGTAATTGTTCTTAAATACTTGTCTTTTTGATTGCCTTATATGTTACTTTTTAAATGATTATCATATTTTTATGTAATTGGCGAATCATAAATGTTACTTGAAGTAAAAATAAAAGAAGCAATGAGAATAAATGTTTTTTAAAGATTTATTTTGACTGATTTATCTAGTACAAATCACAATCACTTACAAAATGTGATATAAATTTGAATGTAATTTAATCTTTTTCTTTGTATAGCACTTTTCACAATTGAAATTGTCTCAAAGTAGCTTTACAGAGCATAAACATAGTCAAAAAGGTTATTATAAAGAATAATATAAAGATGAATATAAGACAAAGTTCAAGATTAATATTAGATGTGTTTACGTGTGTTTTCATTTAGCCCCAATGAGCAAGTCTGAGGTGACTTGTTGAATTCTAAATTTTTTATTTTTTATTTTCATTCATTATTAAGTCAAAACAGTGATTAATGAATAAACATTGAACAGAAATTAAAAAATGTAAATTATAGCACTGTAAGTAGTTCAAGCAAACTAATCAGAATCCCATTGCAATGGCAGCTGAGCATCTCTGGAAAATTATGGAAGGCATGGCTGAGAGAGAAAACAAAAAGCAGAAGGGAAAGTGAATGCATAAATTGCAAATTCAAATGGAATTTTAAAATATTTTTAATATTTTAAAGCTTTATTCTTACTTTTTGTTTTTTAAAACTTACCGGTGCACAGCTGCCTGTCATCTGCAAACAGAGGTGGACCTGGCAATGCAGGTAGATCTTGGGGGAGAATCCAGTGAATGTGAACATACTAAAAGAGAAGCGGCTGGATGTGGAGACACCGTTCTTCAACACGTCCACCGTGCTATCATTGGGGTTCGGACACCTAAAGAAAGAAAGGGATTACTTTTCCGTAAGTGATTTGAAAGCCACATTCACATTTCTAGTCTTTTTTTTTCACCAACTTGTTAATGATCAGGTCCCAGCGGACAGAATAGTCCATTTGGTTGATGGGTGTGGCCCAGCAGCTCTCCAGCACGATAGCAATCTGAGTGCTGTCAAAATGATCCACTTGCACTGCTATATACATCTGACGGTTCACTTCTAGGGTCACATTGCCAGAGTATGGTACCAAGAATGTAGCATCAGTATACGGGATTATGTGGATGTTGAATGTGCTCTCGGTGGACAGTTCATTGCTAAATCCACTGTGAAAATAAAGAAATGCATTTTAACATTTGAATAATAATAATTTATATTATATGGCATGCTTCATATTAGAATGTAACTAATCATATCTAATCAAGTATGTAAATGACAAAACAGAACTGAAACTAGAGAACAGCTGAAATAAAGAAAACCAATATGTTTAATGCTGCTTTTGAAAATAGGTAGAAGGAAGTTAATTAATTTTGGCGAAAGCAGCCTCAAGACTTTAGCAACTTTAATAGAGGGGGGAAAAAAAGAGTGAAAACATGCCAAAGTTGAATTATACTAGGATTATACCTTCCTGAGGCTTCAATGCCCATGGTCATTGAGATGTTCTGGATAAATTGATACACACAGGAAATGGCAATGTTGAGTCCACCAACCGTGTGACTGATCAAACCGTTAGTCGTCCCAACATTGTTCTTGAAGATGATGTGTGTGCCATTAGTCTAAAGTAACACAGAAATGAAAGACACTTTATTTAGTTTCTGGATGCACAATTCCATCATAAAGCCATACATTACCTTTAAATCTAAATTTAAAATTGCTTATTCATAAAGTTAAACATTTGACTTCTGCAGTACAACAGAGTACAATATTTATAAAATCAAAAATAATTGCAGAGGGAACCTGAAAATTCTAACAGTGTATGTTACTGATCTCACTAATTATGTAGTGTTAGCATATCCACACAGTCTACATAATAAAATGCATGCAACACACTTGCAGTTTCTCATTTTATATCTTGTGTAAGTGCCCGGTAAGGTTTTGATGTCTTTTATTTTGAAATTGCCACTTTTCCTTTGTTACGTCACTTGGTGTCCACAGGTGCATATAATCTGGGAGTTTGCCCGTGGATGGAGGTGGAAAGGGGGTGAGTAGTTGGGACACTCACTTTCTGTTGACCGTTTCGTTTCGTACGTTTCGTTTCGTTTCTTTGGATATACACTTCCTTTGAACATTTCTTTTGATTTACAGTTACTTCCTTTTCTATTTTTTGGAGATTATTTCATCTTGCCATCATTTCTGCTATACATCACAATAAACCACCTGAATGAAACTGAAACGCGTCATCTTTAACTCCCTCTACTCAGCCTCTTAGCGGCTACTGGTTGCTGCTACAGTTTAGTCAACAGAAAGTGACTCGCTGTTGGATTTGATCATTGGGATCGTGGATCATTGGGATCGTGAATCACTGGGATCTTGGATCATTGGGATCGTGGATCATTGGAAAGGACTTCTCTGGATGCAGAAAAGATGAAACACGGACGCACACACCGAAGCAAACAATGACTACAGAAGAGGTATGTTAGCGGTGTTGCTGTTTTTCGCTCCAGCGTTGCTATTTATTGAATGTGAAGACGCCTGTGTTGCTGCGTGAAGTTTGTGTACCACGATATTGAATGGATTGGATTGGCTTGTGATTGTGAAACAAGGTGCAAAGTTGTTTCGCATGGTGGTGCTGCGCCCATTCATGAAATTGTTGGATTGATTAATGCGCTTTGAGTACGGCGCTGTTGGATGAATGTGGATTGTGTTGTGGGCGAAATGAATGTAGATGAGCCTGAGAACGCTGCTGAGAGCAGCAAGAGAGAGCCTAAGCCTACTGCAAAGGCCTTGGCAGTCAAAATGGAGGGATTGCAAAAGGATCGCAAGGCTATGGTGAATAAAATGAAGAGCATGATTTTATCTATGAAAGACCTCATGAAATGTGATGACAATGCTCCACAAGTGCGTTCAATGTTGATATCTTTGAAATGTTTAAGGGATGATGTATCTGTGTTGCATAAAAAGATACTTGTGTTTCTCCCTCCTGATGAACTAAATAAACAAACGGAGTGGTTTGAATCAATATGTAAACGCAATGATGGATTTGTGGAAGATGTGGAAAAATGGATGAATGAAGTGGAAGATTCCAGGCAAAGTGCTCCAAATACAGAATCAAGTTCTACTCAAGGCCATGCAAATCTTGGCTTATCACTCTCAGTTTTACATTATACAAAGCCATTGGATAATCCTCTTATACCTCCATCTTCAGTTGAACCAGTATCATCATCTCACAGTATGCAGGATCCAAGTGAATATCAAAACCTTAAAGCTGGCCATGATGAAGTACAGTCTCAAATACAACCAACAGACGGTGTTTCTAATGTGAGCAGGAAAACGTTGTCTAGTAACACAACTCATGGATCTCAATGCAGTCGATCTTCTATTGCATCTGCTCGTCTTAAGACAGAGGCCGAAATGGCAGCCTTGTTGGCACGTCAGAAAATGTTACAGCAAAAACATGCACTGCAGAGAGAAGAGGAGGATCTGAGGAAGAAAAAGGAACAAATGGAGCTTGACACTGAAATTGCTGTATCAATGGCCAAGATGAAAGTATATAACGACTCGAGATCGAAATCGAGTATATCTACTACGCCTCCTGATACCAATGTTTTAAAGAAGAAACAGACTGGAACTGAATCTTTTATTCCTAATGTGGAATCATTTTTACCTTTAAGTTCATGTGTATCGTCACAACATCTACCTGTATCATATTCACAGACTCATGCTACTCAAGAGGATTTAATGCATTTCCCAACTCGGTCAGTTCAACAATCGCAATATACTGTTCAATCTAATACAAGGCAGACACATTCTGCATTACCCAGCACCAGTCATGATAATGCACATGTACAAGGACCTAGAGTGCAGGGTGCACATGGATCAAGTTCACATGATGGTTTGGAAGGACGAGGTGTTTTCGAGCTTATTGATAAGCAAAATGAAATCGCTGCCCTATTAATTCAACAACGTAATTCGGCTTCGCTTCCACCAAGGGAGGTCTCATTTTTTGATGGCGATCCATTGCTTTACTATGATTTTATACGGACATTTGAAGAGGTAGTGGAAAGGAAAGCAGTTGGTGACGCAGATTGTTTACATTTTCTGGAGCAGTACACTAGAGGGCAACCTAAGGAGCTTGTTAGGAGCTGTCGGCACATGATTCCTTCTCAAGGGTACAAAAGGGCCAAAGCTTTGCTTAAGGAGCATTTTGGCAATGAGGTAAGGATAGCCTCAGCTTACATGGAGAAGGCATTATTATGGAGAACAATAAAGTCTGAGGATGCTAAAGCTCTGCAGGATTATGGCTTGTTTCTCAGAAGTTGTTGTAATGTTATGCAGAATATTCATTACATGAATGAGTTGAATCTTGCCACCAATATGCGAGTCATTCTTGCGAAACTTCCTTATAAGTTGAGAGAAAAATGGAGGATAGTGGCATATGATTTACAGGAGCGACGTAACCACACAGCTTGTTTTTCTGACATTGTGAATTTCATAGAAAGACAAGTGAAAATAGTTACAGATCCAGTATTTGGAAACATTCAAGATGTTCTGCCTAGTGGAGGTAGAAACCTGAATGTAAAGTCACCTCGTTCCAAATCTAGAAGCAGTTTTGCCACCACAGTCACTGCAACAGATGTAAATGAATGTAGTGGGAAGACTGTAAACAGAATCTGTCTTTTCTGTGAAGGGGAACACAAATTGGATTTTTGTAAAAGGCTTGCTGAGAAATCTCATGGAGAAAAGATGAATTTTCTGAAGAAGAATGGGATTTGTTTCGGTTGCTTATGTACAGGGCATGTCAGCCGTGATTGCAAGGAGAGAAGCATATGTAAGGTATGTCATCTCAAGCACCCAAGTCTTCATATTTCTTCATCAGAGAAAAGGAGCATTCATTACACTAGGAAAGAAGAATCAAAGCCAACACTGGGTAGTGCTTTGGTCTCACTTCAATCCAGTGCTCTTACTGGGGCTGGTAAAGACAAGTGTGCATTGTCTATTGTACCTGTATGTGTAAAGTCAAAAAAGGGAAGTAAAGTGGTGATCACCTATGCATTCCTGGATTCTGGAAGTTCTGCAACTTTCTGCACAGAGAGTTTAATGTCAAAGCTCAATCTCTCTGCCAAGAAAATAAACATACTAATGAGAACCATGAATCAGGATAAATCCATCTTTTGTCATGTTCTTAAGGATTTGGAAGTGTCAGGATTGAATCAAGAGCATTACTGTACTTTGCCAGAAGTATACACTCAGAAGATCATGCCTGTAAGCAAAGCTAACATTGCCACACAAAATGATCTTGCTTGTTGGCCTCATTTAAATCACATCTGTTTGCCGTCAATTGATGCTGGTGTAGAGCTGTTGATTGGAGCTAATGTGCCAGAGGCATTGGAGCCATGGCAGATTATTCGTAGTCAAAATAATAGCCCATATGCTATAAAGACCATGTTTGGGTGGACAGTTAATGGACCAATGAACCTACTGGAGAAGCATGCTGTTGAGGAGTATCCTCATACCACTGTTAATAGGATCACAGTTATGAAGTTGGATGAGTTGTGGGAGCGACAGTTCAAGACCGACTTTCCTGAATGTGTTCAAGAGGAACAACAAGGATTGTCAAAGGAAGATCATAGATTTATGGACTTTGTTTCTCGATCAGCAAGACTGATGAATGAACATTATTACATTGGTCTTCCACTCAAAAATGAAACTGTTATCATGCCAAGAAATAGAGCAATAGTGGAACAACGTGCTCTGAATCTTCAAAGAAAGCTGCGGCGAAATGCAACCTTTCATTCTGATTACGTTAATTTCATGAAGAGTGTCATCTCCAAAGGCCATGCTGAAAAGGTTCCCATAGCGGAATTGGAACGACATGATGGACGCTTATGGTATCTACCTCACCATGGGGTATATCATCCCAAAAGGCAAAAGATCAGAGTGGTGTTTGATTGTGGAGCATCATACCAAGGAACATCATTGAATGAACATCTTCTGCAAGGTCCAGACTTAACAAGTCCTCTGGTGAGTGTTCTTGTGACTTTTAGAATGGAGTATGTTGCTATGATGGCTGACATAGAATTGATGTTTCATCAGGTCAAGGTGCATCCCAATGATTGTGATCTATTGAGATTTCTTTGGTGGCCAGGAGGAAACATTGATGGTGATCTGGAAGAATACAGAATGGTCGTGCATTTGTTTGGAGCGACATCGTCTCCAAGTTGCTCTAGTTATGCATTGAGAAGGTGTGCAGAGGATCATAGGGATCTGTATGATGCCAAGACTGTAGACGTTGTCTTCAATAACTTTTATGTAGACGATTGTCTTGTATCTGTGCCTACAAACTCAGATGCTGTGCAGCTGTACCAAAGTCTCACTGAAATATGTGCCAAAGGTGGATTTCGATTAACGAAATGGATAAGTAACAGCCGTGCTGTGTTGAATGCCATACCTGAGGAAGACAGAGACCAGAAAATAAAGAGCTTGGATTTGGAACATGACATGCTACCATTGGAAAGAGCATTAGGTGTTCAGTGGTGTGCTGAGTCAGATGTTTTCAAGTTTAAGGTGACGATCAAAGATAGACCTCTTACCAGAAGAGGAATTCTTTCTGTCATTAGTTCTATTTATGATCCTCTTGGTTTTCTGTCTCCAGTGATCTTGCGTGGCAAAATTATACTTCAGGATCTGTGTCGAGAGAAAAATGGATGGGACAGCACTATTCCAACAGTGTACATTCAGCGATGGACAAGTTGGTTGGACGAACTTTATGAATTGGATAAATTCCAGGTGCGCAGGTGTTTTAAGCCTGACAACTTTGGAGAAGTTACATTGGCCCAATTACATCACTTCTCAGATGCCAGTGAGAGAGGTTATGGCACCGTATCTTACTTGTTGCTTCATAATGATCAGAACATTGCCCATTCTACTCTGCTAATGAGTAAAGCAAGAGTGACACCTTTGAGAGTAATCACTATCCCTCGTCTGGAGCTCATTGCTGCTACACTTGCGAGTCGTATGGACAAGTTGTGGAAAAGAGAGCTGAAGTTAAATCTTCAGGATTCTGTATTCTGGACAGACAGCACCTCTGTTCTTAAATACATCCAAAATGAGACTTCTAGGTTCAAATGCTTTGTAGCCAACAGAGTGGCTGAAATTCAAAAGGTTTCTGAAACTACACAATGGAGGTACGTGAACTCTTTCAACAACCCAGCTGATCTGGTATCCAGAGGTATAAAGGTGACTTCCTTCTTAAAAAACAAGATATGGATTTCTGGTCCTTCATTTCTTCTTCAACCACAAGAGTCGTGGCCCATGGATCCTACTCATGTAGGTGCAATGTCTTCTAATGACCCAGAAGTAAAAGGGAGTGTTCTGGTGAATACTGTACAGGTTCAGCAGGATTATGATTTTATTCCATACTTTAATCACTATTCTTCATGGATGCGATTGAAAAAGAGCATAGCTTGGATACTTCGATTCAGGAACATTTTAATTGATCTAAGCAAGGAAAGGAAAAGATTGATGACTGATTACTGTGACATGGACAAATTGCAACAAGAGACTCTTGACAAGGAGATGCAAAAGTTCAAATCCAATATGACCTTTAAGTTGTTGTCTCCAGATGAACTGGAAAAGGCCGAATTGGAGATTATTCGTCTATGCCAAAAGAAGAGGTATTCTGATGAACTGTCTAGTCTAAGGAAGGATGGACTGGTAAAACGAAGTAGCGTTCTCTATAAACTTAACCCTGTGCTCATTCGGATACTATTAGAGTTGGTGGACGTCTGGACAAGGCTATGATGCCTGAAGAAGTTAAACATCCAGTTATACTGGCTAAGGACCTGCATGTTACAGATTTGATCCTGCGGCAAATTCACAATGACATTGGACACTGTGGACGAAATTATATGATGGCTACTTTGCGACAGAGATATTGGGTCCCTGGTGCCAGCACTGCGATAAGGAGGATTTTATCAAAGTGTGTAGTCTGTAAACATCTTCATGGAACCAAGGGTCATCAGCAGATGGCAGATTTGCCACAAGAGAGAGTTATACCTGACAAACCACCTTTCACTCATGTTGGAGTGGACTGCTTTGGTCCCTTTGAAGCTAAGCGAGGAAGGAGTATTATAAAACGTTATGGAGTAATTTTCACGTGTTTGACCATCAGAGCTGTTCATCTCGAAATATTATCTTCACTTGATACAGACTCATTTATTCATGGATTAAGACGATTTATTGCACGTCGAGGACAAGTAGTCGAGATACGTTCAGACAATGGTACGAACTTTGTCGGTGCCCAACGTGAGTTGCAGGAAGCCAAAAACAACTGGAATCATAATCAAATCAATTTATTTTTGCTTCAAAAAGGAATCAAGTGGAACTTCAATCCTCCGTCTGGTTCACATTTTGGAGGAATTTGGGAACGGCTTATAAGGTCCGTAAGGAAGATCCTAAATTCTATCCTTAGAAGACAAAGTTTGGATGAGGAGGGTTTACACACACTAATTTGTGAAATTGAATCAATCCTTAACAATCGTCCTATATCTAGAGCATCAATGGATGTTAATGATTTGGAAGCCCTTACTCCTAACCATCTTCTTTTGTTGAGGACTCAGCCATCTTTACCACCTGGACTGTTCGAGAAGGACGATTTGTATTCACGTCAAAGGTGGCGACAGGTCCAGTACATGGCGGATCTATTTTGGAAAAGGTGGATCGGAGAGTATCTACTTGAACTACAGGAACGCCAAAAGTGGCTGGTGAAGAAACGCAATTTTCAAGTGGGCGATATTGTGCTGGTAGTGGATGATACTGCTCCAAGAAGTTCATGGATTATGGGCAAAATTATTCATATCATACCAGATAAAAAGGGATTGATACGTCAAGTAAAAATCAAGACCAAGAGTACCTACTTGACCAGACCTATTACTAAAATTTGCCTTCTTCTTGAAACTGAGAACTTTTAGTTGTTTAATGACGTTTTAAAGTTTACATAAGTTGAGAACTCTCAAATGACATTCTGAAGGCTTAGTTGGATTGGTTCGCATGTTATTACAGATATTGTTCAAACATTGAAGAACTGGACATTTACACCCTCACATGCACAGTTGTATATACATTGTGTCTGTAAAATGAGATTTAATGATTTCATGTGTACAGAAACATACATTGTGTAGTCTACTGTGATTGTATCGTATTATGATTATTACTTTTTTTTTTTGGGTGTAATAATCAGGGGCTGGTGTGTAAGTGCCCGGTAAGGTTTTGATGTCTTTTATTTTGAAATTGCCACTTTTCCTTTGTTACGTCACTTGGTGTCCACAGGTGCATATAATCTGGGAGTTTGCCCGTGGATGGAGGTGGAAAGGGGGTGAGTAGTTGGGACACTCACTTTCTGTTGACCGTTTCGTACGTTTCGTTTCGTTTCTTTGGATATACACTTCCTTTGAACGTTTCTTTTGATTTACAGTTACTTCCTTTTCTATTTTTTGGAGATTATTTCATCTTGCCATCATTTCTGCTATACATCACAATAAACCACCTTAATGAAACTGAAACGCGTCATCTTTAACTCCCTCTACTCAGCCTCTTAGCGGCTACTGGTTGCTGCTACATCTTGTATATATGAAAAACTGCTTTTCATGTAAAGCCAGAGTGTAAAGAAATAAAAAAATGCAAGTGTAATTTGTCAGTAAATAGATCAATCATCCCTCCACCATATGAAGCCAGATTTCTAATGGTACTTCCTGGGTCATTAGTTCACTTCCTGTTTGGAAGATATTTAATCATGCTCTCAATAGCCATCTTTGCTAAACCTTTGTATTCTATCTAATCTCATGTACATTATCATTTCTGTTTCTATTCCTATTTGTGTGTGTTTTATTATTATTATTATTATTATTATTATTATTATTATTGCCTGGAAATTGATTGACTTTCTGTTTTGCATTTAGATTGTTTGCATTGAATTTGCTGTATTGTTCAATAAAGTCAAGCAAATTGTGTTATTTCGAGTCTAATTCTAAAGTTAAAAAATGATAAATACAATATATAATATACAACAAAAAGGTGCTAGTTTTGTACCTCCAGAGTTGTTCCACACATGCTGGCATTACTGTCAAATTGGAAGACCAGCCTGTTATGTTGGATCTCCCCTTTGCATCTTGGGTCATTAAGGTGGAGAACATCTGTAGAATAGCCAGCTTCAAAGAGTTGACAGCGAGACAGAGACAGTGATCCAGTACTGCCTGAACATGTTTCTTTGGCGTCTGAAGAGAAATAGGTAAAAAAGTCAGAAAACTGTGGATTTAGTACTCAGAGAAATGCATGAAAGATTATGTGGAAAAACAATAACTAACACTGGTTAATCTCCTGGATTGTTTCCTAAAATTAGGATTCACTGTTGACAGGTGAATGATTTCTTCACTTGGGCAAGATCGTTAGCCTGCTAGTCCAAGATGAATGCCACAGTAAGGACTTGTAATTGTTTGGGACGACAAAGCTATTAATTAGCTAATAATTTTCAACACATTCTTCCCTCATTTTAAGGCCATAGCATAAGCAAATAAAGCAATAAATAAAACATGGGCTGCCAATTTAAATTAGGATTTATTGAGACATCTATACATTACGCTCCCCAAACCAGACAGTGTGTGGGTGTGCTTGTACGTGTGTGTGTGTTTTCTTACTACTGATGTACTGATGGTGGGGACAAACAATAGTAAAATGAAAAAATTACCATAGATATTCGGGCTGCTTGTTGTAATGTTGCCACAGGCACAGCCATAATCTCCATTTTTCTGTATACAGACTTCATCCGAAGCACAGTTCAGTTTCTGGCAGGGTGCTACAAAGAGAGGCGAGCCGAAAGACAATCTCACTACAGTTTTATCATCAAACTGGGGTGACAATGAAATTGTCTGATACAGTTGAGATTGAAATTACACAAACTTGCCACCCATAACAAAAATGAGCTCAAGTGTCATGCTACAAGTGGCTTGATAACGGACTATTTAATAAACTAAAGTTCTAATGAAGTTAACAGTTCAAACACAGTTCACTTGTTTCACATTCACTCCCCTGCTTTATAAAGACCCCATGTTAGTACAACATCCCTGGACACTTAAAGGGCATTGAACATGCTCATGAACACCTCCCTGGCCCGAGGGAAGTCGGGGGGAAAAAGTTTGGTGTGGAGTTGGAACGTTTTTGCAAAGAATTTCTTCCCACCCCACTCACGAAAGTACAGTACACAACGCGCACAGCGGCCTTATTCCTCCACAGGATATGAGTGAGGGGGCAGTGACAGTGTACGAGGCGCACTTGAGAAACAGTTTAATGGACTGATTCCGGAAATATCTGACAAGATGAAAAACCTATGCATCACGTGGGACACTGAAAAGCTGAGCCTTATCGAATGACATGCTCTGCATGCGGAAAAGCTGCTCACGCAAAACAAGAAGGAGCGAGAGAAAAAGCGAGAAGCACAAACACACAAAGTTCAGCTGACAATCATGCAAGCCGTGGTGCGGTCTCGATCACATCGAGGAAGAGGGCGATGAAGAGGAAGAGACAGTGGATGTTTTATTTGCGGAGGACAAGATCAATGGGCAAGGGAGTGCCGTAAGAGACATGATGAGGAAAGTGTATGACCATCAACATCTCCGGCCGAGGAGATCAGTGATTAATATGTTTCAGCTGGCAAATAGTTATTTAAACCTAACTGATGCATTGTGCGGCTGCTTTTTCTTAAACAACTATGCTAGAAGATCTATCCTGTCACTGTGGAAAGGATATTACTTTGTATCAGGAGGGTGAAATTATTAGCCTACATCCAGCAAAGAAAACACAACACCTAAGAAGATTGCTGAAACTACTACAAATTGGTTAAGAACTGACCCACACATTATTAAAACCTGGAAGGATTAGGGTTGATAGTGGTCATTTCATTTGGCCAGGCATATTGATGTTTATTTTTAAAAAGTCAAATCTCATAGTTTGAAGGAAGATAAGAAGTGGATGTAATTTACACACACTCCTCAGTGAAACTTTACCTGGTGGTGCTGTTGTACTGTCTGTATGAGACAGAGATACAAAGTGAGCAAGATAAGAAGTAGACAATGATGGACAGTGAGATCACTTGTGCCATTTAAAAGTTGATGTTTTGTGTCGCTGACAGAAGGATTCCGCCAGACCAAGACCCAGCAGGATAGCGTAAGCCTGGACCAGCTCTGTGGGAGTATTTTTCCTGGACTGTTTTTTTTTTTGTGTGTGTGTGTGTGTGTGTGACATCAGTCCGCAGTTGTTCCAGTGAGGGATGCCGCTCCGCTTCCAGTTTCCACAGGGGGACACCACCTCAACCTCACCTCACAGATGATGTCACAGCCGGTTTTTGCTTGTTTTCTTGGTGTCCTGCTACATCGTCCTTCACCTGTTTGGTCTGGAAGTCGCTTCATTTCCTAGTTTCCTGTGGAGGATGCCACCCCACTTCCTGTCTGCGGGGGTGTTGCAGGCCCGTATTTCCTCCCAAAGATTATTTTTGTATATTTTTTGCTCCACGGCGTAGGTCTCCCCCTTTCTGTTTTTTCTGGACGTGGGTCTGGCCGCGGTTCGTCGGCGGTTGGGCTCAGCCCTTCAGCTCGGCTGTGGACGAGGCTCTGCCCTTCAGCTCGACTATGTACGTCGCTTGGCCCTCTCTGGCTCCGCTGCCGTGTGCCTTGCTCCCCCCCCCCTGCCTCGCCGTGTGCCTTGCACTCCCCTCCTGCCTCGCTGTGTCCCTTTCTCCCCTTGATATAATTTGATACGGGATTGGCGTATCGGGAGCCATGCCTCAAGGGGCAGTACTGTCAGGATCCAGCCCTGGACTTTGACCACGTGCTTCTGTTTATGTTCTGTGTCACATCTCTTCTTCCCTGCCTCTGCACACCTGTTCCTCATGTGTTAATTGTCATGGGTATTACTTTGTCATGTTAATAAATGACATTATCCATGTATAAAACTGGATGCATGGTACACAGGTTTTACAGGATAAGCGGAATGCTTAGGATGGTAAAGATGTTTTTCTGGTCAATAACACATCTTATAGAAAAGATTCCAACACACATGGTTGAGTGCCCATCTTCAGGCCCACACCTCACCAATACAAAGGAACAAAGAAGGGAAATAAAGTCTATTGATAGACCTTAGCTGAGGATTATGGGTAATGAAGTGCACTGAAAAATGGTGATGCAGTCTGCAGGGGATTGTGGGAAATGTAGTATACAGGAAAAAGGAAAAACAAGTCTAATTCACAACAGCCGCCCCGAAATAGAGTAATGAATTTGCTATTAATCATTGATTATTTTAGGTAATGGAATTAACTTGGCAACTGGGAGTACACAAGTTTTATCATTGATATTAATCTCAGCTACGCCAACATGTCCATCCTGACCGGGTAGAATACGTACTATCCTGCCAACAGGCCATAATGCATGTGGAATTTGAGAATCAATAACCAAGACGACAGCAGTGTCATTTAAATTAGGCTGTTCCCTATTCCATTTTTGACCAAGTAGCTGACCTGGCAAATAATAGTGAATGAAGGATGTCCAAAACTGGTCAGCAAGAAGAACCGCCCCATGAGAAGTAGATTTGGGGTGATGGTATCAAAATCTGAGATGTTAGATGAGGCATAACCAAGTGGTTTTGAATTAAACACCCCTTCAATTTCTACCAGGACTGTCCGTAAGACTTCCTCTCATATGGTTTGACTGCCGAGTACCACTCGCAGAGCGGTTTTAATTGAACAGATCTCTCTCACTCATGATCCTCCAAAATGTGGGGCTTGTGGTGAATTAAACTTAAATTTAATCTGCTGATTTTCAAATTTAAGTTGTAATTCAGTGGTAAGGTTCTGGAAGACTTCCTTCAATTCTCTTGCAGCACCACTGAAATAACTACCTTGGTCACTAAGAATTGGGTTGGGTTTACCTCTCCTAGATATAAAGGAACGTAGTGCCATTAGGAAACTGTCCATATCTAGTATAGTTAGCAAGGTAATATATATATATATATATATATATATATATATATATATATATATATAAATATACATATATACACACACACACACACACATCAAGTAGTCTGCCATTTTACATGAACCAACCTTAACATGGAAGGGGCCAAAACAATCCATTCCAGTAGACCAAAATGGAGGTTTAGACAATTGGAGCTTAGAGGAGGGGAGATCTGACATTTGAGGAATAGATGGTTTATCTCTCCGCTTCTTGCATTCCAAACAAGGCCACCGATGTTTCTGTACAGCTTGTCTCCCTTTAATTATCCAATATTTATGCCAAACTTCTGAAAAAACTCTCTCTAGGCCAGGATGGAAAAGTTTATCATCACAATCTTTGATGATTAGATGGGACAGTGGGTGTTTAGGGTCAAGAACAGCAGGATGAACAATTCCTGATTCAATATCCTTTACTCGTCTTAGCCTGAAATAAGTCATGTTTCTTCATTCAGTTCTGGAGAAAGGGTAAGAAGGCGACTTTGGGATTCAACAGGTTTATGTTGATTCAAGCACTGGTACTCTAAGGAAAACTTTGTTGCGCTTGTTTTTTTTTTTTAAAAAAGCACGGTTTCAACATAGGAAGTGTCAAAGGAGTCTGGATTGTGCTGTCGCAGGAGATCTTTTGTTGCGAACTTCAGTTCTGGCCATGACTCAAGATAGAGCCAGAAAAAGAGAGATTCAGTTTTTTAAGGTTTTTGGGTTATTCATATGGGATAATATACTTAGCATCATTTTATCAAAGGAAAATTATCAACTCTAGACTGATATGATGAAGCATATGATGAAAAAGTTATTATTAAATGTTGATTTTTTTCGAATAACAGTATATCCTAAACTGTTTTATTCCATTTATTCACTGTGTACTAAAGATTACCTGGTTGTATTGTTGTAGGAACTGCATTAAAAGGGAGAGAGAGAGATTCAGTTATTCATCACTTTGTGGAAAACACTGCACAGATGATGAACCAGCACCTTTTGTTTTGGTGGTCAGTAGTGAGAATTTACTTTAATCTAATCTTCAATTTCTAGGCATCATATGTTGTTTGATTTGTAATTTCTGTAGCAGGTCCAGAAAACCTACAGTCCCTGACAAAAGTCTTGTCCCTTATCTATTTTGTAGAAACACCTGCTATTAACCTGACCTTTAATTAATCAATTGGTGTTAGAAATAGCTCATTTGAAAAGCTAAAACCCTCCCAAATTAAGTTTAATGCACTGAAATAAATTTGTTTCACTGAAAAAAGAATTATCATTTAATCAAGACAGAAAGGTCAAATTTTGGCAAGACAAAAGTTGTGTCACCTATACAGAAATTGAACAAATTTACTGCAAATATGTAATGTGTGTACAAAAAATGACAGCAAATTAAGTAGTGGTGCTATGAGATCCAAATTTAATATCTTGTATGACTTCCATGAGCTTGAAGGACTGCATCCATGGGGTTTGGCAAGGATTCATACAATTTATTGAAGAAGTCATCAGGAATAGCAAAGAAAGCAGTCTTGCATGCCTCCCAGAGTTCATCAATATTCTTTGGTTTCGTCTTCCATGCTTCCTCTTTCTTCCTAGCCCACATATGCTCAATGATGTTCATGTCTCGTGACTGGGCTGGCCAATCCTGGCGAAGAAGATCAAGATTCTCCTTGAGGAACTTTGATGTGGAGATGGAAGTATGCGATGGAGCCCCATCCTGCTGCAGAATTTGGCCTCTTTTATGGTTGGGAATATAAGAGGTAGCTAAGATTTCTTGGTATTTTAGACTATTGATGTTGCCTTCCACCCTGCAGATCTCTCACACACCCCCATACTGAATGTAACCCCAGACCATGATTTTTCTGCCACCAAACTTCACTATTTTCTGGGTGAATCTCGGATCCATGCGGGCTCCAGTAGGTATCCTGCAATATTTGCGGTGACTGTTTTTTAATTCAACAGAAGATTCTTCTGAAAAATCCACCTTCTGCCACTTTTCCAGCATCCATTCTTTAAGCAGGCTATGGGCCTTGGCAAATGCCACACGGTTTTTCAATTGTCTTTTGTTTAGTGCTGGCTTCTGGGCACTTATTCGACCATGGAGGCCATTTCGAGAATCCGACAAACTGTTCTAGTTGACAGAGACTTCAGGTGACCAGGTCTCGTGGAGCTCTGCTGTAGTGGAAAATGGGCTGGCCTTGAATTTTTGAGCCAACAAACATTTCGAGCAGTTGTCTTGTGGAGTCTGCCTGACTTGGGCTTGTCCAAAACGTCTCCAGTCTCTTCAAATCTTTTTTTATCCTCTGTACTTGACTCTGAGACACATTTAAGGTGTCTGCCACATCAGCAGTGGATCTGGTCTTCAGCCTCTTGATAATCAAAACTTTAGTCTCAGTGTTAATCTTAGGCATGTTTGCAGAGGTCTAGTGTACTGGGGTTATTTTTATACACACCTGAGACCTAATTGATCCATTATTAAGTGAAGCTCATATGACAAAGGCGACAAGACTTATGTCTTTGCAAAAATTGACTCAATGGGCTTTACCAAGCTGTGAATATTAAAATACTTTGACAGTTTCGTTTTTCACGAAACATTATTACAAAACCACTGGGATTAAAACGAGCCATTTCTTGTAAAAAAAAAAAAAATCTTGATCAGAAATAAATTTCAGCAGCACTTCAGGTCAATTTGTACACAAGCGACAAGACTTTTGTCAGGGACTGTACATAAAACATTTGAATATAATGTGGTTGCTTTGTTTCTTCAAAGAGGCAGAAATTCCAAAAGTAACATAAATTTACAAATAATTTCCACACAGTTATTATTAAAATTTAAATTGTGTGGAATGTTATGAACTAATAATGATCATTGCTGCTTAGTGAAGATACAGTAGATTGACATTGTGCATTAGAAAGGGGTGATATGATAAAGAGGAGTTACTTTCACTTCTCCAAAGTTGAAATTCAGTAAAATTAAGTAATTTCGTTCCTCTTATGACAAATCAATTTGAGAATATTTACAGTTCTTGAATTAATTGTACACACAATGCTATTGACTCTTTTAAGGTTACATTTTAATTTTTTAGATCGCTCGTGAATCAAGTCGGTTTCCTAACTATCTGCATCCATAATTTAACAAAGCTGTTGGATGAATTTGATTTGCAGAACACATTACAGTTTTTGTTAATTTAGAGACAAAAGAGTAAAACAATGACCTGTAAAATTAAAAGCTCAGTGACCAGTGATATTGACATTACAAAATGAAGACAGCTCAAATGAATCATTTAGTATAATGTTTAAAGCCTTTTCCACAATGTGAAACTGTGCCTAGAAAGAAGAATATTTTGATTAAATACCTGGTGGTGCAAATGTTGTTGTCATAGCTGTATAATAGAGAGAATTTGATCTTCAATAAGATGAATTATTCATGTGAACACTATCAAGAATCACTGGATTTTTTTTAGAACGTGTGAAGTATGGAATTAACATTCATACATTTTGATCTACACACATACAAACTGTCAGTGAAACCTTACCTGGTTGTGCTGTAGTTGTAGTATCTGTAGGAGAGAGAAAGACAGGGGGTGAGGCAGAAGTATAGAATGGTTACTAATTCATGTTTCTTTGTTATTAAAATTAATTTCACTTTATTTTCTTCAGAATGTTTACCTGGTGGTTCTGTTGTTGTTTCTGCAAGATAGAGAGAGACAGAGAAAGAGAAGAGAGATTCATTTTTCAGTTCATTGTCATGGTCTACAACCAAGAGAAGTCTTCACGAGAGCAAATACAGAGGTTTTTACCACAAAGTGCAAACCATTCATAAGCCTCAAGAATAGAAAGGTCAGATTAGACTTTATTGAGGCAGTGTGATGGGATGGGCATGCATGTCTTCCTATGGCACTGGCTCACTGGTGTTTACTGATGATATGTCAGAGGACAAAAGGAGCCAGATGAATTCTGATGTTTACAGAGATATACTCCAAACGCAGCAAAGTTGTTTGGACGGAGCTTCACAGTACAGGTGGACAATGATCCAAAAGAGAATGCAAAAGCAACCCAGGAGTTTCTTAAGGAAAATAAGTGCAATATTCTGCAACAACCCCCTTTAATTAAATCTGAAAGTCTTCACTTCAAATTAATCTTGAGCCAAAAGTATAAAATTGTGCTCATGTCCAAATATATAAACCTACAACTGTATAATTCAAGATTATTAGACTAATATCAAGAACACTATACTTTTTAAAAACACAACACAGTTTTTAACATGCACACATTTCAATTTACACACATACACTGTCAGTGAAACTTTACCTGGTTGTGCTGTAGTTGTTGTTATAGCTGTAAAAAATAGAACATGTAATCAATAAGATGAATTATTCATCTATACATTATGAAGAATACATTTCATTCTACACACATACAAGGTCTGTTAAACTTTACCTGCTTGGGCTGTAGTTGTCGTATCTGTGTGAGTGAGTGAGAGAGAGAGAGAGATTCAGTTATTAAAATTGAAACTGTATTTTATTTTAATGTTATATATATGTGATATTATGTGATATCACCATTATAAAATACACTGTCTGGAAAAACAAGTCACCAAATGGATTTAACTAAGCAAATAGGCAAGATCCTTTCATTGAATAACTGCTACAGTGATATGTTTCAGCTGGCAATTAGTTATTTAAACCTACAGTAACTGATGCATTGAGTGGTGGCTTTTTCTTAAACAACTATGTTAGAAGATCTATCCTGTCACTGTGGAAAGGATATTACTTTGTATCAGGAGGGTGAAATTATTAGCCTGCATCCAGCAAAGAAAACACAACACCTAAGAAGATTGCTGAAACTACTACAACTTGGTTAAGAACTGACCCACACATTATTAAAACCTGGAAGGATTAGGGTTGATAGTGGTGTGACATTTCATTTGGCCAGGCAGTGTATATTGATGTTTATTTTTAAAAAGTCAAATCTCATAGTTTGAAGGAAGATAAGAAGTGGATGTAATTTTCACAAACTTCTACTTTATACACACACACACTTCTGGTGCACTTGTTGTCATAGCTGTATAATAGAGAGAATTTGATCTTAAGATGAATTATAAGATGAATTATTCATGTGTACAGTATCAAGAATCACTGGTTTTTTTTTTTAGAACATGTGAAGTATGGAATTAACATTCATACATTTCGATCTACACACATACAAACTGTCAGTGAAAACTTACATGGTTGTGCTGTAGTTGTAGTATCTGTAGGAGAGAGAACGACAGGTGGGGGGGGGAACAGAAATATAGAATGGTTACTAAATCATGTTTCTTTGTTATTAAAATTAATTTCACTTCATTTTCTTCTGAATGTTTTCCTGGTGGTTCTGTTGTTGTTTCTGTATGACAGAGAGAGAGAAGAGAGATTCATTTTTCAGTTTATTGTCATGGTCTACAATCAAGAGAAGTCTTCACGAGAGCAAATACAGAGGTTTTTACCACAAAGTGCAAACCATTCATAAGCCTCAAGAATACAAAGGTCAGATTAGACTTTATTGAGGCTTGTGATGGAATGGGCATGCATGGCTTCCTATGGCACTGGCTCACTGGTGTTTATAGCGGCACCCTATAACCGCTGAGAGGCGAAGTAGCAGGAAGAAGCAATGTTGACGCATTCCACTTGTTCCTTGATCACTTTATTGAATGCACGATATACATGTTGTATAGACTGACGAAAACGCTAACTCGAACAAAAAAAAGCATACAATGATGCAAAACACTAAAGACACAATTGTTGATTAATTATGTAAAAGTCTATATGAAAGCCACATTAAAATACATCCATAAAGTTTTAGGGTCAACAGAAAGTAAGCTTTCCCACTTACTCCCCCCCTCTTCCAATACACACTGACAAACAGGAACTGGAGTGAGATTTATACCCTTGAACCCCGATGAAGCACCACGACCCGGAAATGCATTCCCAAAAAATACAAAATAAAAGTCCAGCATATAGTGCACTTACAGTGTTTATTGATGATATTTCAGAGGACAAAAGGAGCCAGATGAATTCTGATGTTTATAGAGATATACTCAAAAAGCAGCAAAGTTGTTTGGACGGAGAGAAGGAGACTTTTTGAAATCCTTATTTACACATCACATGTACTGAAAATCAGAGTGACTAAATACATATTAAAATAATTTCAATAAATTAGGATAAATATAATTGATGATTAGATTATCTCTAATGCAAAGCTGAGTTCTCCTTCTGTAAACTTCATGGTTTATAATGGAGATAAGAGTTCACAGAGATGAAGAAAAAAAAAATTAAAATCCCCATTGGAGGTCGGCAGCTTTTTTGGTTAATGGTGGTTTGTACATTGCCCTAGAGTCTGGTTTAATATCACCATTAAAACCAAGTACGCTTCTCCATGGTGTGTCTACCCTCCCACTCAGTTTTTTTTCTTATTTTAAACCTTAACAACCCTGACACTGTCCCAAATCCATCTTCCCTTCTCCCCAGCACTCCAGAAGGGGACCTTCAAACCCTTCAAGGGCAGGAGCGATGTTCAGCTGGGGGAGGGTCCCTCTTATGCATGACCAGTCTCTGTATACTGATAGTCCATCAGCCAAACACACTCCTCTGATGTTAGGAATGACCTCCAGTGGTGTAATTCTGATGGACAATACGCAGGGTTGACAACACCACAGATTTATATGCGCTGCCAGGTCCTCTGCCCTTGACAGGTCCACTCCTGCGATGTCCTCAAGCTCCCGAAGTGTCAAGATGTCTGAGAAGATGAGAGTCCTGGACTGTGCAGGGACGGTCACACTGGAGATGTCCATGTGCCCGCCATATACCAGAAACTCCTCCAGCAGCTAGTATAATGTTCAACATCCTTTGTTCTGTTTTATTTAAAAACTTCCAGATGGAAAAAAAACAAACAAACAGGTAACCCAGAACCATCCAGAATTTTAGTGTCCAATAAAAATAATGTCCAGTCCAACATTTGACCACCAACTGTGTGTAATAATCCAATGGATTCTGCCCTCCAGACTAAGACTCTAGGTCCAGTGAGGAACCACCTTCCTCCTTGATGGACCATGCTCTTAGGGATCCAGTGTTTACCATCCCATAAGAAATCCACTAGCAGGGCCTGGATGTTGGTTAGAAGGTTTGGCGGCGGATACACGCATGCCACCCTGTGCCAGCGAGACGACACGGTGAGGTTTTTGATGACCAGTATTCACCCCTTGTAGAACATCCTTGGGACCAGCTGCTTCCACCTGCTCAGTCTCCCCTTTAGTTTTTATTTAAAAACTCATTTTTACCAAGGTAGACACCCAAGTACTTAAAACCACCCCTTTTCCACACTAAGCCTCCTGGAGTGTAAGTTGCCCACCTCCCCACTCCCCAACTAAAATGGCTTCACTTTTTGCCCAGTTGACCGTAGCAGAAGATGAAATCTTAAAGCCATTTCAAATATAATTTAAAACATTCACATCTTTTTGTGCAGTCATCATAATGACGAAGTTATTTGCATACGCTGAGAGGCATATACTACATTAGTGTGTGGAGTATTAAAACCAGAAAGATTACTTCACGGTTTACATAAATGAGGTTCAATTGCAATGGTATACAACATGCCTGACAGAGAACAACATTGTGTCACAACCCGGAGGAGGAAGACAGATAAACACAGAACAGGAACACAGACAAACTAGATTGAACAAAAGACGAGTTTACACTGATGATGATTTGGATAGCACAGTTAAATAAAATGACGATTAACAATAGGGAACAGGTGTGCATAGATGGGGAGGAGTAATCAAAGGCTGGGCAAACACGTGACAAGGAACATAAACAGAAGCACATGGCCAAAAGTCCGGGCTGAACCATAACACCTTGTCATATACCTCTGTACACTCTAAAAGGGGCATATAAACCACCGTTAATCTTTAGTACACTCTCAATTTCACTGTACAACACCTTGAACATGGCTATAAAACCTAAGTTGAACCAGAAGGTTTCCAGCACCGTCTACAAATATTCATGCTCAACCCGGTCAAATGCCCTTTCCCGATCTAGAAAAATCAGACCAGTCTTAAAGCCCAATAGCCTGGCAACATCCAAAATGTCACAAATTAGATACACATTGTCAAATATAGACCTATTAGGCACACAGTACGTGTGGTCCTCCTGGTAAATGAGCTGCTCTGTTACTTTTGTCAGTCTTGAGACTAATTCTTTAATAGCAGCTTACAGTTAGTGCACAGTAGTGACATTGGGTGACAGTTCCTCAGGTCATGACAGCTCTTCAACAGCTCACAGGGAGTCTACCTCTCCTCACACTGTCTCGTAGGACAACCAGCACGTCCTGCTCTATAACGGTCAAGAAAGGCTTGTACTGTAGAACTGAACAGGGAGGCCGTCTATACCTGACGCCCATGTTTTAAAGATTTAAAACAATTGAATTAAATAAATAAAAGATTGAAATTAGCATTCTCTAAAACGGCGGTGTTAAAATGCAAGTAGGTACTGTAAGAAATTACAGAAATTGCACCCAAATTCCACTCCAAGGTACACATCTAAAAAGAGCTCATTCCTAAGAAGTATCATAAGGTAATACATTTAGGACTCTAAACGTATAAATGTGATTCAATTATAAATATGGGGACGGCGGCAGGACATTAGGGATCACCACGAACAAAGGGTCTACGTGACCGCGATTACCAACTGAAGTGACCACTTGGTTGATAATACCAAGCCAAGGTCTACGTGGCCGCGATTACCATTTAAAGTGACCACTTGGGTGCTAGCAATTGTAACAATACCAAGACAAGGTGTATGTGACCATGATTAACATTTAAAGACATCAGCTAGACAACAAGGTGTAGCCCAGCCATTTGGGAGACATTCAGTTCTTACACTCAATACACATTCAAAGCGAAACTTCATTTAAATTGCCAAAAGGGAAAACTGTATATAAGGCTTGAGCAGAATTTGCTCTGGGTTCCTACCGACTCCGACGAACCCAAAGTACGCCATGTATTTTGTCACTGCTATGCTGGAATAAACTTCTTGTTCTTTATTAAGATCAACATCATAGTCTTATTTTTTACACTACGCATTTTTTTCTTACATTGGCGAGCCACCCAGCAACGGATTCCAAAAAAAAGTGGGGAAAGGCAAGATAATCAGTATTTTCTTCTTTTACGCTGTTTTTTTTTTCAAGGAACCCCTTCGTTTTAAAAACCTAGAAAAGAAATGTTTTAGTGTAGAATACAACATAGAGTATAGTTTACTGATCATAAGCAGGAGGAGTTATTATTGTTGTTAAGCCCATTCTGTACATTTCTGTTTAAGATTCTAACGGAACTGAATTAACCCGACGCAGTGTGGTGACAGAGTTGTATGTGAATTGTTGTTTCTAAAGTAACTGAAGCAAAGTGCTTAAGCTGATAAGTAACTGAAACTTCTTGTGTGTTTGTTATAATTCTGATAAGATTCTAAAGTAACTGAATCAGCCCGACGCAGTGTGGCAGTTGAATTATAGCTAAAAGTGTTTCTAAAGTAACTGAAACAGTGATAGTGTAAAGAGCCCGACGCACCGTGGCTCTGTAGAGATTAAAGCAATAACCTGAGGTTGTGTGGTGTTGTCTGACAGACTGTAACAGTGTTTTAAACTTACGTTTTAAGTCCATGTACAGCAGCAAAGGAGGAGAGCTAGCATAGCAGCAGCAGAGCTAGCTCAATCACAAACAGAACATGAGAACCAAGTGCCTCCTCCCTGAGTATCCCGAGTAGCCATCCCTCTAGGATCCATCCAACAACCCGAGAAAGGAGACTTCCAAAAGACCCAACAAGAAATCTTAACTTCCTTTTCCAACAATTTCAGGTTCTTTAATGGCAGAAAGCAAATTATAGGAAAACTATTGAGTAGTCAACCAAACACTCCTGCGAAAACCTTGGATAAGTCCAGCTATTAAATAATTGAAGAAGCAGCGGTTAGGATGCTTCTCGGGGCCTTTCCAGCTTTGGAACATTTATTTATCTATCTATCTATCTATCTATTTATTTATTTATATGTAACAAACAAACAATACAAGCAGGGCCAGGAGCCATTGATTATCAATCCAAAGGTCACTATCTTTCGCTGGACACTGCTACAGAGAGGAGAGAAATTTAATCAAGCTTTTAATTTTCATTGCTTGCTAAAATTTAACCATGTTAAGTTAAGAAGTTAAACCATTTGCCAGTAAATATTTCCTGCGTAACGTATCATAACAGCCTAGTGAGGCATGGCATAACATATAATTGCCTAGTAGGGCAAAGCACAACATACCATAGCCTAGCGAGGCATTGTATAACGTAACAACGCCTAGCAAAGCATGGCATAAGGCATCATAACGGCCTAGAGAGTCCTAGCACAACGCAACATAACGCCCAGCAATGAGTGGCATAAGGCATTACAACAGCCCAGCAAAGCACAGCCCAGCAAGGCATAACCCAGCGTTACGCAACCCGACACAGCCCAGCAAGGCATATCATAACAGCCAGCAAGGCACAGCACAATGCAAAATAATGCCTAGCAAGGCACCGCATGACGCATCACTACAGCCCAGCGAGGCACAGCACTACGCAACACAACATAGCACAGCGCAACCCAACACAGCCCAGCAAGGCACGGCACAACATATAATAGCCAAGCAAGGCACAGCATAACGTAACAAAATGCCTAGCAAAGCACGGCCTAACGCATCACAACAGCCTAGTGAGGCACAGCACAACGTAAACGCCTAGCAGGCATGGCCTAACGCATCATAACAGCCTAGCAAAGCACAGCACAACGCATCACAACAGCCTAGCCAGGTACACAGTGCAACGTAACCTAACATGGCCTAGCAAGGCATAGCATAACGCAACACAACATAGCCTAGCGAGGCACAGCACAATATACTGTACCATAACACAGCCCAGCGAAGCATAGCACAACGTATCACAACAAAGCCTATCGAGGCACAGCATAACGCATCACAACAGTCTAGCAAGGCACAACATATGGTAACGTTACCTAACACGGCCTAGCAACGCAACACAACATAGCCCAGCAAGGCACAGCACAACACACCATACAACAGCCTAGCGAGGCATAGGATAACGCATCACAACAGCCTATCGAGGCACAACATAGCGTAACGTAACCTAACACGGCCTAGCAAGGCACAGCACAACACAACAAAACAAGCCCAGCAAGGCACAGCACCAAGCACCATAACACAGCCCAGTGAGGCATAGCATAATGTATCATAACAGTCAACGAGGCCTAACATAGCGTAACATAACATAGCTTAGCAGGGCATAGTATAACGGAACCTAATATAGCCTGGTGAGGCATTGCATAACGTAACATAGCCTAGCAGGGCAAAGCATAAAGTAACCTAACATAGCCTAGCAAGGCATAGCATAACATAACAAAGCCTAGCAAGGGATAGCATAACGTAACCTAACATAGCCCAGTGAGACATAGCATAACATAACGTAACATAGCCTAGCAGGGCATAACGTAACCTAACATAGCCTAGCAGGGCATGGCATAAAGTAATCTAACATAGCCTAGCGAGGCATAACATAGCCTAGCGAGGCATAGCATAACGTAACCCAACATGTCTAGTGAGGCATAGTATAACGTATCACAAAAGCCTAGCGAGGCATAACATAGGGCAATGTAACCTAACATAGCCTAGCGAGGCATAGCATAACGTAATGTAACATAGCCTAGCGAGGCATAACTTGACATAGCTTAACAGGGCATAGCATAATGTAACCTAACATAGCCTACATTTACATTTACCAGACACCCTTATCCAGAGTGACTTACAACTGAGCATTAAGGGCCTTGCTCAGGGGCCCAGCAGTGGCAGCTTTGTGGATCGGGGGTTCGAACACATGACCTTCCGATCAGTAGCCCAACACCTTAACCACTGAGCTACCACAGACTATACAACTCGCCAGCCCGGTTGCTTCCGGCTCAACAAACGCACCATTAGACAAATAAGAGAAATGTTAGACTGCGATGAGAACTCAGAAAGAGATTCTCAGTCAGTCAGGAGTCAATACTCTGACTGTACAGTTAAATTCCCCATGGCTCCTGTTCACTTGACTACAACTATGCGTGCTAGTGAAAGAGCGGAAGAACCAGTGACCTCTACTGTGGTCAGAGGGTTTAAACCCAATGAGCTAGAAGCTGTGATTAAAAGTATTGGTAAATTTGATCCTGCCAAACAAGATCCATTAGAATTTCTAAAAGTTTTCGAGCTATATGCTGACATTTACAAATTCACAGATGGTGATGTGTGTGTGTGTGTTGTTAACTGCGTGTTTGCCTGACACTTTGTCTGGAGCATTAAATGAGAAAGTCAAAACTAGAACTGCCAATAAGTTAGACAGGAAACAAGCACTGCTTGAAGTCCTAGGTGTAATGTCAGTTGACTGGGATAAAATATCGGATGTGCACATGAGGGCAGGGGAGCACCCCATGGCATTTTCAGAACGATTATTGGAGACATTTAAAACTTTCAGTGGCAATCCTGACATCACACCGAATGATGTCAGTTTTAAATCTACTTTGATTAACAAATGTGACTCACTCACCCGTTCTGCTGTGTCGATGTTTGTAACCCATCTCTCTGATTATAATGACATCATTGCTAAAATGACACAGTTTTTCAACAACAATGCTAACTCAAAGAGGCCCCATCCTGTCTCAGCAGTAGGTGTTAAAAATCTCAATAAGAATAGAGCCAGCCAGGTTTCCTGGAAAAATGAGAACTACACTACTGCAGATAGAAAGGAAAGACTACCCCTTCGTAACCCTGATAACCCCCTGGTGTGTTATTCATGTAGCAAAGAGGGACATATTTCAAGGGAATGCAAATTTTCCCTTAAGAGATCAGGCCCCAAAACAGATTTACACCAGTTACAGGCTACAGTAAACAGACTGAGAAAGGAGCTCAAAAATCTGTGTAACTCCTTGCCTGGTGCTTTTCACCAAACTACAACAAATTTGCCAAAGTCAGAAAAACAAAATGCATTCTGGTCAGAATGTGCATCATCACAAATTTGAAAGTAATGATGGCGTTGTGGTAAAGAATTACCAAAATGAGGGCCCATGGTCTGCTCACAGGTAGAGACCATGCAGAGATTCACATCACAAAACTAAAAACCGTCAACTGAGATCATTCCACATAGGTCCATTAATATCATAAAAAAACTGATGGAAATCATAAGGGCCATGTAAATAGGCAAGTTTATGTTGTATGTGTGTGTAATGTTTGTGTGCTGTGTTTAAAAAAGGGGGGGGGGTTAAATTCATTATGTTTTCAAGTGTTTTTAAGGTAAAAAAGAAATAGATGTGGGGATGGACAAGAAATGCAGCTCTTGTGACAGCAGTGCCCAACGCTGTCCCAAAGTGCTTATCTACAATGGATCCAGGTTCCAGTCTTTTACAGCATGAACTCCAAACCCAGATGAACAGTGTAACAGGAATGTATAAGGTCTTCTTGACAACAGCGTTCCTGAGGTATCAAAGTGCTGTTGCAACCAGTTCATCACCTCCTCAGAGAACATCTTCAAGTAAACAATCTCAAGGATTGGAAAGGATTTGAAGAATTGTTTGAAAGGATTCAATTTGAATGTATTAAAGAATGGACTTTAAGGACTTTTAGGTTTATCACACAGTTACCATCAGGAGAATGGCGAGGACTGGACGCTGTGACAAAACTACATTGGTTTTATTTGCATGTTTGATGCCTTCGAAAAACAACCATTAGGTGGGGCACCCCAAACTAATTATGAGGCTTGTGAAATCTAACACATGTCCACAATAAATTTTACAAGAGTAATAGTTTCAAACAGGAAAACCTGTGTCACCACAACTCTTGATCACTTCTCTGTCTTTGTTAATGATAACCAGACACTTTGCCATATTAACGATACCTCATTTTGTATAACACCAGATACAGCTTGGTCAATAGGAAAGTATTACTTCCCATACATAAATGTCACCCAACAAACACGGTCGTTGAATCCAGAGGAACAACTAGGTTTCGTGGAAGATATCCCAGAATTTGATTTTGAGTTGCCAAAATTGGATAATATGCTAATGACATTAATGCAGAGCAAAGACAACCATATCATTAAAGCTCAACAAGGTCTTATGGGAAAAGATAATGTTTTGACTAAACAAATGCATGGTGGTGATTTGGTTATTGTCTATTCTGATTTGATTTGCGATGTAACCTTCAAAACTGCTGTTGGTGTATGCATCTTTCTCATTCTTTGTCAATGCATTATGTTATGCTGTATGTGTACCATATTGAGACGGCAGATTGCAGATAATTCAATGATCAATGTGGAACGTTCCCGTTGGCTGTGATGGTTTCTGAATGTCTCTGCTCCAAACCCAAGTAATATTTTACACAGAACCAAATTTTAAGAAGAAAACCTGTGATAAGTTTGCCTTATGGAATGGAGCTAAAACCAGTGTGCGTGAGGTGAAGTTTCGATGACTGGTAAGATTTTCTGAGGACCAAAGGGGAACGACAGGGCTTCACCTAAGGCAGGGCTTAACCGACACTAGGCACCGGCCCAAAAATGGGAGGTGTGATCTGTATTAAGAAAGTGATGTGATGCTTCAGGGCCAAAAGCATCAAAGGGGGGACTGTAAGAAATTACAGAAATTGCACCCAAATTCCACTCCAAGGTACACATCTAAAAGAGCTCATTCCTAAGAAGTATCATATTATATGGTATATGGTATTATATGGTCATAAGGTAATATGTTTAGGACTCTAAACATATAAAATGTGATTCAATTATAAATATGGGGACAGGGGCAGGACATTAGGGATCACCACGAACAAAGGGTCTACGTGACCGCGATTACCATCTGAAGTGACCACTTGGTTGATAATACCAAGCCAAGGTCTACGTGGCCGCGATTACCATTTAAAGTGACCACTTGGGTGCTAGCAATTGTAACAATACCAAGATAAGGTGTACGTGACCATGATTAACATTTAAAGACATCAGCTAGACAACAAGGTGTAGCCCAGCCATTTGGGAGACATTCAGTTCTTACACTCAATACACATTCAAAGCGAAACTTCATTTAAATTACCAAAAGGGAAAACTTTATATAAGGCTTGAGCAGAATTTGCTCTGGGTTCCTACCGACTCCGACGAACCCAAAGTACGCCATGTATTTTGTCACTGCTATGCTGGAATAAACTTCTTGTTCTTTATTAAGATCTTCAACAACTCCGGTACTCCGGTTTCCTCCACCAGTCCAAATACATGCATGGTAGGTTGATTGGCTTCTCTGGAAAATTGTCCGTAGTGTGTGATTGCGTGAGTGAATGAGAGTGTGTGTGCCCTGCGATGGGTTGGTACTCCATCCAGGGTGTATCCTGCCTTGATGCCCGATGACACCTGAGGTAGGCAAAGGCTCCCCGTGACCCGAGGTAGTTCGGATAAAGCGGTAGAAAATGAATGAATGAATAAAAGCTCCTTCCTTTCTTAAATGTTTGACATCATATAGAAACAGTTTATGGTCAGGGAAAAACTCTGCTATTGTCATATTCTTCAGCCATTTAATGTTCTTTAAAAATTATTTAATGTCCTCAATGCTGTAAACAACATTTAAATATTGCTCCTGTGAGTCAAAGTTTAACACGGAGTGCGACACATAGTCATCAATGTCGGATTCTCTTTGCTCTGCCTTTGTATCTATTTTTTGCCTGTTTCTTTCCTTGTCCTTTGTCTTGCTTTTTCCTTTTCGTTGGTACATTGTTACAGTGGCCAGTGTTTCCAGGCAGTTTCTCTGTACTTCTGTGCCTGCCTCTGCCAGTGCAGGCAGCTTCAGCACTGCGCCAGAAGCAAATGGCCTTTTCTCAGTTAAGCACAGCCTTGCTGCCTCTCAGGACAGGCCCGAACAAGATGTCCAGTTTTATCACATTTACAACATTTCATATCAGCATCAGAAGAAACAAATATACTGTAATCAAACCCATCGATTAACATTCATAGCTTTCAATCTACACACATACAAATTGCCAGTGAAACTTTACCTGTTTGTGCACTAGTTGTTGTCATAGCTGTATAAAAGAGAGAATATAATCATTAATAATACATCATCAAGAACACATTTTGTTCCACACACATCCACACTGCCTGTGAAACTTTACCTGGTTGTGTTCTAGTTGTCATATCTGTATGATGTCATTTTGATGAAGAGTCAAAGAGAGAGAAAGGATGATTTAATCAAATGAATGATTCACTTCCATGTTGCTCCACATTTTATAATAATCTACATGTATAATCTTAAATATGTAATTTGTGGCTATAATTTTCAAATACTTATACTGTTTAAACACACTGTGAGGAGAGAGAGAGAGAGAGAGAGAGAGAGAGAGAGAGAGAGAGAGAGAGAGAGAGAGAGATGGGGGAGGGGGACTGTAAAAAAAATGTTGCAGTTCCTAGAATTTGTACTTGATATTTTTGTTCAATCCTTGAATTAAAGCTGAATGTCTGCACTTCAAATTTAGTCTTTGATTGTTTCCATTTTATTTTGGTGTCATACAGAGCCAAAATTATGAAAATTGTGCCCATGTCCAGATCTATATAAACCTAACTGTATAATTGGTAGATGTAATGTTTACACATTTATACTGTATATTTACCTGGTGGTGTGCTTGTTGTCATATCTGTATAAGAAAGAATTATATCTTCAATGAGATTATTCATCTGTACACTATCAATAATCACTGTACTTTTTAAAATATAACAGTTTTTAACATTCACACATTTCAGTCTACACACATACACACTGTCAGTGAAACTTTACCTGGTGTTGTTGATGTCGCTTGATAGAAAAAAGAAGGTTTTAAACCAATGAACGATTCAGTCCTATGTTACTTCATATTTTAAAATAATCTATATTTAAAAGTATCAAATCTTAAATATATAATTTGTAGATATAATGTTCAAATATTTATACTGTATAAACACTGTCAGTGAAACTTTACCTGGTGGTGCTATAGTTGTTGTCATAGCTGTACAACAGAGAGAATTTTGTTGTCAATAAGATGAATTATTCATCTGTACATTATCAAGAACACATTTCGTTCTGCCACATAAACACGGTCTGTGAAACTTTACCTGGTTGTGTTCTAGTTGTCGTATCTGTATGAGAGAGAGAGTGAGTGAGAGAGAGAGAGAGAGACTTTCATTTTTACAATACTTTATTGTAAAAAATATTTTGTCACACGTAATGAAAATCAGAGTGACTAAATAAATAAATACATATTAAAATCATTTCAATAAATTAGGGTAAATATAAATGATGAATAATTTATCTCTAATGCAAAGCTGAGTTCTTCTTCTGTAACAGTGCACAGAGCATTCTCACAGCACCACACTTCTTTAAGCATGTTCACATCGTTCATATTTTTGTAAAGTTTATTTTTAGTTTCTCTCTGTGAACAGAATGGACAATCATATGCAACTTCAGGGTTTATAATTTGGATAATACCACGTAAAATCCTCCATTGGAGGTCGGCAGATTTTTTGGTTAACGGTGGATTGTACAGTGATCTAGACTCTGGTTTAATATCATCATTAAAACCAAGTACACTTCTCCATGGGGTGTCTACCCTCCCACTAGTCCAACAAAGACTCTGTAGTGCAGCTTCTGTGACACTGCCCCAAAGTCTATCTTTTGAGAGCAGCTTACGGGTCATTGCACAGTAGTGGAAATGGGCGCCAGTTTCTCAGGTCGGTCAGGTCTTCCTTTTTTGGCAGTAGTGTCAGGACAGCCCTCCTACAGCTTAGGGAGTGTTATCAATGGCATGGGCCCACATGTACTGTATTTTGTTGAAGGTTCGCTGGCGTTTACGGGATGCTGCATGAGGTTCTGAGTGTTTCCAAGCTAAAATATCTGCTGTAGAGTTAAAATCACCAGCCACAATTAAAACGTCAGTAGTGTTGCAGCTAGCAATCACATTGCTAAGCTTATCTAAAAAAAAAAAAAAATCCTCCACTGCATTGGTGGGAGCATACACACAGATAAAATCTAAAACCTAATTCTCATAAAATATTTTACAGTACTTTTAAAAGATTCCCATTTAAAAATGCTTCAACTGAATAAGAAGGAATAAAATTGCAAGTAAATAGCAAGGCAGCCCCACCACTGAGTGTTGTGACTTAAAATCACCAACCCATCCCCACTCCTTCACCCATTGCTGAGATCACTGTGGGTTTCCTGAAGCATGACAACATCTATATGCTTCTGATTGAACAGTTCATATAGCTTAAATCTCTTGTTATGCTCCATTAATATTCAGACTCGCAACATAGATTCCAGTCATTAAAAAAAGTAAAATTGATAAAAACAAAACAAAGGGTAAAATACCCTGTCCAGTATAAAAAGAACACCACATATACTACTAGTCATCATCAGAGTTTTCGCTATTCACTTCTTCAAACAAACAATTTCCACATCAATAAAAGCTTCTTCCTTTCTAAAATGTTTGACATCATGTAGAAACTATTTATGGTCATGGGAAAACTCTTCTATTGACATATTCTTCAGCCATTTAGTGTTCTTTAAGAAATCTTTAATATCCTCAGTGCTGAACATTTAAATGTTCTTCCTGTGAATCATCACTATTTTTCACTATTACTTTGCTCTGCCTTTGTATCTATTTTTGCCTGATTCTTTCCTAGACCTTTATCTTGCTTTTTCCTTTTCGTTGGTGTTTCCAGTCGGTTTCTCTGCACCTTTGTACCTGCCCCTGCCAGTGCAGGCAGCTTCAGCACTGCGCCAGAAGCAAATGGCCTTTTCTCAGTTGAGCACAGCCTTTCTTGGTCTGGTTGAGGCAGACACAGCTTCTCCAGATCCGGTTCAGCAATGCATGGCTTCACCGTGACCGGTTCAGCTGAGAAGTGCTTTTCTGGTGTTGCTAAGGCTCTAGTGGGCTTCTGGGCTGCTGGCTGGGCTTGGGGCTCAATCTCTATCGCTCCTTGTACAGCAGCAGCTCTGGCCCTCAGTAGCCTAACTGTAGCCACTGGGGAAACGACCCCGGCAGACTCAGCTGCATCCTGCCCCGGTCGCTCCGAATCACCGGGGACACTCTTCCTCTCAGGACAGGCCCAAACATGATGCCCAGTTTTATCACATTTAAAACATTTCATATCAGTGTAGCCCTCTCACCGATTAACTGGCTCTGATCTGTCTAGGGAAATGATTTTATACGTGAGAGGCACATCTAAATTTACCGAAGGTGTGATGTGTACTACCAAAGTAACTCAAACTGCTGTGTTTAACATCGGGCTTCAGACTTCAGTGTTTCTTTAATTTTTTTATTTCTCTTCTATCACTCAGAAAATATTAACCACCTAATAGTAAATAGTAACAGTAAATAATAATAATAAATCACTTAATAGTAAATTACAATAGCATCACTCTCAAAAAAGTTACATAACAGGCCTTTCACCAACCTCTTTGCTTAAAGAAGCAAATCACAGGGGATTGTAACGTAGAAACAATAAACAAACATTTATTCTCTGAAACAAGTGTAAATAAAACAACCCAAAACCCCACAAATGTAATGTTACCCAGCTGGGATTTAAATGTCTCGTTGGTGCACTTAGTTGGAGCTCAGGTGAACACTTTATACTGTAGTACTCACGTAATCCAATGGAACATGGAAGCTCAAAAGAGAAGCGCCCACCATCCAACGATGAAAACGAAGCCAAGATGCAGTAGAAGTCTCCACGTGGCCTGCGGTATCTCCTGTCGAATTTCGTATCCTTAGTTTCTCCGGTGCTCAAACACTGTACACGACCATTCGCGTTGCAAACCGTTAAGCAGTCAGATGAAAAGCACTTGATATCCTTTTTGTCTGTCGCGGGAACACACGCACGCACGCACGCGGAGCCACTCTCACCATGCGCTCCTCACAGAGTTCATTTCCGGTTTATTTTTGTTCAGCAGTCTATTATCTGCTAGATGTCCTTTTATGTCGTCTGCAAACTCAGTTGTTAGGTTTTTGTCAAATGCCACAGTATTTTTTTCCCGAACCGCCGATGTGCACACGTTTGTCGGCCACCTCGTGTCCTCCGACCAACTCACTCACTTCCTCCTTTTTTTTTCCTTTTCCGCTCCTCCCCCTGACCTCCAGAGGTCAGCGAGAAACCCACCTCATTGGTCAATACAAAACCCTTTTTTTTTTTATAACAGTATTTCCCTTACTTATTTCTTTTCTGTTTGAAAGTAATAATTAACGATTTACTGCAAAATAAAACACAAACTAAATAATTATTAGGCCCTTATTTTAGCAGGGCTCTACACTCTCCCCCCACCACAATTCGTTATGTCCCCATAACGAGGTCAAGGAACAGTGAAACAAACTGATACAGGTCACATTACTAACATAACACACTGTGACATTAGTATACTTTCAAGTTGACATTTTCAAAAAAAAATAAAACCCATGCACAAAATATGCACAAAATAAGTGTAGTCACTAGAGAACTATGTTCACCGGTAATGACTTGACCACATTTAAGAAAATACTGTTTCATCAAGGCATATTCATCCACAAAAATACAGTAGAACAGTATCTAACAGAACTTGAAGCTTTTACTTTAGCAATGTTAGGCTCAAACTTTGGCTCCCCAAGAGTATCATAAGTAAAACGCTTAGGAACTATTCTTATCCTCTCTGACCTTCTATTCTCTTCATTTACTTCAATAGAAACCCCTGGGTTTGTTATACTTACTTGCTCACCTGAGAGCTCTTGTACATCATCAATACCGTCATCATTACTGGTATCTGAAACTTTATCTGCATTCTGCAAATCCTCACTAGGTTTCTCAGGTAATGGATCAGACTCTATAGATGCATCAGCAATTTCAACCATCTCATCAGACAGCTCAACACTTTCATGCACATTAACATCTTTCTGACAAAGTTCTTTCTCAGGGACCAGAGAAGGTTCTTCAGGCATATGAACCGGAGTTTCGTAGACATAGTCATCACTATCTGAATCAGACCTCTGAAAATCTCTGCTCTGCTCTTCCTGTCTCTTAAGAGCACTACCAGCCTCAGGTCTCAAGTTCTTACGTTGCTCAGTTTGCCTTCTTTTTCTCAAAGTCCTTCTTTTGGGCTCCAGAACAACATCAGCAGTATGCTGCTGTCTCAGCTTTTGACCGATAGGAAGAAGATGATTTCGATGGAGAATCTTAACCGCCCCATCACCAACTTCAGGCTTCAACCGAAACACGGGTAGGTTTGGCATCTGACTTTGGACAATGTATGGCACAGAACCCCATCTATCTGCCAGTTTATGCTTTCCTTGCAGACCCAAATTCCTAATTAGAACTCGATCACCTGAAGTGAGATGTGAGTAATGAATTCTTTGGTCATACCTCCTCTTATTCCCATCATTCTTTTTTTCAGCAGTGGCCTCAGCCAATTGAAAGGCAGCTTGTAATTCTCTCTGCATGTTCTTTACATACCGCTGGTAAGACTTAATGGAGCTACCATCACTCGATACACCAAAATTTAGATCAACAGGCAATCTGGCTTCTCGTCCGAACATTAGGAAGTATGGAGAGAAACCTGTGGCTTCATTCTGGCTACAGTTATAAACATGCACAAGATGTGCAATGTGTCGGCTCCAATGTTGTTTTTGTTTTATGTCTAAGGTCCCCAACATGTCCAGCAGCGTCCGATTAAACCGCTCTGGTTGTGGGTCCCCCTGCGGATGATATGGAGTCGTTCTGGACTTCTCCACCCCCAACATATCTAACAACTCATGGATGAGCCTACTCTCAAAATCTCTCCCTTGATCGGAGTGCATGCGTCTTGGCAGACCATAGTGAATGAAGTACTTTTCCCACAGTACCTTAGCCACAGTGGACGCCTTCTGGTTCTTGGTAGGAAAAGCCTGTGCATATCTGGTGTAATGATCGGTTATGACGAGAACATTACAGGTGTTACTGGAGTCGGGCTCAAGAGACAGAAAATCCATACATACCAAGTCCATTGGGCCACTGCTAGTCATGTGTGATAATGGCGCAACTGTTTTAGGCAGTGTCTTTCTCTGGACACACCGAGCACATGTCTGACAATACTGCTCCACGTCAGCCTTCATACGAGGCCAATAAAACCTCTCTCTAATGAACCCATAGGTTTTATCAAACCCTAAGTGCCCAGAGTCATCGTGCAATGACTTAAGAACGGTCACTCGAAATTTCTGCGGCAGAAGCAACTGTTTTCGTCTGGGTTTATTTGGAACCTGTGTGCAACGAAACATCACCCCATCCTCCATCTCTAACCTTTCCCACTCTCTCATGACAAGGGGAATGTCCTTATGGATGCTCTTATTTACCCTGCCTGAATCTCTCTCCTCAAATGCCCTCCACACTTCACCAAAACAGGGATCATCCTGCTGAGAGCATGACAGATCAGAAGAACTCATCTTAGGAGTAAAAGCAAGGTCTACGGTAGCTAGATTACAGTAAGCTACAGGGACGGATTTTGGAGACCCACCCAAAGTAGTAACAGCCCGGCTACAGTTCCCGAAATTTCCAGAATTTCCAAACACTTGAAGGTTGCACAAAGCTTTTACACCAGAGGATGAGATGTTTGCCCATTTATCCTCCTCTTCCACTCTTGGGTGAGGACGACGAGACAACGCATCAGCATCTATGTTTTGGTTACCAGGCCTATATTTCAAACTGAAATCATAGGACGACAAAGCTGCTAACCACCTATGCCCTGCAGCGTCTAGTTTGGCAGTGGTCAACACATATGTTAATGGATTATTATCAGTCTGTACCTCAAACTTTGCCCCATAGAGATAGTCATGTAGTTTGTCAACAACAGCCCATTTTAGAGACAAAAATTCAAGTTTGTGCACCGGATAGTTCTTTTCTGATGGTGTAAGGCTTCTGCTGATAAACGCTACAGGACGCAGTCCCTGACCCTGATCTTGATACAGCACCCCTCCTAAACCTTCACAACATGCGTCTACATGTAGCACATATGGTAGCTTGTGGTCTGCGAATGCCAGCACAGGAGCTTGTGTAAGCCTTTCCTTCAACTCCCTGAATGCAGCTTCACAACCTTCATTCCACCTATTACCAAAGGGATCTGATGCTTTGTAAAATACCTTGTTAGGATTTTCTGTTCTACCCCCTTTTAGGTTTTTGCTTGGTAAACAACCCTGCAGCAGCTGGTTCAAAGGGTGAGATACCTTAGAATAGTCCTTTACAAATCTTCTGTAGTAACCACTGAACCCTAAGAAAGAGCGAAGCTCAGAAACATTCTGTGGTCTAGGCCAAGACTTTACTGCCTCTATCTTAGAGGGATCAGTTGACACACCTTCCTGAGAGACAATGTGACCAACATAAGTAACAGAAGGCTGACAAAAGATACACTTATCTACTGACAATTTGAGTCCTTCACTTTGCAAACGGTCAAGCACTTTGAGAAGCCGTTGCTCATGCTCCTCCAGTGTCTTTCCAAAAATGATGATGTCGTCCAAATATACCAACACTTCCAACAGGTTCATATCACCAACCGTCTTTTCCATGACCCTTTGAAAAGTCGCTGGAGCCCCGGAAATGCCCTGAGGCATCCTCTCAAATTGGTAGAACCCCACTGGACAAATAAAAGCTGTCTTTTCTTTGTCAGATTCACACAGTGGAATCTGATAATACCCACTTCTGAGATCTAATACACTGAACCACTGACTTCCATTCAGACAGGCCAGAGCATCTTCAATTCTGGGGACTGTGTATTGATCTGGGATGGTGCGACGATTCAGGGTTCTGTAATCCACGCACATCCTTATCTGCCCGTTCTTTTTCCTAACTACCACAATTGGCGAGGCGTAAGGACTGCGGGACTCAGAGATAATACCAGCATCCTTTAACTTCTCCAAGTGTTGTCTGACATCCTCAATGTCAGCTGGAGCGAGACGTCTTGACCTTTCACGAAAAGGTCTATCATCGTTAACCCTAATGTTGTGTTGGGTGCTTTTCGAACAACCTACATCAAACTCACTACAAGAGAAAACATCTTTCCTTTTTAGCATCTCCTTAGTCAGCTTTCTTTTCCACTCCTCAGGTACCGGGGAATCACCAAATTCAAAGGAGTCCAAAGTCAACCCTGTTTCAGTGCTACTTCCTTTAGATGAAGAAACAGAACGAACCACATCAACCGGAAACACATTAGCAATGCGCATACCTCGTTTCAAAGTGACAGGGCGAACGGAGACGTTTCTGACTGTGACCCCAATTCTTTTGGAGTGTGCAGCCGTAGCAGGTTGCACTTCTGGCCTTACCAATAGCTCTTCTGGAAACCAGAACTCTTCGGGCTGATCTACCAAGACTGTTTTAGAAGCCAGTTCTCCTGGGTATCGTAAGATTCCCCTAATTCGCCTACTTTCCCCTGGGCAGATTTTCACAGGCTTAAACCCAGGGAACCACACAGTACCGTGACTGTCGTCAACTTTAACATCAGCACTGGCAATGACCCGTTCATATGCATCTTTAACTTCCGGATGTACTGTCAAGGTATGAAGAAAATCGTTCCCCATTTTCTCTTTACATGCCTCAACAAGTCTTTTCACCACACATGTGTTTGTTCCCACCAAAATATTAACTTCACCTCTCACAGCAGGATCAGGACAAACCAACACGAGCGCATCAATGGTTTCAACCACTCCAGCTACAGACCCTGGAAATTCAAGCCTCAGCGACACACAGCCATCATATGGATACTGCTGGGAACTCAAACCCCATATTTCCAAATTCTCAATCGGTGTTAAGGGCAAATGCTTAAGATACTTGTTATAAAAGGATCTGTATAGAAGAGTGACTTGTGAACCACTGTCAAGCAAGGCTCTGGCATAAACTCCTTCTATCTGAATGGGAAGGATCGAGCTAGGACCGACTAGCCCTGCTGGGAGAACAGCCTTTCCTATTTTTACTTGTTTGCACTTGTTGGAACGTGTCTTACCCGGAGCATCAGCCCGTTCCTCTACCGAGCCCCGGGGAAGTTTCCCGACTGCCGTTTGAGTTTTATGAGGCGTTCATTCACTTTTCTTAAATTTTCCTCATTCACACAATCCCGCTTTAGGTGCCCGTCTTCACCACACCTATAGCAGAAATAGCTTATGCTACCCCTGGCTCTGTTTGTTGATCGTCTCTCACCAGTTGCTAAGCTATGACTTTCAGAAGACCCATGAGTTACAGTTTCAGTTGCTGCAGTCAATAGACGAGACATCTCACTCTTCAACCCCCTAACTTCCTTCTTTAGTCTCTCAACCTCAGACTCAGTATAATTGGTTTTAACAGAGGTCTCACTCTTGACAGAGGACGCGGCAGACAAAGCAACATTGGCCTGAACTGAGGTGCTGCTGTGCATCATATTCTCTTCCTCTCTGACCTCTTTCAAAAGATCAGTGAAAGAAAGTGGGTCACATAGCTTGTGTGTCATCCTGAACCGTAAAGCTACCATGTCAGTTGGAAGTGCTCCTCTGATTATCTGCTGCATACGAAGCTGATTCATTTCAGAGAGATCAATGCCTCTTTTGCGTAACACACTGTGCAGCAATTTATCCAACCTCAATATGTATGCTGAGAGTTTTTCGCCCTCGTTCTGAAAAGTACTCCTAAACCTCACCATCAGATCTGCAGCACTTTCTGTGGTACCAAATACTGTCTCTAATGCACTGAGATAATCGCCAGAGGAAGCTGTTGGATTTGCAACCTTTTCAAACCTCACTATATCGGCTGCAGGACCCCTAAGACACTCAACAAGTCTTTGTTTCTTAAGGTTGTCAGAACACTGCCACTCTTCAAGAATGTGAGTGGTCTGTTCAGCCCATGCTTCATACTCATCCTCACCACTGGGTGTAGGTGTCACCCCAGAGAACGTACGCAGTTTCCTATAGCTTGGACCCTCAGCAGGTGTAGCCACATTACACTTCTGAACCAAGGAGTTAATGGCACCAACAAGCTCAGTGCTCAGGCTAAGTGAAGGAGAAACCATAGTCTGAACATCAGCTAAAGATTTACCCTCTTTCTCTAGGAATGAGAACAGTTTAGAATGAAACTCATCCCCCCTATTTTGTTCAGGTGTTTGATTTGTGACATTAACGATCTGGGTATACCAGGTACCTACATCAGATCCTCCAATTTCAGCAGGAATAGGTATCTCAGAAACTTTCCTAGCAGTTTCAATTAAAACAAAATGTTGCTGCTCACCCGGATCAGGACGACGACCACGCACTTTGCATCTACCCATACCTTGAACTTTATCAAGCACATTGTACACCATCATATCTTCACAATCCGAAGGTACGTTGCTCAAAATAAGTGCGTTCTCAAGCTGAACATCTGTTTCTCTACACCATGCAATGACCTTATTTACCTCCATGTTGCTCATCTGTGCCGTGAGATAATATTTAGATGAATAATAACTGCTCAGCCTTAAATGTCTTAACCACTTAAATCAACAAAAGAAGATTCCATGCATCAAACAACCCGTGACTTTTCAGGATTTGCCATCAAAATAATATACCAAGATAGAAGAGAAATAAATAAAAAAACAGTGATCTGGATCCCGGACGAGCCCCCACGAATGTAGCCCTCTCACCGATTAACTGGCTCTGATCTGTCTAGGGAAATGATTTTATACGTGAGAGGCACATCTAAATTTACCGAAGGTGTGATGTGTACTACCAAAGTAACTCAAACTGCTGTGTTTAACATCGGGCTTCAGACTTCAGTGTTTCTTTAATTTTTTTATTTCTCTTCTATCACTCAGAAAATATTAACCACCTAATAGTAAATAGTAACAGTAAATAATAATAATAAATCACTTAATAGTAAATTACAATAGCATCACTCTCAAAAAAGTTACATAACAGGCCTTTCACCAACCTCTTTGCTTAAAGAAGCAAATCACAGGGGATTGTAACGTAGAAACAATAAACAAACATTTATTCTCTGAAACAAGTGTAAATAAAACAACCCAAAACCCCACAAATGTAATGTTACCCAGCTGGGATTTAAATGTCTCGTTGGTGCACTTAGTTGGAGCTCAGGTGAACACTTTATACTGTAGTACTCACGTAATCCAATGCAACATGGAAGCTCAAAAGAGAAGCGCCCACCATCCAACGATGAAAACGAAGCCAAGATGCAGTAGAAGTCTCCACGTGGCCTGCGGTATCTCCTGTCGAATTTCGTATCCTTAGTTTCTCCGGTGCTCAAACACTGTACACGACCATTCGCGTTGCAAACCGTTAAGCAGTCAGATGAAAAGCACTTGATATCCTTTTTGTCTGTCGCGGGAACACACGCACGCACGCACGCGGAGCCACTCTCACCATGCGCTCCTCACAGAGTTCATTTCCGGTTTATTTTTGTTCAGCAGTCTATTATCTGCTAGATGTCCTTTTATGTCGTCTGCAAACTCAGTTGTTAGGTTTTTGTCAAATGCCACAGTATTTTTTTCCCGAACCGCCGATGTGCACACGTTTGTCGGCCACCTCGTGTCCTCCGACCAACTCACTCACTTCCTCCTCTTTTTTTCCTTTTCCGCTCCTCCCCCTGACCTCCAGAGGTCAGCGAGAAACCCACCTCATTGGTCAATACAAAACCCTTTTTTTTTTATAACAGTATTTCCCTTACTTATTTCTTTTCTGTTTGAAAGTAATAATTAACGATTTACTGCAAAATAAAACACAAACTAAATAATTATTAGGCCCTTATTTTAGCAGGGCTCTACATCAGCATCAGAAGAAACAAAGATACTGTAATTAACCCCATTGATTTTTAATTAAATATTTAACATTTAATACTTCAACACCTTCTTTAAGAATCATAAAAAACACTCTTCTAAAGATACCAAGTGTTTGACCAATAGACACAACCAAGGGGATTTTCTTAATGGGGAGTCCATTTGCCCTTACAGAGTCAATTCCTTACCAAGTATTTCATCTGTTATAAAAGGAGGGACATTAGACAGAATCGTTTTTTTTGCTGGGGAACTGAGTGAAGTAACTTATTAAGTTTGTTATTAATCGCTATGCCTTCTGAGTCAGCTTTCAAACTTTTTCAATGTCATTGAAAAAAAAAACAATGATTGCACTGTTGGGGGCACGGTGGCTTAGTGGGTAGCACGTTCGCCTCACACCTCCAGGGTCGGGGTTCGATTCCCGCCTCCGCCTTGTGTGTGCGGAGTTTGCATGTTCTCCCCGTGCATTGGGGGTTTCCTCCGGGTACTCCGGTTTCCTCCCCCAGTCCAAAGACATGCATGGTAGGTTAATTGGCATCTCTGTTGTCCGTAGTGTGTGAATGAACCTAACGCCTGAGATAGGCACAGGCTCCCCGTGACCCGAGAAGTTCGGATAAAGCAGTAGAAAATGAATGAATGAATGAATGATTGCACTGTTCATCCGGGAGGCAGACAATATTCTTGTGCCCCACTACATTACTGACCACTAACACACACTCCGCTACACCCGCACACACACAATTATTATATATTCAAGATATTTTAACGAAACAGTTGCCCCAATTGCGGAAAAAATTGGCAAGACTCCAACCGCTCTCACACCGCACATGCGCAGAGAGAGGATGAATTAAATGTACAATACACATTACAGCTTTTGTTAATTTACAGAAAAGAAGAGGAAAATAATTACCTGTTAGTTTAAAAGCCCAGCGACCAGTGATATTGACATTACTAGATGAAGACAATTCAGAGGAATCATTTAGTGCAAATGTGAAATTCTTGTCCAAAATGTGAAACTGGGCCTAGAAAGAAGAATATTTTGATTAAATACATTTAACAACACCTCATGATAAATCTGATAGACGTTTACTTTTTAACAGTTTTGTCCCTTTACAGAAAACTGAAAATGAACTTTACAAAATATATATGTGGTTTTAAACATTTTTTACACACTGTTCTCACAATGTGTCATATATGTGACATTTACATCTGACTAGTTGATTTTTCACACGAGATGTTTGAACATGATTCTCTTTTATTTCAAACGTGATTTGTTTAATATTTACATCTGTGTAAATATGTGTTTTAAATTGTAGTTAAATAATTTTATAAAAATAATCTATAAAAAATATGTGATCATGATGCTCTTACATTCCAGAGTACAGTACGGGGAATAGAAGGAATGTTCCTATAGTTCATCAGCACAAAAGCAATCTGTCCTTCATCCCAGGCCAAGACAACCTGATATGATGCAAGCTGACACACACAAAAAAAATGTATTAATATCTTGTGCTGAAAAGTCCAAGAAATGTATTTGTCTTGTGATGTATTGTAATGAGCCCAAGAACTCGAATTGACTCTTACTCCTAAGTTGGGATACAGCAGTACATTTCTCCAAGTGAAGACAGCGACACAGGAAGCAGAAAAGTAAACATTAGGAAACATCCTGTTAATTTCTTGGTTAGCTTGATGTACAAGAGGTCCACTTGTGACCTGCTCATACGCAAAAGTTCCTCTGTTGTTAGGATCCATAGAAGCCACCAATGGAGCAATAAAATCGAAATTATATGTGCCATTTTTGAATAATATACCTCCAGTTAGAGCCTGAAATGGGAAAGATGTCACATATTTATTTATTAGTATTAATAAAGTCATAGAATGCAGATAAAATATGAGAAAAGTTTGCTATTCTATATAAAAGTAGAAAACAAGAAATTAAAACCAAATATCCTACAAGAAAAAGATTTGAAAGTTTTACGTGAAAAAAAAAATTGTGGAAAAAACACGTGAACATAATCATGTAAAATAATCGTGTTACAGTAAAGGAATCATGCAAAAATAAATTATTTTTCAAAATAAATGAATTGAATCTTATATTTATAATTGCATTTTTGTACTTACTGTAATATTAGGGAAAGTTATTCCAGTGTACACAAATGGTGGCTGCAGCTGAATTGATCGTGTCCCAGTACTGAAACTATAATCAATGCCCATCACGGTCACATTCGGTCCATGTTGAAAAAAAGGTGATTCTGGAACAAACCAGTACAAAACATTTCAAATAATAAGCTTTTGAATTTGCACAAACCTGGGTAAAACTGAAAGTTTGTCTTTTAGGGCCTGCATAAGTACTTTGAAAGTACAAAAACATTCTTACTGTGTATTAACATTTATCTAGTTCCACTGTTGTTATTGTAACTGTTCACATTTTAAAAAGAAACTACAACCTAAAGCTGACTATTTGTTTGTTTATTTACATTTTACATGTAGCATGAGCATAACATGACTGGCTAAATGAATGTATCTCTGGATATTTTTAAAAATGGATGTAACATTCACACAATTATGTATAAACACACGAGTGAAACTTTACCTAGTGGTGCTTTTGTTGTAGTATTTGTATGGGGGAGAAAGAGAGCTGGATTTTTTTTTATTGTTATTTTTAAGGACATTGTTTAAACATTACTCAGAATTGTTACTCTTATTAAATAATGTTTAAAAGCAAATATTCACCAATCACCTAACATAGCACTTTATTCTGACACCATACGTGATCAAAACGTACATGATAGTAATGATAACTGATCAATAATCTGGATTTTAGCTAAGAAGACATTATCGGTGACCATGCTGTGTGTGACTTCATTATTTTTTATAGCTCTTTGTGTAATACAGCATCTCATCTTGGTATTGACCATTTAAGGTTAATATTAGCATCTGTAATTTAACAAAGATGTTGGATAAATTTGATTTGCAGAACTCATTACAGCTTTTGTTAACTTGGAGACGAAATAAAAATTAAAAGACAGTGACAAGTGATAGACATTACAGACGAAGACAGTTCAGTGGAATAGATTAGTATAAAGGTGAAAGCCTTGTCCACAATATAAAACTGGGCCTAGAAAGAAGACGATTTTGATTAAATTTTAATACCTGGTGGTGCACTTGTTGTCATATCTGTATAATAGAGAGAATTTGATCTTCAGTAAGATGAAATATTCATCTGTCCACTATCAAGAATCACTGGATTTTTTAGAACATGTGAATTATGGAATTAACATTCATACATTTTGATCTACACACATACAAACTGTCAGTGAAACCTTACCTGCTTGTGCTATAGTTGTAGTATCTGTATGGGGGGGGGGATAGAATGGTTACGAAATCATGTTTTTTTGTTATTAACATTCATTTCACTTTATTTTCTTTTAAATGTTTACCTTGTAGTTCTGTTGTTGCTTCAGTATGACAGAGAGAGAGACAGAGAAAGAGAAAAAGAGAGATTCAATTTTCAGTCCATTGTCAAGGTCTACAGAGGTATCAAGTAACGAAGTACAAATACTTTGTTACCTTACTTAAGTAGAAATTTTGTTTATCTATACTTTAATAGAGTAATTTCTTTAGCAGACTTTTTACTTCTACTCCTTACATTTTCACGCAATTATCTGTACTTTCTACTAATTCCGGCTTGTCATCATTAAAAAAAACAACTATCAAGATAAATCGCGCCATCCTGATAGAGTGAATGTGATTGTGGTTGGATGAAAAGTATAAACATGTACTATTCAGTCACCCTAAATGATCCATCGCACCTGCACATGACACAAATTACGTCACACTTCAGTTACCCCAATGCTGGACATAGCAGACGTATAGCCAAGTACGAAGATATCCGTGGCAGAGGCTCAAAACTCAAAACAAATGTCTCAACAACCCAGCACCAGCACTAGCGAGGAAGTTGGTAGCCAGGAAGACCAACCAACCCCAACCCTTATACATCCCTGGCCAGACCTGGAAGAATTGTTTTAAATGGTTGGATGGAAAAAAAATTAATTGCGCATGCACTGTAAGCTATGTGCACCCAAATACCATGAGCTAATGACTTTCAAAAACTTGCCGTCTAATTTGAAAAAGCATATTGAGGTAAGCTGAAATTTTGTTATCAATCAATTAACAAATTTGAAATTGACTTTAGCCAAATGTTATGAGCTTAAATTATTGCTACTGTATATTTGTTAGTTAATTGTGCAAAGATATAGTTTTTGTTATTATCAGTCGATTATTGAAAATATTGTAGCGACCTAGTAACATACTAATAATGATAAATTTGCAATGTTTGCTGTGGCAAACTTGGGTACATGCCGATGATTTGCTTGCTACCAGTAGGATATGATTCAACATTGCAAACTAGTTTGGTGGCTCAGTGTGAGATTTGAAATTCAACTTTAACCAAATGTTATCTGAGCTTATATTATTACGATATGCATTATTTGTAAGTTAATGTTATCAAGACATGCAAGATGATATGTAATAGAGAAACCCTCTTTTCGCTTTACAGGTATATAAATCTGAGTGTCATCTGAACAGCAATGGAAAGAGATACCGGGGTGTCTAAAGATGGATCTCAGGGGAAGCAAATAAATTGAAGAGTGTAATGGCCCCAGAACCAAGCCCTGGGGAACCCCATAGGACAAAGGAGCAGTGGAGTTTTTTTTGGTTTTTTTGATAAATAGGACCTAAACCACTCTAAAACTGGGCCACAAATACCCACAAGTTGATCTAGGTGAGATATTAGAATTTGGTGAATTTGGTGAATTTTGTTTTGCACTGTACAGTAAAATACCAGTTAAAAACTGTACCTGCTGGAGTATAAGTGAATTGTCCTCTTGCCAGCCCACCTAATATTAGAGAGAGAGGTCAATATAAAGTAATCAATAAAAAAAAAAAGAGTTTGTAAAAAAAGCAAAAAAAAAAAAAATTACATTTTTTTCATACAAAACAACCCCTTTTTACAAATTTTTTTCTCAGTGGCCTGGAGGTCGTTATGGCCTGCCTGTTGTGCAGCTCAGCTTGACATGTGACAGGCTGATGAATGAACAACGGACCTTTTTAAAACTAAGATACATGCAATTGCAGTGCGGAAATGCCATATAAACCAACGTAAGCAACATACTGCCTCTTTGACTATATCTGACATTTGTTTAAAAAATATTTTAAAAATTTAGTGCAGAGAGGGAGCAGATAAAAAAATATGAACTGGCCACAGACAAAGCAAGATGCTGCAAAATCAAAGAAATTATCACCAGTAAGCAAGCAGGTTGGTCAAAATTTGTTTTTGGATAGGTCAGGGATTGGATGTCTTCACAGAGCAGAATCTGACCCACATGCTGGGATAACGTAAAAGGGGGTTTATTAAAAGGAATAAAAAACTATATAAACAAGGCAACTAAAATAACAGAACGCAAAACAGAAACCAGGAAACATGACAACAAACCAAAACAAAAGGACTCAGCAAACACCACAAACAAGACAACCGGGATAAATAGGGAAAACAATCCGTGAGATACAAGGAACAGGTGTAAAGAGGTTGGAAAGGATTAAGGATTAATAGTCGGGCAAAAAAACGTGAGGACAAAACAAAAACAAAGACACATAACACAAGACAAAGTCTGTGTTCAGGAAGAGAATACTCAAAGCAATCCAGGACAGGATTTGTTATTTTGATTTTTAAATTGTTGTGTTGTGTTTTCTTATGTTATTTTGCACATCTCAGCCACTGTTACACCCCGTCTAGGGGTGAAGGTGCAACATGGAAGGGAACGAGAAAACAGAGGTAACAAAGAACAATATTTTAATGAAAAGAACAAGTGTGGGTATGTCTTCAGGAGCCGACAAGGCCAAAATAACAAACAAAACAGCTAATTATTGTACCCTTTAACTTGCCTACTAAATAAAACAAAAAGAAAATATAACCAATTCCCTAACTCTCTGAACAAAAACATAATCAAAAAAAGGTACAAACAAAAATGGCATCTGTCTCCCTACCTCCCCAATAATACTATATAAAACTATTTACAGGTTAGCTAACAAGTCCAAACAAGGGCAATCCAGAATCAAAGTAAAAAAGAACAGGCAGGAGTCAGTATTAACAGGAATGCTAAACACTTAAATACAAAAAACAACTCTCACAATACTGGCTATCAGCAAACAAGTAACCAAACACAGCAAATGAGCCAAAAAGCTAAACAGGAAGAGGTGGTGGAGGCTTTTATAGGCCGCAGGGATTCAGCTGACCAGCAGGGCGTGGCACCAGGTAATCCTCAGGAACCAATCGGTGTTCATGGAGTTTGCTTTACATTTTACAGTCTCAGCTTTGGACTAGCTTCAGTCTCAGATTAGTATTGAGTACATATACAGAAAACGATACATTCCAGAAGGCCAACAATTCACTAAAAATATTTTTTATTGGTCTGAAGTATTCACATTTTTTGAGATGCGACATTATATTTATTAACTTTAATATACTGATTATGAAATTTAAAATGCTGATGGAGTGTTTTATTTATAGGAAACAATTTATTCAAAGCAAAGTGAGACATGAAAAAGTTTGTCAGCAATGTGCCATGTTTTTTAATTTTATTATTATTATTATTACTATTAGCATATAGTAATAATAATAATAATAATAATAATAATAATAATAATAACAATAATAATAAAAATAAAACATTATGTTCTATGAATTTTTCCAATTTCTGAAAAGCATGATTGTCTTTATAGGAATAAAGTACCAGTAACAACCCTAGTCATCATCCCTTATTTACAGGTCAATAAAAAAAGGACAATTTGAGACAGTTATGAGATTTGACCATGGAGGTTTGAAATAAATTATAGTCAGATAGAAAATAGATTCACAGCGTTTTTGGAAAATTTGTGGGGACTTACTTATAACAAGCAGGACTGCAAGACACAGCAGAAGTGAACATTCCATGATCAACTTTCACTGCATACAGGAAAACACAGAATTTTACTCAAAGTTATTAGGTAAAATATATATTTGCTTCATATAGCTAAAAATCATATTTGATAATGATTCTGAATAAGGACTGTGCTATAGCTAATGTAAATGCACAGCTGTACTTTTATTAGCAATCTAAGCACTGTTTAGTTTTTGTTTAGTTACTTTTATAGCATTTAATATACTTTTTTCCTTGTTGCTTGTACAACATAAAAATCAAAACTTTAAACTTTTAATTTTTACTGGTCCACTTTATTTTATTTACATAATATTAACAATTTTTGTGAGCAGTAACACTTGCAATTTAGCAGTAAATAATATATAATCTTATGATCTTCAATTTTTTTGTTACAAAATTTAAAACTCACAACAAGAAAAGACATATTGTTAAAGGCTTACCAGGCTTGAGAGAGCATCTATTCTACCTGTCAAACTGAACTGTTATTTATATGGTACTATCAGTATGCAAATAATCGTCATCTGTCAGCATGCACTTATACTAATTTACATACTATGCATTTTTATTGAGAAACATAGTCAACCTTCTCTTTTGACAGAGAATATTTTAGCAATGTGAGACTCATCAAAGTAAAATAGAGTCACTGTCAACTTTTTAGGTCAAAAGCCCCTTTTAAGACCTTTAGTGGACATTCTTACACATCAATTGTAGCTTCTATTTTCTTGGTTCAACTTTACCACCCCTTGATTATTCTGACCTGTTCTGAATAAGTCAGTCAGTTTAAGGGGATTAAAACAGTCTATATACTGATCAAAAACTGAACTACTATCTATGCCATTATCTATCAATTCGTTTGGTATTAAATTAAAGGTCTGAATTTTATGCCTGATGTTATCAATTTTTCCATTGAAATAATTCATGAAGTCATTACTGCTACAAATAGATACAGTAGTGTTTGCTTTTCGACAGTGTTTTTATTCCTACTTAATTTTGCTACAGTATTAAATAAAAATTTAGGATTATTTTTGTCATCTTCAATAAGGCTGGAGAAATACACAGATCTAGCAGCACTAAAAGATTTTTTTGTAGCTGTGAAGGCTTTTCTTCCATGCTAATCTAAATACTGATAATTTAGTTTGAAATGTATGATCTAATTTCCCAGCAGATTGTTTTAAAGTTTGTCTGTTGTTGTTGTACCAGGGTGCAAGTTTTTTCTCTCTAATTACTTTCCTTTGAAGTGGAGCTACAATATTTACATTTACATTTACAGCATTTGGCAGACGCCCTTATCCAGAGCGACGTACATAAGTGCTTAAATCACTGAATACATTAATGCTGGTTCACTAGGTTACATACTTAAGATACCATGAGTTTAAAACATTTGTTCAAAGTTACAATGAAAAAGTGTCAAAGGTTTTTTTTTTTCTTTTCTTTTTTTTCTTTTCTTTTTTTAAATGCAAAGGATAAGGAAAGAAGTGCTAGTTGAAGTGCTTCCTGAATAAGTAGGTCTTCAACCGCCGCTTGAAAATAGCCAGTGACTCGGCTGTCCGGACCTCTATGGGAAGTTCATTCCACCACCTTGGTGCCAGTACAGAGAAGAGTCTTGTAGTATACTTATCTAGGGTAGTATATAATATCTAGGGTGTAGTGAAACACTGACTCTAAATAGTCAGTCACCTGATCAAGTTCTGTGGGGTCAAATGGCGGTCCACTCATTGATGATAATCTGGAAGACTGTTAGTAAATCTCTCTGCAGTAGTGGATGTAAATGTATGTTTATCACAGTGAAGTGGCAAATTGCAATTTAAATGAAATGAGATAGACGTCAGAGATAGCTTCTGATTGAGACACTATGATTATATTTTCTATATTTAATCCGAGGGTTAGAACAAGATCAAGAGTGTGACCTCCTTTATAAGTGAGACTTATCACATTCTGGTTAACCCCTACTGAATCTAAGATGGAAACAACTACTGTTCCCAGAGGATCTTTTAACTTATCAAAATGAATATTAAAGTCTCCAACAATTACTGCTTTGTCTAAAGAAACTAGGTTTGAAATGAAATCTGCAAATTCAGAGAGAAATTCAGAGTACTGTCCAGGATTTCTGTAAATAACAGTAAGAGAAACTGACTCAGTAGACTTATTTTTGTGGCTACATATATGTTTATATGAAGTACTTCAAGTTAAACATGTATCTAGATTCTTGCTTGACATTGAGCTTATCATCATGAATATCTGTGACACCTCCTCCCCTGCCTGGTAGGTATGGATGATGTATATCTATAACTGGGTGAACAAGCATAATGAGACAAACTAGTTTGGCTTGATCCATGTTTCTGTTAAACACAGAACACTAAACTTCAGTAATCAATTAATTAGCCATACAAGCTTTAGACGCAAGAGATCTTATATTCAACAGTCCTAGCTTCAGATCAAAGGTGCTGGCTATGCATTTACTGTGATCTAATTTTATGCTAATAAGGTTACTAAAACAAACTGTCTGAGTATTTATAACTTTTTGTTTACCCCGGGAACCAGACACATTGATTTCAGAGCAACACCTGGTCATCCAGCAGTTTAGCGACCATAACCTGCTGTAAGCTTCATGCCATGCCGCATTGGGATGGGGCCAAAGTATACTACAGCATCGGACATCCCCCTCACTAATTTACACACCTCTACAATATTACTCTTAGTAATATTGTACTACCTTTAAGTACCTATGCTTGCCTAAGACCCTAAGATTACCTGCTATATCTGGTGCCCTGGCTCCTGGAATACACCTAACCAGTGCTGTTGGAGCCCCTAAAGGTTAGTTAATTTCACATACCTCTCATGGGCAAGCATTAGCTTTGGCTTTGCCACTTTGCCGCCAAGTCGTCACCCATTCGCCCCGCTTTGAGGGCTCTAATGCCGGAGTTAGAGGGTTTCTAACTCTGCCTAAGGCATCCAGATTTTCCCCTACAGAAACTACACTACAATTGCGATCCCTCTGTAGTGTCTGGATGTGCACCTCTAAAGCTAAAAACCTTCTCATTTAGAAAGCAATCTAAAATACACTTATCACAAGTAAAATTAATGCTAATGACGGAGGGATAATTACTAAACATGCTGCAGCTCACAAACTGTACAAGCTGAAAGTTTGGACTTAATGATTGAGTACCTTTGACGGATCAGATCAGAATATGAAAATGATCCAAAAGAATGTTTCCTCCTCTAGCTGTTTGAAAACAGGAAACAAACAAGCATCTCCCGAAGAAGAGGAACATATTCAACTGCAATAGAAAAGTAAAGAATTAAAAGAACTAAAGCAAGAACATAAAATATTAACTAAAAAGTGAAAATAAAAACAGTATAAATTAAACGCAGAGACAAGCCCGCAAACTTTTGGCAAACATTTCAAGTACAGGAAGTGACCCCTACAGTTACCAGCCCCCTACATGGTTCTCATTAGAAGATGGGTAAATTTTGGCCATGATGGGATGCACATGGTCAGTATCAATACTCAGATAGGCATTCAAGTGATGATTGATTGGTATTAATATTCACAAATTGTGACAAGGAAATTAATACCAATGATTCCTCTTCAAATGTCCAGTTTTGGTGAGCATGTGCCCATTGCAGGCAGGTAGAACACATTCCTGAATGATTTCAACATTCTAGAATATCAAAGAAATGTTTGCTACATCTTGTAAAATCCTCAGAATTCTTCAGAGAGTAAAGGTAACAGAGAGTAAAGTGCAGCCCCACCCTGCATTAGCACAGTATAGTATATAAGTATAGTAATAAATAAGTATAGTGATAAAGTGCTCAGTGTGGGGATATCAGATTTGGATTTTTTTTCCTAAATATTTAAAGTTGCTGTCTAGAGAAATAATATATAATTAAGTACTTAGATGTCTTTGGTGCTATTTGAAAAATTAAAAAGAACAAAATACAGCAACCATACAACACTGTTTTAATGCAGCAAAACTCTCTGCCTTTTAATGTGAATTATCTTTGTCTTGAACACAAACCTTCAGCCTATTGTTTTTATATATTGCTTCCTGCTTTGGCTCATTGTTATATTATATTTTTAAATGCAGATATCTGACAGATTCAGTTTGAGCTAATGTTGGTAGTGTTGTTTTGTGCCATATTTTCTTCCTCTTTGTTATAATGAATTTTTACATTGCTTTTAAAAAGATTTGAAGGTTTGCTTATCTTTTTATAATGATTTCCATATTTTTCCCTCCTCACACTGAAGCTGATCTAATCTGATGTGCCTTTTTAGCTGTGGGACCTTCCACAATCAGAAATATTTATTGTGTAAGCATATAGTTGGGTTGAAAATTAACATAGGTGTACTCTGTTTGACATATTTAGTGTGAGCTCTAAAAGTGTCCTAATTAATATTAGATACTGTAGTACTAGTTCTAATATAGATTAGTCCTAATCTAAAAGAAAGATGGTATTTTATACTTTTAGCATTTATGCAGCTTTTATACTTTTTTTAAATAATTGTAAAAAACAGACAAATTACATTTGTCAGGTAATGGAGGCAAAGGCAAATGTAAGCACATATGCTTATTGCTATAGTGTAAAATAAATTATTTTAGAAATTATAAAGTATCAAAAACTAGGTAGACTAGGAAAAAAGTATAGCTGGCAAAACAACAAATGCAACATAGCACCAACAGAAGTTGGTGTTATGTTGTTATGATGTGTTTTGATGTGTAAGAATGCCAACTAAAGGTTTGAAAAGGGTCTTGTCAGTAACAACAATAGACCTGTCAGTTGCCGGTGAAACCATTTTACTTTGATGAGTCACACACCAGGATAATATTCTCTGTCAAACGTTATGAATGATTATTTCTCACAACAGAAATGCATGGTATGTAACTTAGTGACAATAAAATGCATTTGACACCTGAAAAAGCATGCTGACAGATGCAGATAATTAAATTCAATTCAGTTTATTCGTAACATGCATTTAGCATTTCACATTGTCTCAAAGCAGCTTTACAGAAACAGAAAAAAAAAATAAAGATGTGATGAAAGATGAAAGAAGGCTACCCTTGTGACCGATACTGCATCTCACTATTAGTTCTACTTGATCTTAGTGCTGCATTCAAAACTATAGATCACAACATTCTCCTAGATCGCTTACAAAATTAAACAGTTATTCAGGGACAGGCTTTAAGTTGGTTTAGATCTTACCTTTCTGATTGATACCATTTTGTAGATTTAAATGGAGGAGCCTCCAGTTTATTGACAGTTAATTATTGGGTCCCTTAAGGATCAGTTCTAGGACCTCTGCTTTTCTCTATATACAGGCTTCCCTTAGAAAACTTCATTTCAAAGCATAGGATTATTTGGGTGCATTAAAGAGATAAAAGTTTGGATGACCTATAATTTTCTATATTTAAATTCTGATAAGAGGGAAATACTACTTATCGGGGCAAAAACCAGTAGACCAGTAGACAGAAGCTCTCACGATTCTTTTGACTTACATGACTTACATTTAGAGGGATGTACTGTTACTAGTAGCTTGACAATGAAATACCTGGGTGTTATATTCGACAACAAGTTATCTTTTGAAAATCATATCACCCATATTACAGAAACAGCCATCTTCCAACTTAGAAATATTACCAAGCTAAGAAACGTCTTATTTTTATCTGATGCTGAGAAGCTAGGTCATGCATTCTTGACCTGAGGGCTGGACTATTTTAATGCATTACTAGGTGGTTCAATAAATACTGTAGGTCCAAAATGCAGCTGCCAGAGTTTTTACCAGGACAAGAAAATATGATCATATAATTAAAATTTTAGCATCTTTACACTGGTTACCTGTTTAAAATTGATTACAAACTGCTGCTATTCAATTCAATTCAAGTTTATTTGTATAGCACCTTTTACAATAGACATTGTCTCAAAGCAGCTTTACAGAACATAAACATAGAGCAGAAGGTAAACATAATTAATGAAAAAGGAAATAACAAATAATAAAAGTAAAGTAAGTGCATAAGTGCTGCTACTTATGTTTAAGGCTCTAGCTACTATTTATTTAACCAGTCTTCTAACATGTTACAATCCAAGTCAAGTCAAGTCAAGAAGCTTTTATTGTCATTTCAACCATACAGTATATAGCTGTTGCAGTACATAGTGAAATGAGACAACGTTTCTCCAGGATCATGGTGCTACATGAAACAAAGACAGGGCTAAGGACTTAGTAAGTAGTCCTAGCCACATAAAGTGCAACTGTGCAACCTGGTGCAAACGGTGCAGGACAAGACAAACAAGACAGACAAGACAGTGCAGAACAAAAGACAGTGCAGACGAAAAGTTACAAGACAATACAAAAAAGACAATACACAAAATAAACAGAAACAGTGCCGATCAGTATAAATACTGTATGTTCAGACAATATTGTGTGCAGTAATACTAGAATGAACACAGTTTCTTAGCAGCAGGTCCCTGCGATCCTTCACACTCTTTGAGATCACAAAACTCAGGACCTCTGGTTGCTTCCAGCATATCAAAATCTACTAAAGGTGGTAGAGAATTTTCATATTTACAGTAGCTCCCAAACTTTGAAATAGCCTTTCCAGTTTAATCGTTTTAGTCAGGCATACACAATACTTCCCATAATCTTGTGATCTAGTACATGCACATTATCATCTAGTGCTTGCTAATATTAAGAACAGCAGCTATGTTAATTCCTCTCCATTGCTTCTCTCTTTCTACCTATCCTGAGAGATTGTACCAGCTCAAATTGTGTTCTGTGTCATGAAGATTTTGGCCCTTCACTGAGATGAAGCCAACCCTGTGAGGATCCTGAAACATCTAGATGTACCAACTCCTGTTGGATTCTGCTTCATGAAGTATTTGGACATTATAAGACGAGATAGCAACTACATGTGGTCTTTGAGGACAACAACCTCATCATCAATACACAATTGTCAGACTGTATATTTAAAATCAAACCCTCAAGTGTCACCGAAATGATGATAGGTTCACTTTTGAGTCTGGTTACTCTCAAGGTTTCTTCCTTTACCATTCAAGGGAGTTTTTTCTTGCAACAGTGGCCTCAGCAGTAAAAGACCTTGGTGTGATTATTGATACCAGTCTCTCATTTTAAGCTCACATAAATAATATCACAAGGGTAGCCTTCTTTCATCTTTCATCGCATCTTTATTTTTTTTTCTGTTTCTGTAAAGCTGCTTTGAGACAATGTGAAATGCTAAATGCATGTTACGAATAAACTGAATTGAATTTAATTATCTGCATCTGTCAGCATGCTTTTTCAGGTGTCAAATGCATTTTATTGTCACTAAGTTACATACCATGCATTTCTGTTGTGAAAAATAATCATTCATAACGTTTGACAGAGAATATTATCCTGGTGTGTGACTCATCAAAGTAAAATGGTTTCACCGGCAACTGACAGGTCTATTGTTGTTACTGACAAGACCCTTTTCAAACCTTTAGTTGGCATTCTTACACATCAAAACACATCATAACAACATAACACCAACTTCTGTTGGTGCTATGTTGCATTTGTTGTTTTGCCAGCTATACTTTTTTCCTAGTCTACCTAGTTTTTGATACTTTATAATTTCTAAAATAATTTATTTTACACTATAGCAATAAGCATATGTGCTTACATTTGCCTTTGCATCCATTACCTGACAAATGTAATTTGTCTGTTTTTTACAATTATTTAAAAAAAGTATAAAAGCTGCATAAATGCTAAAAGTATAAAATACCATCTTTCTTTTAGATTAGGACTAATCGATATTAGAACTAGTACTACAGTATCTAATATTAATTAGGACACTTTTAGAGCTCACACTAAATATGTCAAACTGTAATGACAGATTATGGGACGGAGGATCCATTTGCACGCTCTTTAACACGCTCATTCATAACACAAACAGAGTACATCTATGTTAATTTTCAACCCACCTGTGTCCAACTATATGCTTACACAATAAATATTTCTGATTGTGGAAGGTCCCACAGCTAAAAAGGCACATCAGATTAGATCAGCTTCAGTGTGAGGAGGGAAAAATATGGAAATCATTATAAAAAGATAAGCAAACCTTCAAATCTTTTTAAAAGCAATGTAAAAATTCATTATAACAAAGAGGAAGAAAATATGGCACAAAACAACACTACCAACATTAGCTCAAACTGAATCTGTCAGATATCTGCATTTAAAAATATAATATAACAATGAGCCAAAGCACGAAGCAATATATAAAAACAATAGGCTGAAGGTTTGTGTTCAAGACAAAGATAATTCACATTAAAAGGCAGAGAGTTTTGCTGCATTAAAACAGTGTTGTATGGTTGCTGTATTTTGTTCTTTTTAAGTTTTCAAATAGCACCAAAGACATCTAAGTACTTAAATTTATATTATTTCTCTAGACAGCAACTTTAAATATTTAGGAAAAAAAATCTGATATCCCCACACTGAGCACTTTATTACTATACTTATGTAACCAACACTGTGCTAATGCAGGGTGGGGCTGCACTTTACTCTCTGTTACCTTTACTCTCTGAAGAATGCTGAGGATTTTACAAGATGTAGCAAACATTTCTTAGAATGTTGAAATCATTCAGGAATGTGTTCTACTAGATTCAGACCTGGGGTCTCATTTATAAAGCGTGCGTATGCACAAAATGGGTCAGGAAACGTGCGTACGGCAGTTCCCGCGCAAAGGTTGTGATCTATAAAAAACAAACTTGACAAAGTTTAAGCAAACTTTGAGCTGTGTGTACGTGTACGAACATTCTGGAGACAAAGGGAATTGGCGACACAGATGGTGAAGTCATGAACTGAAGTTAGATTGTAGAAAATATATGTGAGAAGAACTATTAAGAATTATTCATTCATTCATTCATTTTCTACCGCTTGTCCAAGCTTCTCGGGTCATGGGGAGCCTGTGCCTATCTCAGGCATCATCAGGCATCAAGGCAGGATACACCCTGGACGGAGTGCCAACCCATCGCAGATTGTAAGAATTAATGACATTTAATTTTCACTCCACGCCGATTTAGAGTCCCTAGAGCTGTGCTCTTGGACCTACGTGCTGAACTGGGTCCAGTATTAGAGAGGGCAACACACAGGAACCATGCCATCCCAGTCCAAATACAAGTCCTCACCACTCTGGGGTTCTTGGCAACCGGCTGTTTCCAGCGGCAGACAGGTAAATTATTTATATAAAAAAACTATAAGTAATCCTCAACTTTGTGTCTAAGACGTTCTTGTATATGAAATAATTCTATAAGAATCTAACATCTCACCCTATAGGTTCTGGTATATCACAGCCATCCCTGAGTGACATAACTGTCGTTTTGAATGGTATACTTAATATGCCAAAATTAAAATGCAATTTGCAGCAATGTCTGGTTTCCCAAATGTAATTGGCACAATTGGCTGCACTCATGTTGCTATAAGGGCACCATCTGAAAATGAATTTGCTTATGTTTAACAATATTAAAAAGTAGAAACTGTAACAATTTTGTTTTTAATATAATTATAACAATGTTGCTTTTAATATGATTATAACCAGCAGGCAAAAGTGGCTACCCCCTGAGACACTGGCTCCTCACCCCATTTTTAAACCCGCAGAGTGCAGAGGAAACTCATTATAACGAGGTCCACTCTCGTTCCCGCGCAGTTGTGGAGCGTGTAATGGGGGTGTAAAAATGGGCGTGTACAGGGCGGGATATGAGGCTGGTTCACGTACGCACATCTGCAGGAACATTGCTTACAGGTGTGTGTACGCACGGTTTTATAAATCGGATTTTTTTTTGGCGTACGCCATTTTTGGCTTTTGGGCGTACATAAACTTTTAGTAGGGATCCTACGCACAGTTTTATAAATGAGACCCCTGATGAATGGAAATGTTCCTGAGAAACTCTGAATTCATAGTCATGTTCATGAAACCAGTTTGAGACAGCTTATGCTTTGTTGCATGGTGCATTATCATGCTTGAAGTAGCCATTAGACGATGGGTAAAGTTTGGCCATGATGGGATGCACATGGTCAGCAACAACATTTAAATAAGCATTCCAATCATGATTGATTGTTTCTTATTTATAGGCCCAAATTGTGACAAAGAAATTATGCCACCATTACCAGCATGGGTGGCTGAAACAAGGCAGGTATTTCCAAGGATTAATGCTGTTGGTGCCAAATTCTAACCCTCAGCAGAAAGCAGAGAGTCATCAGAGAAGCCTATGTTTTTCCAGTCTTCCAATGTCCAGTTTTTGTGAGCCTGTGCCCATTGCAGCCTTAGCATTTTACTTCTTGTCTGACAGAAGAGGAATAAGGCATGGTCTTCTGCTGTTGTAGCCCAAGGTTTGACTTGTTATGCATTCTGTGAGAGATCTATTGGGCAGAATGCTCAGTGCAATGAGATCAGTTGTGCAGAATGCTCAGCGCAATTGTACAGAGCGATTACTGAGTTACTGTAGCCTTAGATAATTGCATAAATTAGCATAATAATGTGGATGGTAGGTGTATGTCACAGGTATTGTGGAAGAGGGAACATGATTGAGCCCAGTTAGTAAGCAGTAGTGATGGGAAGTTTGGTTCTTTTCCGCGAACCGGTTCTTTCGGACAGTTCGATTTAATGAACCAGTTCAAAAATCCTGTTCACCAGTTCTTTTACTTCCTGACGTAATGACGTCATTCACAATGACGTAATGACGCTAATTCCATTATCCAGCTGCCGGCAGATATTAATACAATCAATTTAACACATTCGAAAAGTTCTTTGTAATCATAACTTTAGTTGAATACGTTTCTTACATTTAAGTTTTGCAACTAAAACACGCAGTACAGGCATTTATGTGCAAACGTGGATGTTTTACGTGTCTTAAAGATATAAAGTTAATAAACTAATCTTCATCAATTTACAAAAAGCAGCATATAAAAATACAGACTAACCTGCACAATAGTCAATAGTAAAATTAACTGACATATTGAGTGACATATATTGATTTTTTTTTATATAAATGTTTAATAGCTTATGACTAGTTACTATGCATATCCCAATATGTATAATTTGCTCTGAAGGTTTACGCATGCGCAGCATCAACAGTATGTCGGACGCGTCCGAAACAAGCAGTTCTCAGTTCAATGTACTGATGATTCGCTGTATCGGTTCAGTAATTCACGCAGTGTACAGGAGTTATTAGTTTATTTAGAGTCAGACCGACTGTCAGGCATGACTGAAAGTGAGTAACTTTAGTAACTTGTGGATCAGCGCTGACTCAAGTCGCGAACTGTTTAGAACGAATCAGTCCGATTTGGTGAACCGGTTCATCCAGTTCACTAAAAGGAACTGGTTCAAAAGAACGATTCGTTCACGAACTGGCCATCACTAGTAAGCAGAGCACAGCGCAGAGGGGAACAAGTAATAAAGAGTATACGCCTTTGTCTAATTATAGTAAAAATTTGTTCTCTGTTGCAAAATAATTTGTTCTTACATAAGAGCTGAATAGAGGGCAAGCGGTGCATATAAATCTATGTGTAAGAATTTGCATAAAGTGTAGTTCAAATGCAAAAAAAAAAATTAAAATACTTTTTTTTTATAGGGAACAAGAACCAATCACAAGACGGAGGCAGTCACAGACTAAGACAAAACACCTGGGGAAGAGAATGAGTGCAGTTAATGTCCATGGTAACAAATAGGTGGGCGGGGTCAACAATTAACAGCAGGGAATGACAGCAGACAGAAACAAGGGAAAACACAGACTCGTTACACATGGAGATGTTAGATGATTATAACTCTCCTCAACTGGCAATGGAAAGAAGGTACTGCTTCAGGTCTTAAAATAGTCTTCTAATCTAGTCTATTGACAGTTCATTTTCTAGAAGGAAGCACAATAAGACAATTTTAAGCCTGAAATTTTTAAATATCTCTAGACATTTTCTGAATTTCTTGGACATATAAAATTATATGCTAGAGATAGAATGGCCCTTTCATGATAAGACTAGATATCTATCTGCTAGTGGCACCCTTGCGTAGTGGAATTAACTGGACCTGATTGACAGTCATAATTACCTATCATTCTGTTGGCTTTGTAGAAGCCAACATTCTGTTTTCCTACACTGTAACAAATTGTTGTAGTTTCTACAGCAAAATTTTACAGGAATTTCCCGTTTAAACATTTTACAAGTTTTTACTGTAGATCAAGTCAAGAAGTCAAGAGTCAAGAAGCTTTTTATTGTCATTTCAACCATATATAGCTGTTGCAGTACACAGTGAAATGAGACAACGTTTCTCCAGGATCAAGGTGCTACATAAAACAAAGACAGGGCTAAGGACATGTAAGTAGTCTTAGCCACATAAAGTGCAACTGTGCAACCTGGTGCAAACAGTGCAGGACAAGACAAGCAAGACAGTGCAGGACAAAAGACAGTGCAGGACAAAAAACAGTGCAGACATTAAGTTACAAGACAATACAAAAAGTACAAAAAATGCAATACACAAAAGACAATGTAACAGTGTAAATACTGAATGTTCAAACAGTATTTTGTGCAGTAAAAGAATGAACAGCAGCAGGTTCTTAGCAGCAGGTCCTTTGGATTATATATGGAGTTGTGCAAAAAACAGCAGATGACTGAGATATTGTCCAATATGTGCAAAAACAGCAGAAAAGTGTGCAAAACAGTGTGTGTGTTTTGTGAGGGTCTGTGCAGTCCATACAGATGATGTGTGTGTATGTTGTGCTCAGTATAGTACAGTTCGGTTATTGAGAAGTCTGATGGCTTGTGGGAAGAAACTGTTACGCAGTCTGGTCGTGAGGGCCCGAATGCTTCGGTACCTTTTTCCAGACGGCAGGAGGGTGAAGAGTGTGTGTGAGGGGTGTGTGGGGTCATCCACAATGCTGTTGCCTTTGCGGACGCAGCGTGTGGTGTAAGTGTCCATGATAGAGGGAAGAGAGACCCCAATGATCTTCTCCGCTGTCCTCACTATCCGCTGCAGGGTTTTGCGATCCGAGATCGTACAGTTCCCAAACCAGACAGTGATGCAGCTGCTCAGGATGCTCTCAATGGTCCCTCTGTAGAACATGGTCAGGGTTGGGGGAGGGAGATGTGCCTTTCTCAGCCTTCGGAGGAAGTAGAGACGCTGCTGGGCTTTCTTGGTGATGGCGCTGGTGTTGAGTGACCAGGTGAGGTTCTCCGCTAGGTGAACACCCAGAAATTTGGTGCTCTTGACGATCTCTACAGATGATCCGTCGATGTTCAGCGGAGAGTGGTCGCTCTGTGCTCTCCTGAAGTCCACAACCATCTCTTTAGTTTTGTCCACATTCAGATCACAATGCATTATGGGTAAAACAAAGTATTACAGCTGTTTAACAGTATTTTCATTTAAACTGTGATTGAATTTACAGGCAGGAGGTTTTGCCACTGTATATCATGTGTTTTCACAGTAATTCATTGTGAAATGGCATCATGGGATTGCACGGGTGTATTTATGTTTGAAATGGACATGAACACTGAAGAGTCATCATTCAAAATTGTTGGTAAGTTCACGTAAATCATTAAAAATATTAAACTAATATACACTATTATGGTCATTTCAATGGTGATATCTGGTATAAGCAACTGCTATTTCAAACATGATAGGTGTTATTAATTTTTATTTCACAACAGCGTGTCATTAAGACATGTAGCAAAATATAAAAGTAAATTGTTTAAATTATTGTAAATGTTACATGTTACTTATGTGTCATTACCTTTTTAAGATGCTTGTTTCAGGCGGGAACGAGGCAGCAAAAAGCGTGATGGGTCTTGGCTGGACTGCAAGGTGGTGGGACGAATCCTAAACAAACTTAAAGGTAAAAAAAAACTATTATAACCATTGTACATGCTGTGCATTTTATCATGGATGCATGCTAACGTGTTTAGAGCATTGCTGTTAATTGAACATGACACTGAATTGCTTGTTAAAGAAAACTAAGTTACAAATAAATGCGCACGTTATTTGACCTCTTACGGGTCGCTGTGCCGTGCACGGCACGGAAGTCAAAGTGACCACTAGGGGATGACCCAGAAACAAGCTTCAATTCAACTTTAAAGCATCAAGTCCTCCAAAAACACGAAAAAACCTATTTACCTAGTAAAGTTTATACTCTCAAGAATTTTTTAAGCCCACACACAAAGCACAATATGATTCACAGCCTTGCCTTCATACAATTAGAAAAAAATTGGACAAAACTGACCTAGGTGGCGCTATACCGGTTTTTCCCTTACCTTTAGACGCGTCTCTTTCTTCACTAGGGTAATATATTCCAACACAAATAATCCACAAAAATCCACACAAGTCCAATTGAAATCTGTAAGCCTTTTAATCCAAAACGCTCTGGTCGCGCCGCAAATATTCCGTTAGTGTTCTGAAAACTGGAAACAGAAGTGCGCTATCATCTCGTTTTGCCGCTCTAACTCCTAATTGGGATATTAAAAAATTCAAAGTCTACGTCATATTTATAGCCCAGGTCCTAACGAATCAAATAAGCCCCATTTGAGCCAATCGGTGCTTGTATGGCAGAGATAGACGGCTGGGAAGCCAATGGTGGCATGACCTCATTTTTGGGAACCCACCTTTGACTGACAATTACTCCTTCCAATAGCAATGAAATGGGCCGGGACCTATACAGCTCTTTAGCCAATAAGCAGACGATTCCAACGGTATGCGACATGCCTTACATTCTTTGCCTGTGTCTGCGTGAACTGGATGCGCAGAAGAATTCTTGCGTAATCCCTGACCTTTTGTCCCTCTCACAGCTCAGGGTGTCAAGTTACAGGCCTGTTTTCACACCAGAGTGATAGAGAAATAGTCTAGGCTTGTTTATGGCTTGTCAGACTGAGCCTGCAGCCTTTTATTTCAAAGTTATATAGTAAACAAGTACACAAAAACGCTGCACCAGACGACCATGTCCGTAGAAAAATATTCATATAAAATCCATTTTTGGGTCTTTTGACTTGAAATTTTTTTTTTGGTGAAAGCCAAGACATGTGGCTATGACTCTCAGTTGTTATTTGGTCCCTACCATGTTCCAGAAAAATAAGATTAATCAGTTTATCAGGTAAACAACCCAGGCGGAAATGAAAACCTGCATTCAAACCCCTGTAACTTTGTGCCAGTAAGGCCAAGAATCAATCTGAAACTAGTTTCTGAAACAAGAGAATCTCTTCTTTCAAATGAGACCAGGCTCACCCCTGTGTGTGGGAGCTGTGGGTAGGTCATGTTCGATATAATGCGGGTATTATGTTAAACACTACCTTGACGTGCCCTTAGTAAGAAGTATAAGGGCACGTCAAGGTAGTGTTTAACATAATACCCGCATTATATCTGAGTTGAATGTGCAGCAGTTTGGTGCCTGTGATTGCCTGATATTTCGACCAGAAACCTTTCATAACTGTAGCCCATATTGTCATATATTTTTAGTTCACTTTTCTCATGTAGTAGCGTGTAATGGTGCTTGCATTGTATGTTATTATGTAGTAGTTTCCGTGGCATGATCATATATAACATTTGAGTATGTATCAATGCTTCCCTGTACAGGGAACTCCAATTTTAGAACTCCAATTAAGGATTCTACTCGTTTAACATAGTACAATTTTGAAAATATCTTTTGTGTTCTGATGTCCTGAGAGATGGCACAAAGATTGGGACTGGCTATGGATCTCTGCTGAATCAAATTAAAACAAGAGTAGAGCATGCTAATTGTGGATGCTCCCTGTCAACACACAGGAAACAGAAAATGACCTCAAATTCACCAGTGGAACACATTGCTCCAGGACCTGCTGACCAGTACGGTTGTGTGAGATGGCAGCCTGAGTGTCCTGTAGAAGAAACTGAGGAGAGTCTCAAAGATAAACAAAAAGAAATGAAAGACCTCTATAGTACTGAGGGACCAGCTGGAGCAGAGAGAAGACATCTCAGCCAGTTAATGGAAGCAACATACTATCTCCAACGGAAATCAATCAATGCCTGTCCATCACCATCCTTTGCTGAGTTGATAAATGAAAGGCCATACCTTTTTACACCCAAAGAACTTTATAGCCACTTTAAATCACTCACAAACATTAGCATTCTGGAAAAACTTGATCATTCAGTTCTTCCAACAAAATGTGTAATGCAAATGAGATCCAGCACATACTTATGAAGTTTGATGATAGTGGAGTCTCTTGTTTCATCTCATGCGTGATCCTTCTACTGTACTTCTCTCATTTCAAAGAGAAACCTGAAGCACTCGTTCTTCAGGCTGATGTAAGCCATATATAGTGCTTTATTATTAAAAACTTGATCTCATATATGAAAATGCAAATAATGTGTCACAACATGTTTTTCTATCATCTTATTACTTAGGTATCGGCAACAGAAGCTGATGTTGAAAAAAGTTTCACTCTTCCAGACTCTCCAAGACTGATCGTCCAAGGTAGTGAACAATGTTTTGAAATCTGTTGTAATTGTCCGATAAATGTTGACCGTTTGTATTTTCTCTTACATTTTATATTTCTTATTTTCAATATTATTTTTAGGTGAAATCCCTACTGCAACTCAGTGGATGCTGAGTATTGAAGGTCAGGTGGGTGTGAATCCAAACCCCAACCTTGTGGCTGGATTTACAGCTTTGTTTGCATCTTACTACAACTTCAACCTGGTTTACCAGGAGGAGGCATCCTCCACACTTGAATTTGTTCAAAGGTAATTATATTCAAATAGGTGGCTCTTCATTTTATAGCAGTATTTCTGAACCACGGGGATGGGACCCTCAACATATTTCCAAGGAGGCCTTAAGATGACTTTTTAAATTACAAAATACGACAAAACAGGCATGATAAGCTAAAACAATCAAAAATCAAGATATTTCTTATTGTTTGGATGTTGTTGTAACAAATTTACACTGTGTAGACATGCCAAGCTCTAGTATATTTTATTTGGTAGAAATAAGCATTTTGATATTGTTGTGGACAATAGGTTGAAAAGAGAAAAGGTTGACAACCACTGTTTTAAAATATGTGTACTTTCCTGGTAATTCAAATCCCAAAAATTTTGTTTGTGTTATTTCACAGATAATTCACATTGACCTTTATTTCAGACACTGCATATATGTTGTATTTATAGATAAATATGTGGTAACATAAGGATCTTACTTCAGAGCAGGGGTGTCAAACTCAAATTCACAGTGGGCCAAAATATAAAACTGAGATAAAGTCACAGGCCAAACTGAATATTTATTGAAAAATTAACTGCAACTGATATGTAATGTTCAAAATTTTTCATATGGAAACAAACTTTAGTTTTGCTTAAATACAGGATTTGGAACAACCAGAGCTTGATTTTACAAACACATAAGAAATTAAATTTGAAATAAAACACATCAGTGGTGTCCATTTCGCAAACTTTCTGACAAACTCTCCCTCATCCTCTTACCTGTCGCCCCCCCATTTTCATGATTTTCGCCTAGATGACATACCCACCTAAATAGTGGTACAGCTCCCATATATTTTGACACACAGAGGTGAGCCTGGTCTCTTTGGAAAGAAGAGAGTCTCTAGTTTCAGGGTGATTCTAGGCCTTACTGACACAGTTACAGAGGCTAGAATGGAGGGTTTTTATTTCCGTCTGAGTTGTTTACCTGATAAACTGATTACATACATTGCTGTATTTTAATGATGGTTGGTAAACAACAACTGAGGGCCATAGCCACATGTCTTTGCTTTCACCAAAAAAAAGAAGTCAAAAGACTCAAAAATGGATTTTATATGAATATTTTTCTACGGACATGTCTGTCTGTTCATGCTTTTCTTGTTTATTTGTTTACTGTATAACTTTGTATAAAAAGACTGCATGCTTAGTTCAAAAGTCCTATAACAAAGACAACCCCTCTGCCTAGAAGTCTGCTGTGAAAAAAGGCTTGTACACTGACACCCTGTGGTGTGAGAGTGTGAAACGTTCGAGAATTGCGCAATAAAGTTGAGAAAAATTAATATGCGCATGCTCATTGCACAGCTCATTGCTCACCAGATGTAAGTACTACACATCTGTATAGCATTTGTAAGAACAGTAGTGTTTGCTGTTAGTTATTATGAGTACACCTTAAGTGTACACCATGTTGCATCTCGTTGGAATCGTCTCCTTATTGGCTAAAGAGCTATGACGCTCGAAAAACATCAAATCACTACTGGAGGGAGCAATTGTCAGTCAAAGGGAGGGTGTCCCACATAGCATGGAGAGACCTCATTGGCTTCTTTGCTGGCTATCTCTGCACCACAGACACTGGTTGGCTCATGAGAGGGCTTGTTTGATTCGTTAGACCCTCGACTACAAATCTGACGCCTTTTGTAAGTTTTGTAAGCCTCCAATGAGAAGTGAGAGTGAAACAAAAGACTGAAGCGAATCGCTGTTTAGAGCTTCCGGTTAAAAACTTAATTCTTGTGAGGCGAGCAAAGCGTTTTGGATTAAAAGGCTTACATATTCCAGTTCCTTGGACTCTTGGGGATTTTTTACAAGCATTTGTTTTGTAAAATACATTAATATTAGTGACAATTTGAAGAAAGGGAAATTTTAAAGACCAGCGTTTAAAGGTGAGTAACCAAACCGAACTAGCGCCACCTACTTCAGGTGGCTATCAAATGGTTAAATTACTATGACTGCTATAAATCATATTATGCTTTGTGTGTGCGCTTAATAAAATCTTGAGAGTCTAAGCTTTCAAACAGTATATAATTTAACCGTGTATTTAGAGGATTTAATGATTAAAAGTTACAATGAAGTTACAATGAAGTTGATGCAGTTTCGCCTCCTAGCGGTGTTGGATCGTCCAACCGACGGCGACAATATAAGTGGTTATATTAATCAGGGCATATTAAACAATACCAGGGCAGAAGTTGCAATCTCTGCTGCCACAATAAAGCTTTACAGCCTTTACAGCAGCTTCGCTTTTTAGGGGTCAAGCCCCGAAGAGGTGTAGACATATTTTTATTGTCGGTTTTCTTATTATTATTCCTCTTCTTCCATTGAAGTCAATGGCAGCCCATAAAACCGTACCTAGGAAAGTTACGTAATTTGGCACACATGTAGAGGCCAGTCTTTTAAGTTACTATAGCAACTTTGGTGTGTCTAGCTCAAACCCTTTAGCGCCACCAATAGTCCAAACTTCGAATTATGTTCATGTTCATAACTGCTGACTGGTAAGGCCTAGAGACACAGTTCTTGCATATTTTGGATCCTTTGCTCATGCCGATTCGAATGCACCATATGACATCATTTCTGTCATGAATAGCTTTCCGCCATTTTGAATTTTCCTTAATACCTTCTTTTTCGACCTCCTCCTAGACCGTTTGTCTGATTTGCATGTCCTTTGGTATGTAGCATCTAGAGACAGCCAAGACAAAAAGTTATCAAAAGCTTTTTGATAGACCAATGCCTTCTCGTATACCGTGGCAACATGCATGGTGGCAAGCATGCCAAAACAGACATGAGGCTGTATCTTCACAAAACTTATGCGTGTCGACACGAAACCTGGTAAATGTCATTATAGTCATGACCTGAGGGTGCATGCAACGTTTCGTGACAGCGCCACCTAGTGGCAACGAGATTTTAAAAACAGCTATTTTCGCTTATAACTACTGCAAACTTTAGTCTAAAATCATGAAGGAGGTGTTGTTAGACTCCTTGAGGCATGTTGAGTCAAACGATACCAAACCGTGGCAACATACATGGTGGTGAGCATGCCAAAACAGACGTGAGGCTGTATGTTCGCAAAACTTATGCGTGTTGACACGAAACTTGGTATATGTCATTATAGTCATGACCTGAGTGTGCATACGTTTTGTGACTGTGCCACCTAGTGGTCACAAGATTTGAAAAAAATTTCGCTTATAACTACTGCAAACTTTAGTTTAAAATCATGAAGGAGGTGTTAGACTACTTGAGGCATGCTGAGTCAAACGATACCAAACGGTTTTCGGACAGCCATTTTGTGTGGTGGCGAGCACGCCAAAACAGACGTGAGGCTGTATCTTTGCAAAACTTATGTGTGTCGACACGAAACTTGGTATATGTCATTATAATCATGACCTGAGGGTGCATGCAACGTTTTCTGACAGTGCCACCTAGTGGCAATGGGATTTTAAAAACAATACCATATCGCTACGAAACTTGGTATGGTTCATCAGCGACATGTTCTGAGCGCATGTGATCGTCTTGACCCCGGTATTGCTGCTTGCAGCTATATTTGATTTTTTTTCATCTCCTCCGCCAGGTCCTCATACTTCCCATAATGTTTCATTTTATATTGTCTTCTTATGTTATATTCTTTCGTTACAGACACGTTAGCTCCGTTAGCACACAAAACAAACAGGTCTGTCCTATATATTCGTGAACAGATAATCTGCCTCTCACCTGTCTTGAAAGCTCCTATTGTCCATCTTTCGTTTGACCATTTTTGTGGAGGGTGAATTAACTTGCCCGATGTGACTGTAACATGGTTGTTAGCGACTGTCAACAGACAATGAGGGGTGCTTGCTGTTCGTGACTACACGTCAATACAGTGGCAAGGCATTCTGGGATTTGTAGTCTTAGCGGAGCATGCGGCTAGCCAGCTGTAATGCACATTTGATATGATCTCGGGGGCCAAATATAATTACACCGCTGGCCAAATTTGGCCCACGGGCCAGTTTGACACCCCTGCTTTAGAGTATGGACAGGTTAATTAAAAGAGACCATTCATGTTCCTCACAGAATCAAAACAGTGGTGTGACGACTGCTGGTTTTTCCAAAACAGGAAATATGCTGTTTAAAATGTAAGTCTTTTAATACTAACTTCTTGTTTATTGAACTGCTTTATAAAATGAGTATCACATTTTTAGTTTTATTTTTTCTTACTGGATTTCATCACGTAATGTAACGTTATGCAGGCACTCTGTAGATGTATTTTTTCCCACATTATACTTAATAATGTCAAATTGCACATCGTTGAAACAACAATTCCGATATTATCGCAGACAATATAAATCGCACACCCCTACTTACAGGCGTGAGTTAAGTGTTTTAATGACAGGCACTTAAGGTGTACTCATAATAAGTAACAGCAAACACTGTCAGCGCACTCATCCGAAGTGCTATTTAAGCACGCCATTCATGCTAGATTCTCGCCAGATGATCTCTCGTCACTACGTCGCTTGTTGAGTCACTCCTGCCAGCCTCCGGTCTGAGTGTTATCTGTGCCTCGCGTTTTCTATTTCCGTGTGGATTTTCCCGTCTCGGATTACCTTTTTTCCCTGTCATTCCTTACGTGAGTTTTCTCTGCTGCCGGTTGTTTTGGTTCCGTTTTTTGCGCTCCGGTTATTGACATTTCGGATTACCCTTTTTCCTGTGTGGATTACTGCCCGTTTCTGATTGGATTATTTTTTTCAGCCCAAGACTTTGCCTGGTTACTTTCTGTGCATTTATGTTTTCATATATAGACATTTATTACTATCCTTTATGTTAATAAATTCTCTTTTTTTTTGGACCCTGGCCTGCGTTTGGGTTCTCCTTCCCAGCACCCTCATCTGTTTCACTGATAGTATCATCTGGCCAATAATGAACCCAGCAGGATCTCAGGAGATGCAGTCCCAGCTCGACTCCTTGTCCAAATCCTCCGCTGCGCATGAGCGCCAACTCAAGGAGATAGCCGCATCCACCAATGAGCTCATTCGGCGCATGAGCATGCTCGCCACGACACAGGCCTCCTCGCCCTTTACGAGGCCACCTGCCCAGCCCCCCCAACCCGTCGTCGAGCAGAACATAAACCCCATTCGGGAGCCACACCTGCCCCATCCCGAGCGTTTTTCTGGTGAGGCGGGACTTTGCCATGCATTTTTGATGCAGTGCTCAGTGATCTTCGAGCTCCAACCCTCCTCCTTCCCTTCGGATCGGTCCAAGGTAGCGTACGTTATCTCTTTGTTATCTGGGAAGGCCAAGATCTGGGCAACAGCAGAGTGGGAACGTCAGTCAGTCATCTGCTTCTCGTTCGATGCCTTTTCGGCTGAGCTGCGCAAGGTTTTCGACTCCACTCTGCCTAAGATGGACGCCACTCGAGCCTTGTTCGAATCATCTCAGGGGTCCCGCTCAGTGGCTGAGTATGCTGTGGATTTCCGCATGGCAGCTGGGGACAGTGGCTGGAACCCCACGGCGCTCTACGACGCGTTCTACCGCGGCTTGTCCCCCCAGGTGAAGGATGAACTCGCGGCCCGAGAACTCCCTCGAGAGCTTGACGACCTGGTTTGTCTGGCAACCAGGATCGATCGCCGTACGAAGAGGAACGAAGAGAGGAGGGACGCCCAACCCGTTCCTGGCCTCCCAGAACCCCGAATGCCAAGCCCCCTGTCGAACCAGACAGGTCATATGGGCCTCCCAGAAACCCATATGTCAAGACCCGCTCGGAGTCTTACAGATCACACTCGACTCCACCTCCCCAGCCCATGGAGATAGGACGGCGTCTCCTGTCCGCAGCAGAAAAGGAGCGGCGCTGGGCCCACGACCTCTGTCTCTACTGTGGCAAGGCAGGACACTTTGCCTTCACATGCCCAGCAAAAGACAGGGCTCGCCGTTGACGGAGGAGCCCGCGGCGAGACTCTGGTGTTTAGCCTCCCCCAAGCCACTTCTCCGAGCCCGTTTCCAGATCAAGAGCCAAGAACATGATCTAGCGGTCTTCGTTGACTCTGGAGCTGACGCGGAGTTCCTTGATGAGGAGTTAGTGTGTCAGCTGGAGATCGAGACTGAACCTCTACCCGCTAGTCTCCAGGTACGGGCCCTGGATGGCCATATCCTTCACCGAGCTCGCTACCGCACCAAGCCCCTGCTGGTGTCCGTCACCAAGGAACACATGGAGTGGATCTCCTTCCTCGTTATACCTTCGCCCCATGCACCAGTCATGTTTGGATTACCTTGGCTGCAGAAACATAACCCTCACCTGGATTGGTCCAGTGGCCGGGTCCTTGGTTGGGGGATCTACTGCCAGGCTCATTGCCTGACCACCTTGGCACCCCGCTTGTTATCAGTCAAGGAGGACCTGCCCCCCGATCTCTCTCTGGTGCCTGCTGAATACCATGATCTGGGACAAGTGTTCAGTAGAGCTTGTGCCACTTCCCTACCACCACACAGACCTTATGACTGTGCTATCGACCTCCTGCCAGGCACTGCCCCCCCCCCCCCGGGGGCGCCTGTACCACCTATCCAAGCCTGAAAGGGAAGCCATGACCCAGTATATACAGGAGTCCTTGGAGTCAGGCATTATCCACCCGTCTTCATCCCCAGCCGGTGCAGGTTTTTTCTTTGTGGAGAAGAAGGATGGGACTCTACGACCCTGTATTGACTATCGGGGTCTGAACGCCATCACCATTAAAAATCGCTACCCGTTGCCTCTCATGGCCTCTGCTTTTGAGCTCCTTCAGGGGGCCACCATTTTCTCCAAGCTGGACCTTCGGAACGCCTATCACCTAGTCCGCATCCGTGAGGGCGACGAATGAAAGACCGCATTCAACACTCCCACTGGCCATTACGAGTACCGGGTGATGCCGTTTGGCCTCACCAATGCCCCAGAAGTATTCCAAGCACTGGTTAACGACGTTTTACGGGACATGTTAAACCTATTTGTGTTTGTTTACTTGGACGACATCCTCATTTTTTCCCGCACACCTGAGGAACACATCCATCACGTCCGTGCAGTGCTCCAGAGGCTTTTGCAGAACCAGTTATATGTCAAGGCTGAGAAATGTGATTTCCATGTCACGAAAACCACCTTCTTGGGTTTCATTCTGGCAGCAGGGAGTGTTCGGATGGATCCTGACAGAATCAAGGCTGTTCGGGACTGGCCCTGCCCTGGAACACGTAAGCAGCTCCAGCAGTTCTTGGGATTCACTAATTTCTATCGGCGATTCATCCGGGGTTACAGCTCGGTTGCTGCACCCTTGCACCAGCTCACTTCTCCTCTTCAACCTTATTCTTGGGGGCCTCAAGCCGAGCAAGCCTTCAAGAAGCTGAAGCAGCTTTTTACCTCTGCCCCCATCCTCTCCTTGCCGGATTCCACGCGACAATTTGTGGTTGAGGTTGATGCATCTGATACCGGAGTTGGGGCCGTTTTGTCTCAAAGGGACGTCAAGGACAATAAACTTCACCCGTGTGCTTTCTTTTCACGCCGTCTCTCCTCGTCTGAACGTAACTACACTATCGGCGAACGTGAGCTACTGGCAGTCAAACTCGCCTTGGAGGAATGGCGGCACTGGCTGGAGGGTGCGGAACTACCGTTTCTGGTCTGGACTGACCATAAGAATCTTGAATATCTCCGGCCTGCCAAGAGACTGAAACCCCGGCAGGCTCGTTGGGCACTCTTTTTCGGCAGGTTTAACTTTGTGCTGTCTTATCGGCCGGGAACGAAGAATGGGAAGCCAGATGCTCTCTCTCGTCAGTTCTCCCCCGATCCCGTCGAGGCCGTTGCTGAACACATTCTTCCCCCCTCTGTCACTGTTCGGGCGCTTCGACTCGGGATAGAGAGAAGGGTTCAGCAAGCCGTGTCTAACCTGCCGGTCCCTACTGACTGTCCTGAAGGCAAACGTTATGTCCCTGACCAGCTCCGTTCCCAAGTTCTTCAGTGGTGTGAAAACTCTCGGCTTTTCTGTCATCCCGGTTTCCCTCGGACCCTATCGGTTCTCCAGCGTCGTTTCTGGTGGCCTTCGCTCAGACATGACGCACGGGAATTTGTCACTGCCTGCCCAGTATGTGCGCAACACAAGAGCTCTCGATCTCGCCCTGCCGGCCTCCTGCGGCCCCTGCCGATCCCTTGCAGACCTTGGTCCCACATCTCACTTGATTTCGTTACCAGCCTCCCTCTTTCTGATGGCTACTCCGCTATCCTCTCTGTGGTCGATCGCTTTTCCAAGCTCGTCCATTTTGTCCCCCTGACCAAACTCCCTTCAGCCAAGGAAACGGCGTTGCTCCTCCTCCAACACGTTTTCCGGCTCCATGGCATTCCTCGGAATATAGTCTCGGACAGGGGACCCCAGTTCACCTCCAATTTTTGGAAGGAATTCTGCCAGCTCTTAGGCGTCTCCATTAGCCTCTCCTCTGGGTTTCACCCCCAGTCCAATGGGCAGACGGAACGGCTCAACCAGGAGCTGGAGACGGGGCTCCGTCTCCTCTGTGCCGAGGATCATTCGTCTTGGGCCTCCAACCTTGTTTGGGTCGAGTATGCCCATAACTCTCTGCCTACTGCTGTCACGGGTCTTTCCCCTTTTCAGGCTGCCTATGGCTATCAGCCCCCATTATTCTCCACACAGGAGCTAGAAGCCTCAGTTCCCTCAGCCTTGGCCCTCGTGAGGCGCTGTCGTCGAGTCTGGAGAAGAGCCCGCCTCGCCTTGCTGAGATCTTTCCGGAGTTATGCTCGCTGGGCCAACCGCAGACGCCGCCCCGCTCCTCCTTACCGTGTCGGGCAACGGGTGTGGCTTTCCACCAAAGACCTCCCGTTGAAGATTGCATGCAGGAAGCTGGCTCCCCGTTTCATTGGACCGTTCCCTATATCTAAGGTTATCAATCCAGCTGCGGTCCGGCTCAAGCTGCCCAGAGTGTTTCGCATCCACCCCACCTTTCACGTTTCCAGGCTGAAACCTGTCCAGGCCTGTGCACTGGTTCCCTCCACCAGACCCCCCTCCTCCCGCCCGGGTCATTGATGGCGGCCCTGCGTTTACTGTCCGTCGGCTCCTGCGCTCCAGACGCCGTGGGAGGGGTCTACAGTACCTGGTGGACTGGGAGGGGTACGGCCCTGAGGAACGCTCCTGGGTTCCGGCGCGCCACATCTTGGACCCGGACCTCCTCTCCCAGTTCCATCGTGACCACCCCGACCAGCCTGGTGGGACGTCGTGAGACGCCCCGTGTGGGGGGGTACTGTCAGCGCACTCATCCGAAGCTCACCTTCGCGGCGCACTCTGGTGACGTCATTCCCTGTCGCATGACTTTTATACTCGGCACTGCTATTTAAGCACGCCGTTCATGCTAGATTCTCGCCAGATGATCTCTCGTCACTATGTCGCTTGTTGAGTCACTCCTGCCAGCCTCCGGTCTGAGTGTTATCTGTGCCTCACGTTTTCTATTTCCGTGTGGATTTTCCCGTCTCGGATTACCTTTTTTCCCTGTCATTCCTTACGTGAGTTTTCTCTGCTGCCGGTTGTTTTGGTTCCGTTTTTTGCGCTCCGGTTATTGACATTTCGGATTACCCTTTTTCCTGTGTGGATTACTGCCCGTTTCTGATTGGATTATTTTTTTCAGCCCAAGACTTTGCCTGGTTACTTTCTGTGCATTTATGTTTTCATATATAGACATTTATTACTATCCTTTATGTTAATAAATTCTCTTTTTTTTGGACCCTGGCCTGCGTTTGGGTTCTCCTTCCCAGCACCCTCATCTGTTTCACTGATAAACACTACTGTTCTTACAAATGCTATACAGATGTGTAGTACTTACAGCGCATATGTCCAAACTTGGTATTGTCAACATACACATAATTATCTTCTCATGAACTGTCAAAAATTACAAAGATGTAAGGTATTGTTATGACACCATGATGCTAATAAACCATTTGTATGTACAGTAATGTATGTAAGTATATTATCACTCATTTATCTGTAATTATGTATTTACAACATACAGTATATATATATATATATATATATATATATATATATATATATATATATATATACACGTGTATATATATATATATATATACATACGTATATATATATATACGTATATATATATATATATATATATATATATATATATATATATATATACATACACACACACACACCAGGAAAGTACACATGCTACCATATGATATTTAAATGTTAATATGTACATTTGTGTATTTATATATGTACATGTATATTCTACAAATTGATTTTTGCTTGTTCTTTTTGCAGCTGTTTTGTTGGAATCAACCCTCCCACTGGCACCAAGGCAGCCATGGGTTGGAGGCAAAAAAGTAGAAAAGCCTCTGAGAAGAGAAACAGTCAACCCTCATGTGTGTACTCTTCTCAGAAAATTAATGGACTTTGAAGGGTTATGCATGTAAGTTCTTGTTCATGTATTAAGACCAAAACATGTTTTAAATAGGGTTTTATAGATGCCATTGCTTTAGATAGAATATTCAGGATTGAGTGGAAGATTTGTTGAAACAACAGCATCTGTTTGATTGTTTGAAAGTACTTTGCTCTCAGTTTTAATAAATGTTGTTCTTGAAGCAGCTTTGACTTTGGTTGCATTATTCTGTAAATTACATTTCATTCAGTTTTCATTCTCATGTATTTACAGGAATATATTGCTAAATAATATATTACAGTATAATGTAGTAAAAAAATCTTTTTACAGCATTTTAATGTAAAACTATTACAATATCATCTTGGGTTTTGGGGAATTTAAAGGATTTTATTGTTATTGTTTATTATTTATTTAAAGGATTTTAACTCTAGTTGCCAACTAAATACTGTAATTTGGAATTACAAAAAATACTGTAACTCATAATACAAGTTTAATTCTATATTACCGTAAAATAAACAACAAAGTATTGTATTTTACAAACAATTAACTGTAAATTGCTTTACAGTATAATGCTGCAGTCCATTTTACAGCAATTAATAACATTTTTACAGAACTTTACTGGCAACTTTTTTGCCAGTACTTAATACTTACTTTTTTGGAACTTCTGTAAATTCTTGTTACGTGCCAAGGCACGTTTTTTGCCGCTGTGTTTTAATTGTGTGTCTTACAGCGGATTGGCTGCGTGAGCGCAATGCTGTGTACCCAATACTGGTCGGTGCAGGGCGGAGACGCAGCGTACGGACATCGCCCCAGAAGAAGTCGGCAACCATAAAAGCGCAAACGTCGTAGCAACTCATTGTTGGGTTGTTGGTTGGCGAGTTGTTGGAGAGTTATGGGAGAATTGTTAAAAAGTGATCTGCTGTGTATTTTGCCGGTGCGATTTATGTTTGTGATGTTTAATATTGTTCTACATACTGGGCTGGAAGAGGTAAGAAGGAGTGCGCTCATACATTGTTCACCACGTAGTATACTTCCGTGTCTAGAGACCTCAGGTAAGGGGCGGTGCCTCCCCCTGTATTCTAGTTAGTGAGGGAAGTATAGCGTAGTTAGGATTTTGGTTTCACTTTTGTTTGTAGATGAGCGGGACTAATATAAAGCAGTGTTAATTAAGCTGGTTTTGAATTTGTTTTTCTTTTCTTTGGTGCCGCCGAATTTCCAGTCCTGCCTTTTGTAGAAGCACAAGCCATTTGTATATATGTGTATATATTACTGTAAATACAATTGCCACGTTGTACAGTAAAGAAAAACTTCAGCACAAGCATTGTGTCCGCCCATGTCATTACTGTTGTCGGCAATTTAAAGTAATTATCACACTGAACCAGTTAGTCTGTTCCTTCAATTCACATCCACATTGGTCATCACTAGTTGCTGACTCCGAGAACTCCTTAGACGTAACTCGGGGTCATAACGGGTGGGGGCTCGTCCGGGATATTTAAAAGCGGTGATTATTGTGTGTAGTGAGTGGAAGGGCTCATTGTGTGTTCTTCTTTTTATAGACACTATGGTTGTGTTTAAGCTACAAGCCTTCTTAAGTGCTCCCTCTCTAGAGAGGTTGGATGAGTGTAGAAAGGATGATTTGTTGGAGATTGCTGCTCACTTTGAAATGTCACTGTCCAGACAATTATTAAAAAGGGAAATTAAAAAGCTTGTGGTGGAAAAACTTGTGGAGTTACATGTTTTAAGTCTGCCAGTTGACCCTGGAGCTGTTGTTAGCGTAAGTACTCCTGTTGACACCGATAAAGGGGAGGCTGAATTGCCCCTTCCTAAAATTAAGGCGACTCTACCTAGGTTTGAGGCATTCCCTCCACAGACCTCTGGGTCTCTAGAGAATGCTCGTATGAAAGTGCGCATACGCCGTTTGGAACTGAACAAGGAGGAGCGAGTGGAGCAGAGACAGGCTGAGAATGATTTAAAAATCATGATCTGATGGATGGAGCTAGAACTGGAGAGGGATCTTCGGTTACGGGAGTTAGATATGAGGGTGAAGGAGTTCACTCTTCAGTCTAATAACCAGCCGAGTCAGCTTCCACTCCCTGTTCCTAAGCCTGAGTCTCCGGCTCCGACTCCAATTATGCCCAGTCCAGGAGATGCGGTGGTATCAAGCACTTCTTTTGAAATTACAAAACATATTGCGCTAGTCCCACCTTTTAGGGAAACAGAAATTGACACGTACTTCGGTGTGTTTGAGAGAATTGCTAATTCTCTAAAGTGGCCAAAAGGAGTTGTGGACATTATTACTACAATGTAAGCTGGTAGGAAAAGCCCAGGAGGTTTGTTCATCATTGTCTATACCTGATAGCATGGATTATGACACCGTGAAAACTGCAATCCTTCGTGCTTATGAGCTTGTCCCTGAAGCTTATCGTCAGAAGTTTCATACTTTTCGAAAGGGACAGATACAAACGTGGAATTTGCAAGGGAGAAGTCTCTCCTTTTTGATAAGTGGACTGCAGCCAGTAAAGTTACTAATCATTAAGGAGTCATTAAGGGAATTAATGCTGTTGGAGGACTTTGGTTGGTTATTACAGAGGGTTTTGTAAAAACTTTTCTTCAGTTGCTGAGCCCTTAACGTCCTTACTAAGTCCAACTACTACATTCAAGTGGTCTCCTGATTGTCAAATTGCTTTTAAAAATGTGAAAGCTTTGTTGTGTTCTGCTCCTGTTCTAGTCGCCCCTGATTTCGCTAGGCCTTTTAAACTGGAGGTTGATGCAAGTGGTGTGGGAATCGGAGCAGTGTTACAGGAGGATGCGAAGGGAGTAAACCATCCGGTTTGCTACTTTTCGCGACAGTTAAACAAACACCAAGTAAAGTACTGTATTCCACGATTGAGTGAGAAGCTTTAGCTTTACTGTTGGCCCTACAGCACTTTGAGGTATATGTTGGCTCAAGTATCTTGCCTGTAGTGGTATATACTCATCATAATCCACTTGTGTATTTGTCCTTAATGTATAACCACAATCAACGGCTCATGAGATGGTTACTTGTAATTCAAGAATATAACCTGGAGATGAAACATAAAAAAGGTGTTGAAAATAAAATTGCAGATGCTCTTTCTAGAGTTTAAAAAGAAAAAATCTACTACTGTGTTTTGAGGGTTTTTCTTTTTTTTGTAGGGACGTGTTACGTGCCAAGGCACGTATTTTGCCGCTGTGTTTTAATTGTGTGTTACAGCGGAGTGGCTGCGTGAGTGCGATGCGGTGTACCCAATACAGGGCGCAGGGCGGAGACGCAGCGAATGGACACCGCCCCGGAAGAAGTCAGCAACCATAAAAGCGCGAACGTCGTATCAACTCATTGTTGGGTTGTTGGCAAGTTGTTGGAGAGTTATTGGAGATTTGTTAAAAAGTGATTTTACTTTGTACAGTAAAGAAAAACCTCAGCAAAAACATTGTCCGCCCATGTCATTACTGTTGTCGGCAATTTAACACACTGAACCAGTTAGTCTATTCCATCCATTCACATCCACATTGGTCATCACTAGTTGCTGACTCCGAGAACTCCCTAGATGTAACTCGGGGTCGTAACAATTCTACAGTAAATTTTTTCAAGACAGTTTCTACAGTAAAAATTATCAAGAGTAACTCCTCCTTGGGTTTTTAAGCCAAATGAACCAAATTTGGATATATTGTAGACCCTGGTCTGAAGTTTATTGCTGTTACATTTCTAAGTGATCCGAGATCTGCTACTTCTGGTACAGAGTCTCAAAATGGCCTTTTTCCCATAGACTCCCTTTATAAACTTTGGAGGTTTATAACTCGGCAAGCTTTCAAACTATCTACACCAAACTCGGCCAGCTCCTTTAGGGTGACAACCTGAAAAAGTTTTAAATTGGTGCACCAACTGGCCTTCTGCCCCCAAAAAATGCAAAATCAAATAACTTTTTACAACATGGACATGTGACATATCAAAACACTCAGAACAATGAGGGGAACTTCCTCACGGGTATTCCGATGACGTCACGTAATGTCACATGAAAGAAAAAATTACACGACATTGGCATGTGACATATCAAAACACTCAGCACAATAAGGGGAACTGCCTCAAGTATTCTGATGATGTCACATGCTCGTCTCCACTTTTCAGATTTCTCAAGTTTTATGTCCACTTGCCTTCAAAAAGTACCAGTCTTTGCGAATACTTGCCTTGGCAAAGCCAACAACAAAGTTTGTTGTGACGAACTTTACAAATCTAGTTTGGATTGAGAGTGGAGTATGCATGGTAGGAAGATTGGATGGTTCCGGAAGTGATCTGGAAATGGAGGAAAAACCATTGGGAGACGATAGTGGAGGGAATGGAACCAATGAGTGGAAAATAGTGGGAAATAAATGAAGAAAGAAAAACTGGGGTCAATCTTCGGATTCAAAGGGAGACATCAGAAAAAGAGAAAAAGTATAAACACAAAGTAATGATGAAATTAGCATCTGAACCTGGATCTGCAATAAATCAGCTGAAATTAACTAAAGCGATCACTGATGAAATAGGAAAGTGTAAAAATGTTGAGGGATGGGAAAGTGCAATTATTTTGCACAGATAATAGGCAACAGAAAAAGGCACTGAAACTGAAGATGTTACTGGGGTAAAAAGTGATATGTTGGCCAATACATGGCCATTTTATTACACATAATTTAATTTCTGAAATTAATTGTTTTGCTTTGCATGTATAGATTACTTGGGTTGTTTCTAACAACATGTGGTTAAAATTACATGTCAACAGCACCTTTGGAAATATATTAACTTGTTGACATGTTCAATAATTATTGTACCTGCTGTATATCAAAATTGTGTTTTGAATTATAGACAAAATATTGTACAGACTTCTATTAAAAAATGGTTTTTTTCATCAATGTTGTTATTCAATTATTTAAGTTTTGGCTTTATTGCAACATCAATCTGAAGTAAGTTACATTAGGATTTATTCCCACATGCTCAGTATGGTATTTTGATATTATGACACAAACCACAACAGGTTAACCTGGCCTGATAGTGGAATATTTATATTTTATTTACTGCTTTGTTTGTCTATATAAAAATGTTGCAAAAACAACTCTGACAACATAACTGGCCATGTGCTCAGGGAATATGCTGATCAGTTTGCAGAGATCCTCACAGACATGTTCATCAATGATTGCTGTCACTGTGTGCATGATGTCAACTACTCAACAGATGACAAGTATGCTACCATCCATTTTTATCCGGCCCAAAAGGACAACTATAATGTTCAACACAATTCAATTAATTCAACACAATCATGCACAGGCTCTGACCGCAAGACTCTAAAGCGAACTCTGAGAACAGATGAAAAAAATCATCTGTCTCTCTCTACCCACTCATAATTACTGAATATGCAAAGCATTTACTTCTTTCGTGGACTCATCACCTTCTTGCGATCTGGCAGAATGTACATCCACACCACTACCAGCAGGCTTTGCAAAAGTTTCTTTCTGGATGCATCCAGATTACTCACCACCCTGCTGCCTCCTAAAGCTCACATGGGATAATCACATACCTAGCCCGGTATAACTACTGTTCATACCACAGCACACCACACTTTCCAAAACTGCATCAGATACTTTAAATCTCATGCTTTCAGAATAATTGTCCAGTGTATTTATTGTTATGCACTTGTCTGACATTTGTGTCTATTCACTATTCACTATTCACTTCAGTCATTATGTACTTTTGTGTACTTTTATGTGTTGCAAAAGAACATACTGTATCATTCTAGTATGTACAAGCTAAACAGAAGAAAGACCATAAGAATAGCTTGACTTATCATTTTAGCTCATCAAGTTTGTGTCATAAAACATGTCAGTGGTACCCTATAGTGGCTTACTTGCTTCTTAGTATGTAAATGTATACCAGAAAATCAGTGCAATGTATGGAGAAAACAAAGGCACTGGCAATAAGCAGAAAAAAATCAAAACAATGAATTTGTTGTGTGTTTTGAATGATGTCATGAAGTATGAAAAAGAATAATGAGAAGGCTGTTTATGCAGAAATTGGGTGAAATTAAAATCATATTACAATTAAAGATAAATTCAAATTGAATAAAAAAACTAAAAGGTGAAAAGCCTTGTTTCGCTGCTGTTAGCCATTTCACTCTAATAAGCACCCTTTTTACTTCAATGTAAGTTAAAGACAGCCGCCTAGGGGCAGATTTGCTGAACTGCAACAATTTTGCTGCGAAATTAATAAAAGGAAACAAGTTTACCACCTGCTGTTTGAGATGGTACATTGCCCTTGACAAGAGGTGGGTGTCATTTAGCATTCTAGTGAATCAGAAAAAGAGGAAGCAATGCAACTGATACCTTTGAAAACAAGAGTCAGAGGTGAAGCAATGATTCATCAGCGTCAAGTGTCTGCACCAGCTGATATTGATAAGTAAGATAAAGAGAATGACTTGAATGAACTTCATTGACTACATCCATATGATGGAATATGATGGAATACATTTATTTAAGTACATTAAATGAGAATACTTTAATTTGCAATACATTTTTTTAATAATGTAATGAGTGAAAAAAATGATAAATATCTTGAATAATTAAGTCAATCAGCAAATCACACAGAACAGACAAAATAGAGAAATCATGAAAACAAAGTCAGGAGCACATTAACTAGATGTACAAAAAAGTCTTTGTTAATCAAGATGTTCTGGGGACTGAATTTTGAATCTATCCCTAACACACTTCATCTAAAGAAGAAGGACTCCTGTCTGACAGGATTTCATGGTGAAATTCACTACAATAGAATATGCCATCTCACTCACTGCCTGAACATTCAGACAGCCAAACAGATGGCATAAGCTGATAATTTTTGTAACCTTGATAAACTCTTTCACTACATTCTGATGAATCAGAAACCAGCATACATTTCTGAAAATGCTTTAAAATGTCAGTCATAGCAACTGATTTGATCAATAGATAAAATGATGAAATTCTATTTTGCATCTACCAGAAGTGCAAATATTAGCATTGTGCAAATTAGGAACAGGACGAGGCACCTGGACATGCCCAAAAGTCCAAAGGGGCAATGATCCTGGCAAGATTCAGTGAGGAATGAAGAACACGGTGAGGCATGTAAGGGAGTGAGGAACACGGCGAGGCATGTAAGGGAGTGAGGAACACGGCGAGGCATTTGGCCCCTTTGGACCAAAGGGGCAATGATCCTGGCAAGATTCAGTGAGGAATGAAGAACACGGCGAGGCATGTAAGGGAGTGAGGAACACGGCGAGGCATGTAAAGGAGTGAGGAACACGGTGAGGCATTTGGGGGAGTGAGAAACTCCCAATGGCCCTGCGTATTAAGGTTGTTGAACTTTAGACACTAATTACAATTGTCACAGGTGTGGAAACTTCAATAGCCATTTAAACTTCTGTCTGTCAAGCTGTGCATTTATAATGTGAACCTTTGTCATGTGAACAAGGTTGTGTAGGTGATTTTAATTATCAATTGGTTTTAAAAAGGAGTCAAACAACATGTTATAATTAATGACTTCATGTGACCACTATCTTTAAATTAGAAAAAAAAAGATTTAGCATTAACAGTTGTATGTTCCAAATAAATGTTTAACAATTTCTTTCAGGGTAGGCAAACTTATGAGCAAAACTGAATGTATCCTTAATGATCAAGACAGAGGCAATGTTGGCAAGGGAAAACCCTGAAACACTTTGAGGAAAATTTCTTGAAAGGAACCAGACTCAAAAAGGAACCTATTATCATCTGGCTGACACTGGCTGACAGAGTGTGAGTATTAATAACTTCCTTTCTTTAACTATGTACTATATTAAATGTACTTCAGTTACAAGCTTTTCAGATTGATGTAAAATAGCTAAATACTAATTGCTAAATGGCTTATAGCTAACATTACATTTCTGTCTTAGTTCTGTCATATCTATATCTTATTTGTGGTTGCTTGATAAATAACCAATTAAATTGATTTATTTAATGAACAATTGTAATAACGGCAACTACAGTTCAAGTTCAGTTCCCGGATTATGGACTTTAAATAGCACGCAAATGCTACACTAAGCACCAAATATTGTTAGTTCCACATTACTTACCAGGATTTATTTGCTCTACTGACTGTTTTGGTTTCACGATTAGTGCCCATTTTCTGACCACGTCATTGTCTGCTAATGGACTTGATTTCTAGTGGATTTTATTTTATTTTCTCTAAAACTCCTCATATGGATTCTGTACTTTCTACTTCTGACAGATAATTGCACCATGTTTCTTTTTGTATATGTTTTATTTTCTTTTTTGTAATTGTGTTGTAACTGTTTTTAGTTCATAAATGTAACTTTCCTTAGGTATAAAATAATAAAAGCAATAAGAAGAAAATGCTTGAAAGATTTATTTTGACTGATAAAGGCAGTCACTTACAATATGTGCTAAAATATGTCATAGTTTTCCTTTATGAATAAACATAGAAGAGAGGTTAAGAGAAATAATATAATATCATTGTGATAATAAACTGATAGCATTGTAAGATTCAAGATGAAAATCAGAATCCCATGGAAATGGCAGCTGAGTCATGGAAATCTACGGATCTGCGTCTTCTGGAACTTTTTAAAGGGCATGACTAAAAGAATAAATGAAAAGAAGAAGGGAAAATTAATGCATGACTTGCATATGAAAATGGAATTTCTAATATTTTTATTCATATCTTGCCTTTTTGTAAAACCTACCAGTGCACAGTTGCCTGTCGTCTGCAAACAGAGGTGGACCTGGCAGTGCAGATAGATCTTGGAGGAGAAGCCAGTGAATGTGAACATTCTGAAAGAGAAGTGGCTGGATGTGGAGTCACCGTTCTGTAACACGGCCACCGTGTTGTCATTGAGGTTCGGACACCTGGAAAAAGAAAGAAATTACTTTTTTCTAGTTGATTTGAAAGCCACATTTACATTTTCAGTCTATGTTTTTCACCTACTCGTTAATGATCAGGTCCCAGCGGACAGAATAGTCAGTCTGGTTGACTGGTGTGGCCCAGCAGTTGTCCAGCACAAGAGCGATCTGAGTGCTGTCGAACTGATCCACTTCCACTGCTATATACATCTGATGGTTCACTTCTAGGGTCACATTGCCAGAGTATGGTACCAAGAATGTAGCATCGGTATACGGGGTCATGTGGATCTGGTATGTTCCCAAGGTGGACAGTTGCTTGCCAATTACACTGTGAAAATAAATAAATGCATTAAAAATCCTAATAATAATAATAATATAGTTTACACTTGACATACATTCTATATATTAAAATGCATAGCTAACAAAAATATAAATAATAAAGTATTTTTAAATACATATAATGTGTATTTCTTTGTATTATCTATTAATTATTAGTAATTATTTATGAATAATGGAATTATTTATTATTTAAATTGCTCATAAAATGTCAGATGATATCGCAGAGTTAAAACTAGTTGATTAGGTGAAATATACTGAATGTCTGCTAAAGTTGTGACACTGTAGCTAGATTTATACCCTCCTATGGCTTCAATGTCCGTGGGCATGGAGATGCTCTGGATGAGTGGATACACACAGGAAAAGGCGATGTTGATCCCACCAGTGCGACTGATTATACCCGTCTGGTTACTTGAAACAACATTGTTCTTGAAGATGATGTGTGTTGCATTATTCTAAAGAAACACAAGAATGACAAAAGTTGTTTTGCAATTTTAAATGAAGGAAATTATAAACAAATGCTTTTCTTTAACACTGTTATAAAGTGATTTCAATAAAGATAGACAGACAGACAGACAGACACAGACAGACAGACAGACAGATAGATAGATAGATAGATAGATAGATAGATAGATAGATAGATAGATAGATAGATAGATAGATAGATAGATAGATAGATAGTGATTTTATCAAATGCAATTGTCTAATGACACACTTTTTAAACATTTAACAGTAAAAAGTTGGCAATAAAAACATTTAATTACTGAATTACATTTAATTTAATGAAACGTCTCAATTTATGTTCTCTGCAAGGTGTAAAGTAATAAATATAATATGAGTGCAACTTTTTTTTACCTTCAGAGTTGTGCCACACATGCTAGCATTACTGTCAAATTTGAAGACCAGCCTGTTATTTTGGATCTCCCCTTTGCATGTTTGATCATTGAGGTGGAGAGCATCTGCAAAATATCCAGCTTCAAAGAGTTGACAGCGTGACAGAGACAGTGATCCAGTACTGCCTGAGCATGTTTCAATGGCGTCTGATGGGAAAATGAAAGAAAACTGTTGAATTAGTTCACAAAGAAATGCATGAATGGAAAGGGATAATGTGTATAAATAACAATGTATTACATTTCTTCTGGATTGGATCTAAAAATCAAGATTCACTGGTATATTTGAAAAGTAGCAGGTGAATGTTACTTAAATATAATTATTTTAATTAAATTTCATTTAATTAAATATTCTTCCAGTACATTCCTAAAGCTTGCTCGACCGCATAGTACATAATACCACACAAAAACTGAATAGTACATTTAGGCTTGAACATCGAACTCTACATTATCATGTTCCAATGATGTTGGGGACAAAACAAACAATAAAAAAGTACCATAAAATAAATGTACCATAAATATTTGGGCTGCTCGTTATATTGTAGCCACAAGCACAGCCATAAACTCCATTTATCTGTCTACAGACTTCATCCCAAGCACAGTTTAGGCAGGGTGCTACAAAGAGAGACAAGCAGAAAGATATTATAATTTTTTTATCAAAACGTCTGATATTTATGATATAAACCAGTTAACTAAACTTTCTTACTCAATTTTATAGTTGGACCTCAATAAGCACAAAATAATAGGGTGGATCATTTTTCTATAATAGCATGTCCCTGGGTTGTGGCTATGTCAGTTTTAAAGATATAAATAGCATTATCTGTCCTCAAGTTTCAAGAGCAACAGTAAGCTTAACTAACATAATAAGTTACTCGATAACTGATTATATTTGATTATAATAATTAATTGGCTGACTTTCCGACACGTTCTAATGAATTCTTTTGTTTTTGCTAAAAAACATTTTAGCTATCTTTGTAACTGTATTGTTATAACTAGATAATCTATAACCTGCTGTTTGCAGTTTAGTTATAATAGTACAAATCTAACAAATCAAAGTAGTATTCTAAACACTATTCTACTAAGGAAATTGAATTTTCAGTTCAGGGAAGCTGAAGCAAAGCTCAGATTTTTCTAAAAAAAAATAAATAAATAAAAAGGGCCCTGATTGCATACATACATATAAAAATAATATATAAATATAACAAAGTTAAAACAAAGTTACCAAGTGTGGTTGTTGGTGGAGTTGTTGTTGTAGCTGTATTAAAGAGACAAAGAGAAAACGAGGCAGATAAGTGTAAGTGATAGTTATTGATGTCAAAATGAAATAACATTAATTTTCATTAAAAATGAATGTCATGTTTTAATAAACTTGTTGGCTATTTAAACACTTTGCATGCTGTTGTTATGGTGTGATGAAGCTTAGAGTACTTTATTCCTATTTTATTGAAACAATTTTTGAAAAAATTATAATAATATTTACAGTAACTAATAATTGAACTATAATAGAACATATATAATACTTTTTATTTTTACTTCATTTATTTGTGTTTAAAGTTACAGTACAAGTGATGAAGAATTGATGGAAAAGAAGTTAGTTCCTTACAAATCATGATGTAATTGAATAATTGACATACAGAGTTATGCTGATGATATACAAAGAATTGTAAGAAAGTAATCACCTGTAATTTCATAAGCCCAGCGTCCAGGTATATTGACATTACTAGTTGATGACAGCTCATAGGCATTGTATACCGGAATGGTGACAAAACCGCTGTTCTCCATGCAATAGCCAGCCTAAAAAGTTCAAATTTCAGGTGAATACACTCCACACATCATGACAAATACATGAGAAGTGAATCAGCAGACAGTTTTATCCTTTACAGAAAGGTATGAACACATATTTCACATTTTAATCAATGATTCACATGTGAAATTTACACTTTTGTTTTTTTAGACACTTTACACTTTATGCCTCACACTTTTTTAACATGTACTGCATGTCTGTTTTGTTCTTCACACATGATATTTACAGATGATAGAAGTAGTTATTAAATATTTTTTAAACACACTTAATTGTTTTTCTATATTTGAATTTTACAGAATAATTACAGTACATGTGACAATAAAGTACTTACCATCCAGTAATTGGAAGAAATGTAAGGAATGGTCCCATAGTTCATCAGGACAAAAGAGCGATCTTCACCATCCGAGGCCAAGACGACTTGTAGTGATGCTGCGCCCTGACAGAGAAGGTGCATTTAATTAATATTGTGCGCATGGGATTTAAAAACGCTGCACCATTTGTGTTGACTCTTACCTGGTACCCAGAATTTTCAAGGGGTACGTTTTCCCAAGTGGCGACAAAAACCCAGGAAGCAGGAAAGGACGCATAAGGGAACGTCCTGTTAATTTCCAGGTTAGCCTGATTTATAAGAGGCCCACTTGTGGCCTGCTCGTAGGTCCATCTTCCTCCACTGTCAGCATCCAGATCAGTCCACAATGGAGCGATCATGTCTTTGCTGAGATTTCGGTCAGGTACTTCAGTGTCGACATATGGAACGAAGAAAGCCACATAGCCGTCCATACTCAGCTGAGAGAGAAAAGGAATTGTAATAAAGGAATTGAAATAAAGGAATTGTTTGGATAAAACTATCATATATGCAAAAGAATAAATTTTACATCAAATGTCACCTCCCCGTATTTGTACTTACATAGAATTGGGTGTAGGTTTTCCCTGCGTACTTGAATGGCCGCTGCAGCTGAATGGTTTGATATTCTCCATCACCGAGAACAAGTGGTGTAGTTCCAGATCCTAGAAACACAGCTGAAAATAAAAATAAAACAAATCCTTAATTGAATTTAAAAACATATCAGATCTTATTAGAGGGCATTATGATATGTGGATGTCATGTTCGGACGTTTATATTTAGACACAGTCAGAAAAATTTTACCTGGATGTTCTGCTGTAGTTATTATATCTGGAGAGAGAGAGAGAGAGAGAGAGAGAGAGAGAGAGAGAGAGAGAGAGAGAGAGAGAGAGAGAGAGAGATGATACAGATTATTCATCTACCAGCATGGAGACAGCTCGCTAAAACAAAGCTGAGCATGAAACAAATTTAGAAATTGAATTTAAAAATGTGTAAGATCTCATATGTTTACAGACAATAGAATGCATGGATTTCATGTTCGAATATTTATATATAGATACTCTGTCAGTGAAGTTTTACCTGCTGTGGTTGTTGCTTGTGATGTATCTGTAAAATAGACTGTGAGAGAGAGAGAGAGAGAGAGAGAGAGAGAGAGAGAGAGAGAGAGAGAGAGAGAGAGCACAAAAGAGTAAATTTGAAAGAGAAAGGATACAGATTATTCATCTACCAGCATGGAGACAGCTCGCTAAAACAAAGCTGAGCATGAACCAAATTTAGAAGTTGAATTTAAACATGTGTAAGATCTCATATGTTTACAGACAATAGAATGCATGGATTTCATGTTTGAATATTTATATATAGATACACTGTCAGTGAAGTTTTACCTGTTGTGGTTGTTGCTTCTGTT